>NC_056745.1:849771890-850021890 GCF_019279795.1 Protopterus annectens
TATCACTTTTTATAGATTGTGCACTGGGTATACATTACATCCACAACTGCATTCAGATAAATGTCAGTCCTTATTGCACAGTGTAGTATGCTGTTCACACTTCTATGAATTTTGTACTTGCTGTGGAATGCCATTTAGTAGAAGCTGTTCACCTGAACTTATTCAAATATATAACCGTGTATGCCCTTCTACATATCAGTCAGAGGAATGTGAGGGACATTTATGAACTGAGTATGTTTTTGTATGTGGACTTTACTCACTCTCTGTAACTGAATACAATGTTTAAGAAAAGCAACTCTCATTTCCTACCATTTTATTCCAAAATCACAAATTGTGTGAGTCAAGGCAACATTTTCAGGAGAGTGGATGGTAACTGAGTTTGAGTTAATAACTTCAAAGTAATCATTCTTGTTTAAGTAGTCAGGAAAAAAAAAATGTGCACAGAACTTCACAATCTGACCCTCTTCACTCATGATTTTGTTATTGACGATACTTGGATGTGAACCATCAACCACATCAAACGTACATGCAAAACAGGGCTAAAGTCAACCCTGATTAAGTGTCTCCATCACACTCATGTGGATGTGAAAACTTTTTATCATGCATATGTGCACACACACACACACACACACACACACACACACACACACACACACACACACACACACAAAGATAAACACTCACACACTCAAATACACAAACAAAAACAGGCACAAGTCAATGTATAAACACCATGTAGGAAAACTAGTAGTTCTGATTATGTTGCATGTTTACTATTGTGATGGAAAAAGAAGCAGGAAATTATGTTTTTGAAAAGCTTCACGGTCATTTTTTTTCTGAAAAAAATAAGACAGATTTTATTTACCATTAGTTCTAAGATAGTTTTATAAATATTGAATTCATCTAGATTTCATTTTTTTTTTAATTAGAGTGCATTCCTCTGTAAGTCTTGCATACAGCAAAGACTCACATCATTGTAGTAATGAAAAACATTAATTTGCAAATGAAAACTAAATTAAAGTGATCACTTTCAAATGACTACTACCAAAAATAAAATAAAAAAAAACATATAAAAAAGTGTTAGTGAAAATGTCGCTGGTGTGCATATTTGCTTCAGCTCAGATACAATGAAATTCAGAAAGATGCATTTAGGAATACGATTTAACAGAAAATTTATAGGTTAAGTAAATATATCCTGGGAAAGTATAATTATGCAAACAATCTTGTACTCCAGTAGATAATGCACTAATATTGCTAAAACATTTTAAGAACATTGTTTGGATATTTAAGCTAATGCAAAGTGAACACAGATCTAGTTTAAAGTAGGAAGGCTTCCTTACCACTTCGGAAGAAAACAGAAAGATAAACAAATGCTCATATCCTTCTGTTTCTGGCTGACTGAACTTGCTGCAAGCAAATCCTTTGTGGGTGTCACAATTTATTACATGACACAGAGAGTCAAAGAACACCTGCAAGATTTTTCTTATGGGCAACAGAAAAATGAAAGAAAAATTAATGCGATAAAATCCACAGTGGCCCTGAAAATTACAGGAAATTGGATAATGAGCTAACCGGAGTACATTAAAACAAACATTCCTGTTGTATGTGACTGCAGCAGAAGCAATGATTAAAGCAGATTTATTGAAAATGATAGATGTGCAGAACGCAGTTGAAACATAAATGTACACACACACACACACACACACACACACACACACACACACACACACACACACACACACACATGTGTGTGTATGTGTGTGTGTGTGTGTGTGTGTGTGTGTGTGTGTGTGTGTGTGTGTGTGTGTGTGTGTGTGTATATATATATATATATATATATATATATATATGGGAAAACCTGTTGTACAAGAATGATATCAGCATACAAATTATTAAAATAGACTGCTGCCATGACTTACGTAAGATCCATGTCAAAGGTCAGTTTGCTTTATCAAAAATAAAAAAAAACAAGATTCAAGCAGAGATTACTTGCTTAAACCATGGTTTATTAAGTTTATATAAGAAATGAATGCTTTCACCCCTGTCAGAGCTTCATCAGCTTGACAAGTTCACTGGCAGTCATTTCACTGAAAAGTTATTTCGTAGTAGATCAATTCCCAGAAAACATCATACAGAGGAAATTAACTTGAAAAAGGTTTTTTCTCATGGAGTAGCCATCTAAACCCCACCGTGTGCACCCCCACACCCCTTGAATTAAATATACTAAGTCTACAAACTAAACTACAGAGAAAAAAGAATCACTGAAGATGCAAAAATACAAATAGCACCAACAGTGATTGCCTAAAACGTTTACAATTTTCTGTGTATTGTTATTGTATGAAATAAGTTTTCCATTAAATGACTGATCATTGAATTTGCCATACTGGCTTCTTTTTCAAGAAAATATCATATATCTTTCACTGAAATTGGCAGGACCTATACAAATACTTAAACCCCTTTATATATATATATATATATATATATATATATATATATATATATATATATATATATACATATATATATAGATATATATATATGTGTGTGTGTGTGTGTGTGTGTGTGTGTGTGTGTGTGTAATTTGCTATTTTATCAAAAACTCATTTGATTGAATTACAAATGACTGAACACAATTAACTAAAAATGCATTTGACTGAAAACTCTTTTAACGGAATCACAACTGATAGATTACTAAAGAAGTGTACAGACATTGTGTGATGGTGACATTTCTGACCAAAGGAGTTGTTAAGGCAGTTATTATAGACAAGCATGTGTGGATTGGCAATGCCCACCATCATATTGTTCCTCCAGATCTGTAGATAGTCATTTTTGTACACCATGACTGATTGACTGAGAGCTGTTTTTATTTTTTTATTTTCTCCAGCGTTCTGTGACTGTGAAGCTAGTATATCTGTATCTATACCTATAGCTATATCTATATCTATGTAAGTGGGTCTGTGGGGAGTGAAGCCCCAGACTCTTTGGGAGGGGGAATTGCCTCCCAGCAAAAACATTAATTTAGTACAGTTGTTATGCTTTTTAACAATTGTGATTCAGGCAAATGTATTTTCAATTATTTTAACTGATTTCTTTGTCAGTCAATTGAGTTCTTTTTTTAAACACCTTTATTGAATTAACATGGATGGTATTCCTGTGGAAGTTTGGAAGCTAAGAGGGGAAAAAAAACTTATAAAAACCTAGAAGACAATTAAATTTCTAATACAATTACATATAAACACAGACACACACACATACACACACACACACACACACACACACACACACACACACACACACACACACGTGGTTTGCTATCATTATGTCGACGTGCATTTGCACGGCTATGAAGTATTCGAACATCAGATGTTCGAATACTTCATATTACGGCAGGTGACATGAGCGAAGGTTTGCATTGCGAATGAACTGTGCATTCGCAATTCTAACTTTCGGTCATGGGAGGGGATCGCGGTACAGTGCGGTTAGGGAAATGCATCCCTTTCCTCACTGTAGTGCGATCTCGGAGTTGGAATATTAAGTTAGGGGGGGTGTGGGGGGTGCAGGGGGGCACAGCCCCCCTGCATAACTGTGTGTTCGGTTAGGTAGGTAGGTGTTATGGGAAGGGTGGGTGTGCTGTGTATCACCGTAAATGTCGCAAGCGTCATTTTCGACAATACACCCTTGTTTTCGAGTTTACTATTATTCGGAAATGTTCATTTTCGATGCATAAATTCGAAAATAAAGACATTATTTATTTTTACTTTCGAATTTATGATAGTAAACCCACACACGTACATGCAGACACATCAGTGCAATTTAAAATTTGATGATGTGTTAATAAGGAGGAATGTGAATGAAGACATATATTGTTCACAAAAGTTTAAGAATTAATTCTGTAAATTCTGTGTAATTCAGTGCCATTTGCAATACCTGACTGAATTCCTGATACTTATGTAATAGATGACAGATTAGTATTATTGTAAAATGCTAATATAGATATAAAAAAAACAATACTGCGATTGGGTAATGCATACATAAAAAATAAAAGGCTAGTCAGGGATTGAGGCCTGTTTTCAATTGTGTTCTGCGTTACTAAATGAATTTCTCAGAGTCAGACAGTTTTTGGAAATCATCCCCAGAACAAGATGACATTCAATTGCAGCTCAGAATTCTAACCCTTTTCCTACATTTAACTCCCGTTGTGATTCGAAAAGCGGAACACATGACAGAAGCTCATGTATTAGAGAATCTCTACCAAATGCCGAAATGGTAACGTTTATAAAGAAAAAGGCATGGCACTGGCTCAAAGGAAACCACAATGTCTTATTAAAACAGAAACATAGCCAAGGTTTTACACCTCCTGTGCTTTAAAAAGTTAAAATAGATAAAGTACAGGAAGTGCAAAAGCTTGTATATGTTATTGTTTTAGTAAAACGTCATGGTTTTCCTTTGCACAAGTGCCATTCTTTTTTCTTTTTGATTTTATTTGATTATAACTTGGCACAGGATTTATCCAATTTGTGCTACCCAGTTTGGGTTGTGGAAAATGTGTTGTCCACAACTATAATTAACAAGGACTAAGAAAAGAAAATCTGATGTAGCAGCAATCTCAAAATAGGCGCATGGAATGTTCCAGTAAGCATCATTAACATTTTTCTGAACTTCAAAGTAGGATAAGCAATATAACTGGAACTGATACGTATCACCAGCTTACAAGCATTTAAATATAAGGCTAACATAAAACAAAACAAAACAAGCCAGACAGAATTGAGGTCATACAATACTCACATGTATAACAGACATAGACTATGCCAACTGGAATTAAGAGCAGATAAATGCAAAATGTGATTCTGTCTATCATATTTGTAGCTTATATAGTGGAATAAGTTCTTGGAGTTAATGCCTATGACATAAAGGACCTGGTCAGATATGTTATTATAGTGCAGTATAAGTAATGGTATGACCTGCACAAAAAACACCAAAGGGTCTCTGCTGGGAAAAGAACTACCCTAGCATCTTTGAAGGAGCTGGGTCAGCAACACTCTCTTGTGTCAAGCCTGAAGGCACAACTCATACTGCGGGACATTCACTGGGGTAAATGCTGGCCATATCCAAGGAACAGCTACAGCAGTATAGTCCAGACAAATACAAAACAGCTCAAAAGGATCAGAGTGGGTTCCACAGTCTGATGTTTTGAAGCACTAGTTATTTATCAGTTTGTAGAACTAATTATTTAAACTATATACAGTTTGTTCCATTCTCTGTGTAGGCAACAATATTGGAGCTTTGAGAACAAGCACAGCTCTAAAAGATGTTAGTGGCTGTCTTCAAAAAGCATTACCAGATTGTAAAAAGAGATAAAATGCTAATTGAGATTGTTTGAACACATGGTGGGATAGAGAAGCACTGTCCATAGTGTATACAAGATAGTGGGGATGATATCTCACACACAGTAATAAAAAGATACAAATACAGAATCATACATACATCAGTACTTCAGTGCACTCTGATATGCATTGTGTGATACTGAAGGCCATTGGCAAAGAACACAGCACTTTTTGTTAGGGTATGAAGCATCAGGCAGGGTGCAAAATGGCTTACCAGCTGAGATATAGTGGGAAGGAATTTCCTATTTAAGAGGTGCATAGTGACCCCTAACCGGGAAAAGCCGAAAGACACAAACAAACAAACAAACATAGTATTATAAGCTTTATGGCCAGAGTATTGAACATCACTGGAGGTGTTTGGGGGAATAGCTGAATAAAACATGCATAGTGCTGACATTTGGACGTGTCTCGAGCAAAGTCACAGAGAATGTAAAGACTGATAAAGGGGGTTATAACCAGGACTACAGGATGTTGCATCTTAAACAATAACGGCAATAAAATAAGAAAAAGGATAACTGTTTAGATTGTCGGAGCTTGGCTGAAGTTAACTTTGCAAAACTTAGCAAACATAAAGGCCTCTTTCTAGTTGGGGAAAAAATCCAGTTAAGGGTTTAAGCAGGTCTTTATTTAACAATAGGTGAGTGCTCTTATCTGAGTATCGACTGTCTGCTTTCCGATGTCAGTCATTCAGAGCAAACTGAAGAATTCCCTCCTCCTTCCCTCTCCACCAGCTGTCTTTATCTTCTTGGCTACTTGTTTTTGTGGTGAGTGAGTGGTTCATGCACTGTACCCTGATATTGGAGAGTGTGCTGGGGAGCATTGACTTGGTCAGGCCAGCTGGAGGGCAGTTTTACAATGCTACCCATATTATAATGGCTAACATGTTTATGGCAAATTGGTGCATGGTCACTATAAGAGATTCTTTGGTTATATTAATGGTTATTGGTTCAATGGTTGAGACAATTAAATAAATACTTGCAATTGCATTGTGATTTTGAGGATTTAGTGGCAGTGGATTGGGGACAAAATATTACTTCATATTCCAGAACAGCAAAATTGACATCCTCCATTCTGTATTTTCTATTTTCCATCAATATCTTGTCAGGAAAGCTTAAGACAAGGTTAACTAAACAACTAATGGTCCCACACAACAACCAAATACCAGCCAGGCATTGTTTAAATCAAAATTAGTTCCAGCAAGTTATGTTTATTCTTTATTATGTGCCAGTTTGATGTGATTAAAGTTATTTTTTGTGTTGTAGTGTATGCGGTGGTGCAGTGGTTAGAGTTGTCGCCTCACAGCAAGAGGTTCTCCCATTCGATTCTTGGCTGGAGTGCCATCTGTGTGGATTCTGCATGTGCTCCCCACGGCGGAATGATGTTAAAGAAATGCAGGTAGGTGCGAGCATGAATGGGCATGCCTTCGTTGAAGGTTGGGCGTCGGGCTGGCAACTTGGCACTGTAAAAATCTACTGCCAATCATGAGTGGACCGGAATTCTGCTGTGGCGACCCCTAACCAGGAAAAGCCAAAAGTCAAGCGTATATCATAAACTTTTATTCAGAAGCAGTTTCATGTTTTACTATCAGGCAGCAGTTATTTCCACATAAAGTTCTAATGGCTTCTTTACCATCAACACAACTGGTGGAACCTCTGTTACAGCATTGGCAGTGATTTTTCCTTTGTTTTACTATTGTCTTCTCTTTTCTTCAGTGATGTGTAACTGGGAGTTAGTACATATAAGAAAAGGTGTCTATAGAGAAAGAGACAGAAGCCACCCCCCACACGGGTGGGGGTACAGGGAAGATTGCCACAAAAACATTTTTATTGTGTTTCTCATGAGGGTGAAACTATGACCAAATGTGTTCTTTTATATGAAGTTTTGTCTCAGTCTAACTCTATGAATTATAGTGGCCCCTGTTCTAGATAGCCATTTCTTGATGATATGAGAGAAGCTTGATCTGCAAATAAGCTAGTCATTACCATATATTATTATTGTTGTTGTTGTTGTTGTTGTTATTTGACAGGGTATGTCTGTGGGTTAATAAATAAGGAAATTAAAAAAAATGTTACTAAACAGGGAATAAAAAAAGGTGGCTAGTACCAACAGTTTGGGGACTCATGAAGTGATGGCAAGGGCTCTGAGATGGACCTTGAATGATGTTTTTTAAGCATAATCATTAATTCTGAGTGAGACTTTCAGAGTAAACATGCAGCTAGCAGGGCATCAAGGACAAAGGTGTGGTTGACAAGGTCAACCACTTTTGACAGGCCTATTAATATGAATGTGATTAATCTGCCTTGTTGGTTTTTAACAGTATAGCATCTGTCATTGGTCAGACAGTTGTGATTGTGAGACATCCAGTCCAGATACCATGTTTGTGGCTGCACAGTAATGAATGCTTCATATGTACATGAACTTTTGGGAGTGAATAGTTTTCTCTAGCATTTTTCTCTAGCATCCCAGTGTATGGGATATTTAACAGTTAGCAGTCAGCTGTGGACTTAGTTTACCATACCTCTGGAAGGAATTTTTCTGATGAGGGTATGGAATTATGACAGAGAGATAATTTGAGGATAATAACATATTAATGACCCATGATTGCAGTTCTGAGGGAGATGGCACTTCACAGGAATTTGATCAAGCAGTGTTTCCATAAATGTTCTTTAAAATGTCTAAAGTAGTGGGAGGTAAGGAAAATGTGGTTGAAGGTTTTTGGAGAGATATTCGTTAATGGCAATGGGATTGAGAGAAGTTGTGAGATCAAGGAAGTCATGATCAGATAGAGGCATTTTAGAACAATGGACTGTAAGGCCAATTGCTTGTCTGTAGCTCTGAGTCATCAAGTAAAAACTTTGATTCATCTCCAGAAGTGTTTGTTTGTCTTAGCAGAGTAGATTGTTGGATGTAGGTGTAAGATGCTTTTTACTAGCTAACTACATTTTGGCTAGGTTACATTGAATTGACTTTGTTTCATGCAACTGCCAGATATTAAATATTTCAATTTAGTTCATAGAAATGTGCATTCAACCTGTAAAAATAGACTTTAAAATGAGCAAATGACAAGAATGTGACTGAATTTCCTTTATTGGACAGTATCCCCATTCAGTGACTACAATTTTCAATTATTTGCAAAAATAAATGTTATGAGGCACACATCATAAGGCAAAATATTTTGTGCCACATAAAAAAAAATCTTATGTATTTCAGACAAATTCACACTAGTCTTGTAAAGCTAGATATTAAAATGGATAGACAACAAAACTGTACATTGCATTTATCTAATTCCATCCCCCTACTCCCCAATTTCATGACTGCAATACACAATGATTTGTCAGAAAAACAAAGATTTTATTTGGCACAGACAAACAGATCAGGGAAAGTCAGACTGACAGCAAAATCAGGTTTATTCACAAACAGTAGCCCGAAAGTAATGTAGTCTGAATTTACAAGCTGCTTTCATTCATGTTCGGTCTATAGTCCCCATTATTTAGTTATTGTCAAGTCTTTATCAGGCTGCCTGTCAGAATAACAAAAATATATTTAACTTACATTACCATGAGCCTCTACAGCAGTTTGTAGCTCTACACTATACTATTTGACAAACCTTGGCTTTCAAGAAGCAGAAAATTGTGGCATGCTGTGTAGGATTACTGGTCACTATTTATTCATTTAATTTTTAGTTTAAGCATTCATTTACTTATAAATAAAACAGTACATTAAATAATGTCTCCATCCTATGTGCATCTGCATATGATATCTGTCACCTAATGCTTTTATACTAAAAGTAAACACATTATTGTGTGTTAGCATATAAACTAAATAAAATGAGTTAGCAGTGTTAAATGTAACAAAATAATTTAAAATAAAATTATTGTGTTGCCTCTCCATGGTGCCCCATTGGAAATATGGATCCTGTTCTCCAAAGATCTATGAGTGTGTGTGTGTGTGTGTGTGTGTGTGTGTGTGTGTGTGTGTGTGTGTGTGTGTGTGTGTGTGTGTGTGTGTGTGTGTGTGCCTATCTGTTTATACAGACATGGTTTCTTTAGAACTGTGATTTGATATCTTTCTAGCCAGAGAATAAAGGCTCACATTGTCTGAACTATTGGCAAGGATGTCCTTATACTTTTTGGTCAGGATAGCAGTGTTCATTATTTTATTGCTTTTCTGATCCACTTATTTAGCAACAGTCAAGTCTGAGCCCTAGTACTTCATAAGTATATGCATGAAAGAAGATCAAATAAAACAATAATAAGGGCACACGTATGACTACTTTTGCCATTCAAATAACTAACCCAAGTAATTTATTTCACAGGGAAAAAAGCTCCAAATGCAGCACATTTTAATACATATACAGGAATACACAATTTATAATACATGCAGGGTGACAGAAGTTATAGCAGTGTAATATTTACATGATACAAATGAAGTGGCAGAAGAAAAAAAAAATACAATATTTCCACTTATAAGTATTTGCAGTTTTCCATTGAGAGTATGCCTGTTTTCAGAAGAGAGCTAAGATTAGGCTTTGCAGAGGAATCATTACTAAAAGAGATAGAAGGGATAGTGACATTATAGAAGATGGGAAGATTGATACGATGGTGATAGGGAACATAGGAAGAGAAAGAAATGATAATGACCAGAAAAACAGAAAGGATGATAATAAACTGAATAGTATTTAAAACATAAATGTTAAAATAATAGCTAGCTAAGATATTTAACATACCAGAAAATAAACTGGTGTAGAAAATGCTTACACTTTAAAAATGCATAATATTTGTTAAAGTAATGTAAAAGATGGCACGTTTTCTGTCAATGACAATGGCCTCTGAATGAATAAATTTGCAGATGATTGCAAATTAGGAGTTGTCATTGAATCCCCCACTGACACAAATCTTCTCCAGGAAGGGCTGACAAACAAAAATAACTAGTGTCAGAGCCATGGACTAAAACTAAATACCAAGAAATGCATAACAGTATCTTTCAGGAAGTCATCTACTCTTGGTAACTATCATATTGAACAGGCTTTTAAAAAAGAAAACAAACTGCAATGGAGAAAAAAACGATAGAAAGCTCTTCAGATAACCTCCGACGCTCTGAGTCAAATCACCAGCCACAAGAATAAACGAAAAGTAAATTTATTTAAGCTCCACACAAGCTTTTCGTCAGTTTATGCTAAACCAACTTCTTCAGAAAATGGATACGTCATAAACTGAAATCCCCATTATATATACACTTCAACCTCCTCTCACATAATCTCATGAGACTTTGTAAATACAAAAAATACGATGCAAATCTACAACTTCACAAGCAACACTAGAACTAGATTAACCATTCTAAATTATACAAGTTTTGGTCCTATGTGCAACGCAAATGTGTCGATCCTGTCTAAAACATATGCAAGCAGTGTTTGCACCTAGGACCAATACTTGTATAATTTAAAACAGTTAATGTAGTTCAAGTGTTGCTTGTGAAGTTGTAGATTTGCATCGTATTTTTTGTATTTACAAAGTCTCATGAGATTATGTGAGAGGAGGTTGAAGTGTATATATAAAGGGGATTTCCGTTTATGACATTGTATCCATTTTCTGAAGAAGTTGGTTTAGCACAAACTGACGAAAAGCTTGTGTAGAGCTTAAATAAATTTACCTTTCATTTATTCTTGTGGCTGGTGATTTGACTCAGAGCGTCAGAGGTTATCTGGAGAGCTTTCTATCATTCTTTTTCCTCCATAACTATCATACTGACACACTTCTAAGAGCTGACCCAGTACTCAGGGACTCGGGGACACACATAGGTTCATAGGTTCATAAGTAGGTACTAGGCTATCGGCCCTGGGGCCTATACAAGCCCAGCCAAAAAGGTACCCTGGCTTTTGCCACCCAAGAAAATTATTTTCCTGTGCCACTGTCGAGCAGAGCCACAGAGGTGATCCCTGGGGTGAATTTCCTATTTCCCATCCAATCATCAAGATTTTTCTAGAAGAGTGCTAATGAGGAGCTCTGTTTGATATAGATAGGTAGTTTATTCCAGAGTATGGGAAGTCTCTGGGACAGGAATCTATCCCTCCAGCATGTTCTGTTTATTGTGGTGACAAGGTTTAGGTCCCTAGAGCGTGTAGCTCGGAGGGATTGGGATTTCTTTAAGTGGAGCATGTCCAACAGCTCTGGGTTTGACATAGCTTTGTATGTTAGGCAGAGATCACCTCTGAGTAGGTGATATGTGACGGAGTAAAGCTGGAGTTTTTTGAGACAGTCTGCATAGGTCATCTGTTTGAGGCCAGTAATCCTCTTTGTGAGGTATTTCTGCAGCCTTTCCAGTTGTTGTAGATGTTTTGTGAGGTACATACCAAAAGGGGCATTGTACTCTATAATGGGTCTAATGAGTGATGAGTAGAGGGAAACAATGACCTCTTTTTTTTCTGGATGAGAAACCTTTTGTCATGAGGTGTGCTACATAGAAGGACATCCTGACTACTGTGGCGATGTGATTATCAAAGGAGAGACTACTGTCCACCTGTGTCCCAAGGTCCCTTATCACACTTTCGGTGTTAAGTATACTACTGCCTATGTTTTGTAGTTCATGGGTACAGAGTTTTTACCAAAGGGGATGACAATGCACTTTTTGGCATTGAGCTTGAGGCCATGGCTTTGACACCAGGCATCTGTCTCAGTGAGGCCCTTTTGTAGGATGTCCACATCGTTTGGAGTTTCGATTATGGCTCCTAGTTTGCAGTCATCTGCGAAATTCATTAGCCAAAGACCTTCTGTGTTAGCCTGTGCTTCAGAGAAGTAAATACCAAACAGGAGAGGACCCAGGACTGAACCCTGTGGTACTCCGCTTGTCACTGGTCTGAAGTCGGATTTGGAGTCTGCTACTTTCACAGTGTAGGTTTTGTCAGTGCGCTAGTTGGCAACCCATCTTGTGACATAGGGATTTATACCGAGTTTAGTGAGTTTATCTATAATTTCAGAGTGGGGGATGGTGTCAAAAGCCTTGGCAAGATCTAGATAGGCTGTGTGAACCACCTTACCCTTGGCTATGGCTTTGGTGACTGCTTCAAAGAAGTCTATCAGGTTTAGGAGACATGATCTGCCTTTTACAAACCCGAACTGGGTGGGATCCAGAGTTTCGAGATTACCAATGTCTTTGTTTATAAGTTCCATGATGATATGTTCCATGGCCTTGCAGACCAGGCTAATGGGGTGGTAGTTCCCAGGGTCCATGGTGACTCCCCCCTTGTGGAGTGGGATAACCATTACCGTGCGCCATTCAGCAGGTACAAAGCCTGAAGTGAGGCTATGACTGAACATGATACTTTGGTGGGGTGCTAGTTCGTTCTGTAGTTCATGTAGAACGCAGCTTGGGATGTTGTCTGGTCCCATGGATGCTGTGTTTTTGGCTTTGGAGAGTGTGGTTTTTACCTGTGCAGCCATGATTACAGCAACTTTGCATTCTTCCGGTATAGAGATGGGCTCTTTAGGGGGTGAGAGGGGGGTAAAGTTAGCACTGAACCTACCTGCCAGGATGTTGGCAATATCAGTTGGGTCTGTATATTTAGTGCCATTGTGCTGTAACTCAGAGCAGATCTGAGTGTTACCATTGAGATTCTTGACATAGCTATAGAATGCTTTGTGGTTGTCTTTAGAATCAGTGGTGATTTTGTTTTCGTAACTAGCTTTGGAGGATTTTATCAGGGATCACAGCTTCTTACTGAGGCTGACCAGGGAGATCCTCCACTTGTGGGATTTTACTCTCTTTTCCAAGAGTTTCTTCCTTCTGTTATACAGTTTGTTTATGGCAGGGGACCACCAGATTGGCTTCCTTTTTTTGGAGGATAGCGTATTGGTTCTGTTTGGGATAGCATGATCCATGCACTCATGTAAGTGCTTATAAAGTGCAATTGTGTAGGATTCAGTAGTCGTAACTGTATTGTCCATCTGCATGGGTGTCTTGAAGTTCCCCACTTCTGTCTTAAGAAGCATGAAGTTGGCTTTGGAGAAATTTTTTTACCATACTTTCCTTAATGGGGGGTGGAGGCAGGATGTGGATATCTAGGGTCAGATCGGACCAATGAGGCATTGACTTCAGGTGTGGAACACCGGTCACTCATAGGATATTGTTGCCCCTGGTGGGGGTGTGGATAAGTTGATCCAGGGCATTGGAGTTTATGAATTCCTGAAAGCATTGAGTGAAGGAGTTGGTACATGAGTAGTTTTCCCAGTTAATGGTGGGGTAGTTGAAATTGCCCATTATTAGGGTATTTGGTTGAACCCTAATATTTTCCAGTACATCAAGAAAAGAGGAGTGGGAATCCTGGGGCATGGTGGGTGATCTGTAGCAAGCTACAATTTGGATTGCAGTTTTGCCCAGAGTTAGTTGCACTTGGATAACCTTGGCTGCATTATGCTGAGCAACTAGCCTGAAGGTGTGGATATCCTTAATGAATATGGACACACCTCCGCCTTTGGTGTTCCAGTCCAGGTTACATGGCCGAAAAGTGTGGTATGAGTTATAGCCTGGTAGTGCAGGGGTACTCTTTGGAGCCTTGAACTAAGTGTCAGTCACTGCACAGATATCGATGTTCTCCATTTTAAGGAGTGCCTTGAGTGAGTGCATTTTGAGATTTAGACCTCTAGCATTGAGTAGCATCACCCTCAGTTTTTGCTTGCCTGTTCCTGTTATGGTGGTGAATTTGTCATTTGAACCTTGCCTAAAAAAGGCACTATAGGGGTGGCAAGAACCTTAGCCAGTATTCGGAATCCCAGGGGTGACAGGTGCAGGCCATCTCTGGCAAAGCATCATGGTCTGTCGACCATGTCATCCCAGGCAGACAGATACTGGATCCCTTTAGAATGGACTATAATCTAGCCTTCAGTAGTGAGGAAATCACTCTGTGTTGCACAATTTATAAACAAAGGTATGTATCTAGGTCCAAGAAAGTCATTGTCCCACTGTATTCGGAATTCAGCAGACCTATCATTGAGTGAAATGCCCCTTTGGTATGTACCTAACCAGGCATATCCAACAACTGGATCATTCACAGAGGTTCCTCACTAAAACAATGCAGGGCATAAGTAAAATGTCATATGCAGACTGCCTCACAGAACCATCCTTGTATTTTGTCACCTACAGGCTGTTGAAG
Organism: Protopterus annectens; assembly: GCF_019279795.1. Classification (NCBI taxonomy): domain Eukaryota; kingdom Metazoa; phylum Chordata; order Ceratodontiformes; family Protopteridae; genus Protopterus; species Protopterus annectens. Next base: position 849,786,420 of record NC_056745.1, read on the forward strand.
GGAGATGTATGCCTTGCATGCAAGGTGTTGTCAGGCCCCACTTCACTGGACCACCTGCATATCTGCAAAACAATCAACACCAGAATTACCCATTCTAAAGACTTAAACATTGCGTGTGATATAATTAGGACCTGCTGGAGAGACAGACATGTATCCCAGAGACTACTCTGCCTATGGAACAGGCTGCCCATCCATATGAAGCAGAGTTCCTCCCTAACCCAATTCACTTGTAACTTGGACAATTGGATTTGGAACCAGAAACTCATCCCTGCTTTTTGCACCTGCTGTATGTCTCTAATGTACAGAGGCAGCCTGTAAATGTTTCATCTCCCAAACCCCTTCTTACACTTATCAAGGGTACCAGAACATGTCAGAGATTTGGGATGCATGGCTAGACTTAAAAAGGCCCTTGTGATCATTAGTCGAGTAAACACCTATGAACCTATGAACTTATATAGTGGACTCATATACGATGCTCTTGCAAATACAAAACTTTTGAAAAATAATCAGAATAAATCTATTTACTATGATGAGTATGTATATGAGTGTTGGAATAATAATATTTAAGATACAAAATGAAATTCATATTGACTCTAGATAATATAGTCAGTGTTGATGTGACACTCCAAAGACATGTTAACATGAGGAATAGGGGATTGATGCTGATGCTGAATGGTATAAAAAGTGAAAATTTACCAGAAAACACTTGAATGTGCAGAAATGTTATGTTGCTAAATAGAGTTCAAGAGAAATAAACATGTGTCAATGCATAAGAGGAAAGGCTTGTTGTAGTTAACAATGACAAATAATAACAAAATTGCCACAATTTCTGAAGTGTCTCTATTTGCCTTTTTATGACATCATGTAGCTGTGCAGTCCAATAAATCACAAAATACACATGTAATGCAAGAAATACTGCATCATTGTACCAGTGTAAATATTATAAACTCTCGCAAAACTAATAAAGAATATATTGGGTGCACGTATCACCTGGCAAGCTAGACTGTCATGATTCTACTTTGATGTTAGGGGAAATGTTATACTTGGTGAGCAAGGGGTTTAAGAATGGTAGAGGGTAGGTAGTGTTATGTAAGGGCTTACATGCAGCTGCTCACTATGAAACCACTCATGTTACTATCCATCAAGCTTTACAGCTCACAGGATTAAGTGCCTGTATATTGTTGCTTGTTAAATACAGCGGTGATATGTTGTTGCTCAAAATGTTTCTGTCTTTGTCCCTGCCTGCAGCTTTTGAGAGAAAGAATAAGATAGGTTTACCATATAAGTTACTGATTGCAAGTTATACAAGCTGCAGTGAACCTAATGTGAGAATAATAAGATGTGAAATTGAAGCCCCATCCACATGTGGTACAAGGAGCTTCCCTTCCTCTAAAAATAATGGGCAGGATTCACGATAGCTTGCACGGAGTCTAAGAGTCATGTAAGTCTCCATGCAGCCATCGCGATCCAGGAACAGCTCGAAATCCCGTGTAAGAGATCAGCTAAAACGACTCTTACACGGGCAGGGCGTGGATATGCTAATCACCTCACTTGCAGCTGAAAGGCATGCAAATGAGTTAGATTAGCGATCCACGAAGCTGAAACCAGCCCGTGTAAGAGTCGTGTTAGGTGCAGAAATGTACTCAGTTGACAACTGAGTACATTACTGCAAATAATACAATGGATGACAGCTCCAAATAAAGTGTGCATATGTTGCAGTCAGCATGCCAATGGCCAAATATGTGACCATTGGCACGGTAACCCGATGCAAACATGAAATAAAATAATTTTTTTTTTCGGTTATCAGCGATGTTTAAATGCAGCACAGCCCTGCGCAAATGGGCTACGCTAAATAAGACATAAAAATAAAGGTTTGAAACCCACAAATGTGGGATTTATGTAATGCATGGATTTGCAATGGAGGGACTAGCAGACCGAAAACAACATGGCCACCGTCTAGTGGTTGCTAAGGGGGGAAGCTGAGTGTAAGACATGTAACTAAGCATTAATAGGCAATCCTATGTAAATGAGTGGTAGGATAGTGAATCACACTGTCACATAGCAAATGAGCACATTCCATTTAGTGTAAGAGTTAGATAAGGGGGAGTAACAGAGTAGGAGATAGGTGACATCACAGGGGGGAATGTAACGAAGAAATCAAGCTCATTGGAGCAAAGTGGTATGTGAAAGATGTCAATCACACAGCATAAAAAGAGGAGTGTCAACAGATAAGCATGGGAAAGTCAAGAAATGGAAGGTGTACACTGTGGCCAACACCAAAGTTTCTTGCTGTGCGTGCATGCGCGCGTGTGCACGCTGGGAGGAGCGAGTAAGACAGAGTGTGCGCGTGTAAGGCAGAGTAAGCATGTAGGAGCTTGTGTAAAGATCTATTAACCTGTTTGTGCTGGTGTGCACGTGTTTTAACCCGAATAAGCAGATTCTAGTCTGTGTAAGCATGTGTGCACGTGTGGTAACCACTGTGAGCGTGTTTTCGTTGGTATGCGTGCTGCTACCCCCCTGAGGAAACAGAGAAAAAAGGAAGCAGAAGAAATAATAGGAAGCTAGCAGGGAATATTGGTAGAGCTAGCAGGTGAAAACAATTAGAATCAGGCAATTACACAGGCAGAATACTAGCCCAGCCCAGCACTTAAAACACTGCAAACAGCATTGAAGTATGTTTCTCTCAAGAGACACTGCAAGACAGGAGTAAGCTAGTAGAAGTGAAAACTGAAAAAGCTGCACTCAGACCAAACATGCTAGGGGCTGCCATAGCTGTTATAAGGAGACATAGGAGACTTGCTGAGGGTGGTGACAATGCAAATGCTGCCAGACAACCCACAGTGAGGAGACGGAGAAGAGTGTACAGGCCCAGGGTCACCTACCAGGGGTTACATGAGCTGGAGATAGTGGAGCGCTATAGAGTGGACCTCCTGCAGCAAATTGTTGAGCTGTGCAGGCCACACCTCACACACAGAACCAACAGAGGGGAACCCATCCCAGTGGAAACCAAGGTATGTGTTGGCCTAAGAATACTAGCAACATGTACCTTCCAGAGACCAACCGGTGATATGATGGGGATATCACAGGCATCAGCTTCCAGGGTACTGCACCAGTTCCTGGATGCCATGTCAGCACATGTCAGTGAGCATGTATATTTCCCCAATGCCCGTGAGGTATTGGCCAGCAATATGCGTCTCTTCCAGCAAATAGCGGAATACCCTGAGGTAGTGGGAGCAATAGACTGTACGCACATATGCATCAAAGCACCAGCCGGTGACCGGGGTAGGGCCTACATTAACCACAAGGGCTTCCCCTCCATCAACTGCCAGGTCGTGTGTGATGCCCTGGGCATAATAATGAATGTGTGTGCTGGCTGCCCTGGGAGCTACCATGATTCCCATATCTGGCATTTGACGCAGCTGTAACAGACATTTGCCAATGGGGACATCCCACATGGTCACTTAGTGGGGGATGCAGGATATGCACTGGAGCCGTGGCTGATGACACCCATCAGAAACGCACACACACCTGAACAAGAACGCCATAATGAGGCACACGCACAAACACGTAATGTAATAGAGCATGTGTTTGGGCTGCTCAAGTCATGGTTCCGGTGCCTGGATACATCTGGTGGAGCCTTGCAGTACTCACCAACTACATGTACCCAAATCGTCATGGTATGTGCAATGCTACATAATATGATTCTGTGAAAACAGCTGCAGCAGGACCAGCATAGGGCCGGGACAAACAGCCCCTCACCATTACGAAGGCCATCAGAGGCAGAGCGTGACTCGGAGGAAGAACAACCTGAGCCTGCCCCAGTAGGCAGAAGGAGGTGTGCCCAGTATGCCCTGGCCTTGGCAAAGAGGCAACGCATAGCACATACACTGGCTCAGTAGGAACCCTGGGAATGATACCCCTCTCTGACTCACTCATATAGTAACAGGGACGCCTAACATGACACAACCTGCTCTCAAACATGTACAGGGAGTGTAGTATGTGCATCCAACAGAGGCAGCCCTGCAGCACCACCTGAGGCTTGATTGCCATGTGTTAAGCAATGTAACACCATCTAGTATCTGCAAACATGAAGACCCTGCCTAACATCTCACCCTCACCAAGCATGATGTCACACTATGAAGACAACAAGATCAAGTACAATAACTGGCTGAAGTATTGCTGTTAGCAAGGGGGAACACATGGCTGACAGCCTGGGCTGACATGCCGAGCAAGACATGATGCCCCACCTGCTAGGGATGGCACGCACCCAGCACATCTGGCTGTGTGGATACTGGCAAAGGCTGTTGTCACCCCCACTGTGCCTTGAATAGGTAAGGCTGGAAACACAAACCCACCACCATAGGTAGCACAAGGGATAACAACCTGGATGTAATGCTACCCAATGCCAGAAGTCTAACCTGCAAGGTGCATGCAGACCAAACCCACCACAGCACGGAGAATGGTAATATCTGGTCTGTAACAGAAACCTGGGTCAAAGCCCAGAAGAGCACCCTAATACTACCAGGTTATGCCTCATACCATGCTCTACAGCTCCAAAACATGGAACACACTACAATAGGAGTGTGGCTATCAGGAATTGTCAAGGATAACCACACCCCCAGGTTGGTACCACAGCAAGAAGCAGCATGGACTATCCACCGGCAAGTAACACTGGCTCAAACCGTGTCCCTGTTCGAAGCCTGCTACAGACCACACTCACAAACCCAGGTACCTCAGCCAGCCTTCCTGAAGACACTGCAGAGTATGAATGTCTCAACAAATACCAAACAAGGCACACACAAAGTATGACATAGGTGGCAATCCATTATGTATGGAAGAAGTAATCAGGGACCTAGGGACACAAGTGGACGGTAACCTGTCATGTGACACTCACATTGCCAAGGTGGCCAGGAAGACCTGCTATATTACCCAACTTAATATGAAAGGATGCACATGTAGATCAAGAGAGGTCACTGTGCCCCCATACTTTTCCCTTATCAGGCCCATATGTGAAAACAATGCCCCAGTTCGGATGTACCTTACCTTACACCTGCAGCAGTTATAAAGACCCCAAATGTACCTCACCAACAGGATAAAGAGTCCAAACATTTGACATCTGCAGCCTGGCTGAAGAAACCACAGCCCAATTCAGAAGCATACTGCCCAGTCAGAGGTGATGTATTCCTGATGTACAAGGCCATGTCCAATCCAGAATGAATGGACATGCTCCACTGCAGAAACCCCAAATCCAGCAGAGCCACCACAGTGAGATTTCTGAACCTCCACACATAAATAAATAGGATGTGCTGGAGGGACAGATCCATAACCTAGAGGCTCCTTACACTCTGGAACAGAATCCCAGTCCATGATAGGCTGAGCTCCACACTCATACTCAACAAGAGAAATCTGGTGAAGTGCATGGGAGATAGTAGGTGTACACTGGGGGCCATCCCTGTGTCACATCTAGTAAAATAAACCCTACATGGGCATAATATGCACATTGCAAGGGGTGTCAAAACTCACACACAGTCTGTCCATGCTCAAACAAGGCCAATTCAGATAGCCTAGTATGAACCTATGAACCTATGATGATACAAATTGTGCAGGACACAAAGGATTATCACACAGCTGACCTACCTTATGGTAGGAACCATGGTGATAATCCACAGATATGCTCTGCAGCACTCTAATATCACAAACAATACACCAAACCCATGCACATTGCCAACATCCTACCTAACAGATTCTTTGCAAACTCCCCACCAGCACCTAACTGCCAAATATCTATCCCAGCAGAGTGCTGGCCCCCTGACATTGCAGATGCTGAGGTAACAGCCAGCATCTACAAAGCACAGCACACACCATCAATGGTACCAGATGGTGTCCTGGGTTGTGTCCAACAAGTACTGTAAGAAGAATGGAACACCAAATAGCAGTACTGCGCACTATCAGTCCTACCACAGGATATGTACCCAAAGAGCAGTGTACAGCAACAGTGGTCCCTCACCACAAAGGGGGTGCCTGAATGGATACTGCAAACTATCACCCCTCAACCCCGACTATCTAGGTTGGCAAAGTAATGGAGAGGATGATCATGGATCCCAGGAATAACGACATTGGGTACCTACAGACATTGGACCCTACCCAGTGTGGCTGTCATAGGGCAGATCCTGCCCCTTACACATGTCAGACTCATGTGAAACGTGCACCAAGGCCATTGAAGTGTGGAATGTGGATCACACAGCCTATCTGGACCTTGCTAAACCCTTCCATACAATACCCTAGTTGGCAGTACAGATAAGCTCACCAGCCTAATTATAAACACCTATGCAAGTAGATGGGTTGCAAACCAGCTCAAGGACAGAACTGACATGGTCAGACAAGCTGCAGCCATGTCAGACTGCAAACCAGGTACAACTGGCATCCCACAAGGCATGGTCCTGGGACCTCTCTTGTATGCTATATATGTCACATAGGTACAGGCCAACATGTAAGGACTCTGTCTGAACAGGTTCGCAGAGGACTACAAACTGCCCACCATATTGGACCCTCCAGCTGACACAAGCAACCTACAAAAGGCACACATAGAAACAGACAAGTGGTGCCACAGCCATGTCAACAAGCTAAATGCAGAATAGTGTATAGTCATCCCCTCTGGAAACACAGTACATGGCCAGAAATTACCACATAGGTGTTAACCCAGTAAGTACATCAGGAGCAATAAGAGACCTGGGGACACAAGGGGATAGATATCCTGCATGTGACAACCATGTGTCTGTAGTGGTTACAGAAACATACCATATACCCACCTAATCATGAAGGTAAGCACAGCTCGGTCAGGGAAGATCAATGTGCCTCTCCAGTCATCCATCAGCAGCCTCACAATTGTGTACAATGGCCCTTCAGGGATGTACCTTAGCAGACACCTGCATCAACTGGAAAGACCCCACAAATACCCCACCAGGAGGATCGCAGAGCTGTAACAGATGCCATGTGTTGCCTGATTAAACAAACTGCAGCTCCACACAGTGCCATACCACCTGGCTGGAGGTGAACTGTGCCTGATGTATAAAGCCATGACCAAGCTGGTATCAATGGACATTTGGCACCATGTAAAATCTGAATGCTGGTGACCTGTGCAGCTGACAGGCCTGAACCCCAGCACAGACATAAACAGGACATGCTGTACCGATTGGTCCATAACCCAGAAGCTCACTCCACTCATGACTACACTCCCAGTACAGGTTATCCAGGGAGTCCCTCATTGACTGTACACAAACCAACACGGAGACTGGAAAGGCTGCAACACTTTATTCTGGCACCTCGGCTAAAACGCCTTCAAAGGAATAAATGCAATACTGCTAGTTGCACCTTATATAGTATAAAAAAATCAATTAGTGTAATTATCCAACACCTTAATTGACCCAAGAAATTTAAAGAGACAATATCAACACATCCTATGAAAAATACAAACTTTTGACACCAAGTTCAATACATATGCATTAAAAAACAATTCTGATGCAAAACATCTCATACTGCATATGATCATACACCCAGAAGTTACTTTAAATTACAAATTTTGAATGAAAATTATTAAGTTAAATAGTAAGATTAACTTCTAAATTCATGCCCCTAGGTTTTAAAGTGCTAAATTTCAGAATGAATCTGCTTTCCAATTTTAATAAACTCTGTAGGAAACTGCCATTATAGTGAAACTCAGGTTTGGCAGCACAAAAGAATAGAGAATCAGAATTACCATTATGAACTAAATTAAAATGTTGGGAAACTGGGCTATCATTTCTGACATTGCGAATATCACCTAGATGTTCTAAAATGCGAATTTTTAACTGCCGTTTAGTCTGACCAATGTAGAATTTTGGTGGGACACAATCACACCCAATCAAATACACTACTCCACATGATCTACAATTAAAAAAATTATGTGCAGTGTATTTGACCCCATTAATGAGACTATCTGATAAATTCCTTGCCTTCGAACACACTTTACAAGTTCCACAATTGAACATACCAAAAGGTAAATTGTTGATGTTAACGGAACTGCCACGCATTGTGGCTTTATGTTTTAAGATTTCCACATTTAAGTATTCCCCTTTCTCTGTGAGATTAAAGAATATTGTTGATTTTTTGTGGCCCATTGTTTTCAACAATGAAGAGATTGGCCACATGTTTCCGGAACATGTTTCCTTCTCTTATGGCAGATATGCCAACCTTAAGGAAATCTTAAAACATAAAGCCACAATGCGTGGCAGTTCCGTTAACATCAACAATTTACCTTTTGGTATGTTCAATTGTGGAACTTGTAAAGTGTGTTCGAAGGCAAGGAATTTATCAGATAGTCTCATTAATGGGGTCAAATACACTGCACATAATTTTTTTAATTGTAGATCATGTGGAGTAGTGTATTTGATTGGGTGTGATTGTGTCCCACCAAAATTCTACATTGGTCAGACTAAACGGCAGTTAAAAATTCACATTTTAGAACATCTAGGTGATATTCGCAATGTCAGAAATGATAGCCCAGTTTCCCAACATTTTAATTTAGTTCATAATGGTAATTCTGATTCTCTATTCTTTTGTGCTCTGGCCAAACCTGAGTTTCACTATAATGGCAGTTTCCTACAGAGTTTATTAAAATTGGAAAGCAGATTCATTCTGAAATTTAGCACTTTAAAACCTAGGGGCATGAATTTAGAAGTTAATCTTACTATTTAACTTAATAATTTTCATTCAAAATTTGTAATTTAAAGTAACTTCTTCTGGGTGTATGATCATATGCAGTATGAGATGTTTTGCATCAGAATTGTTTTTTAATGCATATGTATTGAACTTGGTGTCAAAAGTTTGTATTTTTCATAGGATGTGTTGATATTGTCTCTTTAAATTTCTTGGGTCAATTAAGGTGTTGGATAATTACACTAATTGATTTTTTTATACTATATAAGGTGCAACTAGCAGTATTGCATTTATTCCTTTGAAGGCGTTTTAGCCGAGGTGCCAGAATAAAGTGTTGCAGCCTTTCCAGTCTCCGTGTTGGTTTGTGTACATTCATCTTTGCTTGGTTGTTTGCTAGTCCCTCATTGACTGTCATCCATAGGAATCATGATGACTGGATGGGAGATGGTAGGTATACCCTGGATATCACCTGTATGTCACGGGTAGAAAGAGGCACAGCACACTAACCTTGACATATGTCATGGCAAACACCAGTAAATGTGTGTTGAAGGACAAACACTCTCTGACTAGCATTACAAATGGACTAGGGCACATGGCCATTGATTCTCACTATCCACACAAGCTGTGGAATACATTAACAATGTTGGACAATCATGTACTATGCTGTCCATATCTGAACAAAATGCAACATGGTCATATCTGCACAACTGGCCCTCAACCAGTCTGGTGTGCTCACTATAAATATTACAAGCAGTGATAGGACTGAAACCGATGATACTGTCCACCACAGTGAAAGTACTGCACCAGTACACTATACGACAATACAACTGTTTGGTCAGTAGGAAAGGATGTTGACAACTGTATGCAAACTATCCCATGGTGACCCTGCAGGCACAGCATAATGCCTGTTAGGTTCAGACACAAAGCAGTCGGGCAGTAAGAACACAACCGGATGTCCAACACTCAACTGTACATGTGAAATATAGATGGCGTCCACACACAAACACAAATGTGGTGGACCACAGATCCCAACATAAGGAAAGGTCACACTGGGCATGCTCGCACACTTAGATAAATGAGACGTGTCAGTCAAGAAGCCATAATAACTGTGAACTGAGCATGCTAGGCCATGTCACAGTTCAGCAGTTGCACACACATATCTGGCATTTGTATGTGTTAATACAGGAACCTCCCACAATACAGAAATCTGCCCAGTGCACACAGTGAAATTGCAACAGAGACATAAGTAAAGTACTGGATCCCACTCATATGCAAACGTCGTCCACAGTACACAAGTTGTTCATAGAGATAGGGAAGGCTATGGCAATAAAGACCCACAAACAGTATATGAGCAACAGATACTTGCATCTGACAGGTAAACATATGGCCGTAGAGTGCAATACTAGGCTGTTGTCCCTAGGGAATACAGAAGGCTATCCACAGTGTATTTGGCATCTGCCTCCGCAGTACAGTAGGCCACTGGGCCTGTGCAAAGTTAATGCATAGATATGCTCTCTTCTGTACTGATGGATAGTAACAGATGTACATACCTCTTCATACATAATGATGTCAGCACACTATACATATGTCAAGAGCAGAAATGATACCTATTAATTTGAATAGTGCACTCCGCTACTGCGTCGCTCACAAGTGTCATAACATAATTGGGTAGGGGTTTGAATCCTGCAAGTGCTCAGTGTGTGTGTGACTGTGTGGGGGGTAGTAGTGTGTGTGCAATTCTATGTGGAAAAGAAATGTCCCTTTTGGCAACTATTACTACACAACACATGCTGCATATTCCACTGTCTAAACACTAATGATGTCAGCACCCTATAAGTACAGCAGGAGAAAGCAATCCTCCTAGTAATGCAAATAGCGCACTCTGCTACTGCGTCTCTCACAAGTGTTGTAACATAGTTAGGTAGGGATTTGAATCCTGCAAGTGTTCAGTGTGTGTTTGACTGTGGGGGGGGGGGGAGTAGTGTGTGTGCAATTTTATGTGGAAGAGAAATGTCTCTTTTGGCAACTATTACTACACAACACATGCTGCATATTCCACTGTCTAAACACTGATGATTTCAGCACCCTATAAGTACAGCAGGAGAAAGCAATCCTCCCAATAATGCATAGCGCGCTCTACTACTGTGTCTCTCACAAATGTCATAACATAGTTAGGTAGGAGTTTGAATCCTGCAAGTGCTCAGTGTGTGTGTGACTGTGTGGTGAGGAGTAGTGTGTGTGCAATTCTATGTGGAAGAGAAATGTCCCTTTTGGCAACTATTACTACACAGCACATGATGCATATTCCACTGTCTAAACACTGATGATGTCAGCACCCTATAAGTACAGCAGGAGAAAGCAATCCTCCTAGTAATGCAAACAGTGCGCTCTGCTACTGCATCTCTCACAAGTGTCATTACATAGTTAAGTAGAGGTTTGAATCCTACAAGTGCTCAGTGAGTGTGTTGGGGGGAGTAGTGTGTGTGTAATTCTATGTGGAACAGAAATGTCCCTTTTGGCAACTATTACTACAGAACACATGCTGCATATTCCACTGTGTAAACACTGATGATGTCAGCACCCTATAAGTACAGCAGGAGAAAGCAATTCTCCCAGTAATGCAAATAGCACACTCTGCTACTGCGTCTTTCACAAGTGACCTAACATAGTTAGGTAGGGGTTTGTATCCTACAAACACCATGTGTATTTTTTTCACACAGTTTGTCCATGTGTGTGGGGTGTTGTTCCCAATATTGCACGACATACATTATATCAGTAATGTCAATGCACACATGATTTATGTGTGTGCCACCTACACATATGTACCTGTGAACTGCAATAGTTCCCATGACCGAAGCCTGCCTCATGTGAATACATGGAATATGCATTAGACAACTGTATGACTGTGGTGTTCTGTGCAGGGGCTGCATGTGGTATGTGAATATACAGTGTGGGTTGTAGATGGTGTCATCCCATCAGCGAGGGATACATGACTGGTCTGGAGCATATAGTCCACATGTTGGTGATGAACAGGGGCAGCATGTTGTCACCTCTTGTGGGAGTGGTAACAAGTTGTTCCATAGCAATGCAGGGAATGAATGCTAAGAACCCTTCAGATAGGGTCTTGGAGCTAGAGTAATGCTCACACTCTATGTTTGGGTAGTCGCAGTCCACCCACATAATGGTGTTTGTAGAGACCGTCATATTCCCAGTGTTGTCAGGAAGGCCAAGTGGATTTCCTGGGTATGGGAGGGTGGTGTGTGCCAGGCTATGAACCTGAAGGCAGTCTAACCCACTGTTAGTTGCACATGGATAGGCTCTAATGCTTTGTGCTGTGCCACCAACCTGGGTGTGTGTGTATCTGAGGTGCCTTTGGATACATCCCCCCTGTTCTGGTTTGGTGCATGTGTAGGGGACGACAAGCATGGTATGAGGTATGACCTGGCTGTGATGGGGTGCACCTGGGAGCCGTGTACCAGGAGTCTGCTACTGCATGTATATTGCTGTACCCCATGCTAAGGACAGTTTCCACTGCATGCATCTTGAGGTTTACACTGCTGCTGTTGAGTAGCATTTCTATTAGTGTCATATCCCGTGTGATACCTGTGTAGGTGGCTATGTAATGTCAGCCTTGCATACAAAGGCAATATGTGTGTAGCAACAGCCTCTGCCAATATACAACGGCCCATGGGTGACAGGTGCAAGCTGTCCCAAGCAAAGCAATGTGACTTGTCCAGCATGTAATCCCACACTGACAGGCATTGGATCCCCTTTGAATGTCACCAAAACATACGTTAATTGCAGAAACTGATCATCCTGTCTACATATTGTGGCAGCATTCTTGGTGAGGGTAAGATGCTACTCAAGGTCAGGGTCATACCAGCCTGTGCCACAAGCTCAGAAAGCCCCTCTATGTCCCCTAACATGTAGTCCAGGGAGGTGCGTCAGAGGTCATATACAATGGCACAGACAATGACTGAGTCATACTTCTACATGCCTTGGAGTGACCAGTATGCTTGTGTTATGTGGTGGATCATAGTGCCTGACGGGCATCTCAGCATGACCTTCACCTTGTTCAGCCTGGTGAGCAGGACCTCAGTGTACCTGACGATAGAGGTACCGCATACAACTGTAGCAGGTGTGTTGTCAAGCCGTATGGCCTGTGAATGTTTGGCACACAGGCTTTGTGAGCTATGTGTTGCACGTGCTCTGCTCTGGCTTAACGTTTGCTTGTGTGTCTGCTTTGCAGGTGTCAGCTGCTCAGGCAGGATGCTATTCTGAGAGTCCAATAATGTACCTGTGTGTTTCTGTGTTTGGATTGTGGTCATGGCAGGTCTATGGGAGACTGGTACTGTATTCACTAGTATCCCACTCCACCTGACAGGGTATGCCAGTACTGAATTAAGAGAGCTTAGCCCCCAGTTTGGCTATGTGGTTGCATCTCTCACATGTGTTGTAAGTGTATGGGAAGGGGAGAGGGTTGTCTGTGTACATGAGGCAGCTGTAACATTGCCACATGACTCACAGATTCACCAACTGGACCAGAGAGTAGATTGACAGGTGACCTTTGCACATGCTACCATAGCATTGTGAATCCCATACTAAGTAACGACACATAGGGCCAATGGGGAACACGTTACTCAAGGTGAGTATGTGACGGTGTAGTGCTCCTGATTTGTTAGTGCTGGCATATATGAATGCTGTCTTGAGCAAATGCGAGGTAAGTCATATGCAATGTGTTACAGGCAACCTACATGCAAACAGGACAAACAGTGATGTTCTGTCAAGTGAGACATGGACATCAGTACAGTAAGCAATACAGATGTCACTAGGGATCCACAGAGGCACTGCAAATCTGCACTGCAGGTGGAATCAGTGTTTCAGGAACATAACAAGCAAACATGCATACAAACAAAGCTACAGTCAGCAGGCCTGTATGTAGACTATGCTACAACAAACAAGGTGTACGACTTCCAGTAGGTAACAGCACATATATGCAGGCACTATAAGCCTACACCCAGACATTCACAGGTCAGATGGGCTGGGTCCAGCCACACCCCCCACAAGTGTATAGACCACATACCTTCGTAATGTTGAATAACTGGCCTGATATCCAAGTGCTCATACCTGTAATAATACACATGTCAAATAACAGACACTGAGCCCTCACTCAGCAGTTCCAGACTTAGTATGATGTATGCTACCTGTCCTGGCACCACAGTATCCTTGACATGTATGGAGACTCTCCCTCCTGTCATAGTTATTTCTGTGTTTTGGTGCTGTCATGCATGGTATGAGGTGTGACCTTGTAGTGCTAGTGTGCTCTTGTGAGCCTTGACCCTGTTGTGTAGTACTGCACAGATATCAACATCCTCAAACATCCTCATTGCAGAGTCGAGTGTGGACAGCATGCAACTCGCAGTTGACATGACCATCATTGAGTATCAGTATGTACATTGTCATATCCCCTGTGCTACCTATGTAGGTGGCCATCTCTTGACAGCCTCACCACCAGTATGCAAAAATGTGGAGACAGTACACTATGGTAATTACTATGGGTGTACAAAACAATACAATGACATTCATACTGTAACTGCATCAGGCATGCTGGTATATACCCAAAATGATATCATTACACTGTATTGTTGTCAACATCATACTATTACAACACTTCTATGTAGTCACCCTGTGCATCAGCACCATGTTAACCTGTTCCTGCACTGATGTTACAGATTGCAGGAGGTGGCACAGTTTCATCATATGCACAGGGTGTGTACTTGGTATGCCTGAGTCTGCCACTGATACAACCAATTGACATGTCTGTGTGTGTGTGTTGGTGAGGGACAGCAGTACAAGATGGGGCAATATTGATGCAGTGTGTGCATGTATGCGGTAGCCCTAGGTGTTATCACTTTGCATGTGTGTATGCATGCACACAGTCCCACCTCATGGCTGCCATATACAGGTGTTTGTGGACAGCCACAGACTGTACCTGCCAGGTCATACAGATCACTGTCTGTGGCCACGGTACCTGTGCCTGGCAGGGGTGCTATGGACCATATCAGGTACTAAGCCAGACTGGGTACTGTCATCAGACGTAGGTAGTTGGTGACTGGAGACAGGTCCCTGTTGGGACTGTCCAGCGCCACGTGCACGTGGTCTCCTGGGGCGGTCTGATGACAACACAGACCCAGCATTGTTGGGGCTGCTGGTGGCACTATGTGAGCGGCCGCGGGCCTGTTATCATCCACGACGGCTGCCAGCTGCTGTTGTTGCTGGCATATGGCCACGTCGACGCCTCAACCATCCACCATTGCCCTGACTCATGGACATGTAGTTGTGGAACAGATCTAATGTGTCCCCCCAACATCTGTCAATGACCTCGGTGAAGTTACGGATGGCAGCCACAACATCATGCATACTGTCACTCATAGCTGTGTGACATGCTCTCAGCTCCCGCAGACCCTGTCTGGTGTGCCATTCCATACGTGACTGTGCCTGCATTATAGCCCGAAACATAGCTGAGGTTGAAAGACCTCTGTGGGCATGTCTGACAGGGGCGGTATGCCCATTGATGCTCCCACAAGAACCCCTGGACATCTGCCTGTGTGGTACCATGTCAGGACCCTGGCCATGGCTGCTGTGTGGGGATGCATGTGCCACCGATACCACATTACCCTGGTCAATGCCCACTGTATCCTGTCCATCACCTATGGACATTGGTGACAATGGATGTATTGTCAGGATGACCGTGCGCATTGACGGGGTCGACAGCTGTGTAATGTCAATTGGCTGACCAATGACGGACCCTGGCACACCTACCTGTGCCATTACACAGGTATCATCATTATCACTATCCACAACAGCTGATTCAAGTTCCCTGCTGCACAACACCAGAGCAGCACCAGAACCTGTGGGAGTAAGACAGGAAACACAGTTTACAATCTGTACACAATGTCACCACTGATACACACATGCACACATGCACACAAGCACACATGGGCACATGCACACATGCACACATGGGCACATGGGCACATGCACACATGCACACATGGGCACATGCAAACATGGGCACATGCACACATGCACACCTGGGCACATGCACACATGCACGCATGCACACATGCACACATGCACGCATGCACACACCTCAGTATATGAGATATCAACACACAGACACAAACACACCTGTAATCAAACACATAGCACTACTGCTTCATCCTATTATTACTGTTAGTATCAAGAGTATTGAAGGTAATGGCATTACACACTCACCAGCATGGATAGGCTGCCTTGCTGTTACACCAGAGGGACCTGCAGAAAAGAGACATTTATTGTCAGTGGGCAGAACTGTGCCATTGATACTGTGGGTATGATACAGTTCAGTAGTGCAACAGTTAGCTTCCACAGGTCTACTTCTGATATTGAAAATATCACTCTTGCACAATAATTACCAAGATTACAGCTACAAAACAAGGACACACCTCACACATGCATAACCTAACAGTGTACAGAATGGTCAATTATACACATGGCATGTTACCTGCACGCTCTGTGTCCTGCTGCTGGGTGGCTCCAGCCTCCATTATCACACATGTATGCTGCTGCTATTGCTGTTGGGCTGGAGCCACAACACTTAGGAGTAGTCCCTCCAGTCTGGTGAGGAGGGGATGTCTAGACACCCCACCACCTGTGGCAAGCTGCTGCCTGTGGATATCCGACGCACACTGACGGACATTTCTAATTAAATCACTGCAGTGATGGCATACTTGCTCATATGTCCGGTTATGTGTGTCTATGTCATTTACCCGACGGACCAGGTCTTGCCACAGTGCAACCCTCTCCTGCTGGTTCTGGCTGGTATGGGAAAAGAGTATTGCGAAATCCCGCACCAGGCTCTGGTGTATCTCTTCCTCCTCTGCAGCGGAGTACACAGGGTTCCGCTGGTGAACCATAGCCCTGAAAAGGAGAAGGAAAATATGTCAGCAATGTCTGTCAGCAAACTATGGCACACATAATACACATAATACTCGACTGCAGTGATATAACTTAACCATCATATATTGCATCTGTCTGTCTATTGGGGGATACACATGTAAATGACCAGATATCAGTGCTCATCCGACAACTGTGCAACAGTACCTGGCACACTCCATACGACAGACTAGTATACTGCAGCAGTCAGCACACTGGTTCAGGTACAATGCACAACCTCACACTGGGGGTTTGTATCAAGGTACTGTATGGGGAACATTATCAGCCCATGCACTGCACACAATGCACGTTACATATTTCACTGGTAATGCACACTACTCTTACTTGCCATACCCCTACCTACACCACAGTGACATACAGGGTAACACAGCACAACATATGGCAATGTAGTGTGTGTTGATCGCAATACCTCACACATCTGTCTCTGGCCTCACACCAAGGACACACACTACCATGACAGACAGACAGTCATGGTGAGCAATCACACCAGTACATAACATGCACCCAGTCACTGGCACACTCATTCCACCTTACATATTTCGATCGCAATGTGTTCATGGGTGTGCATTGTGTCTTAGGTAGGTAGTGTGCTTTTGGCCCTGGGCCTACAGCAGCATACTGTTATGCTACCCTGCCCCTTGTGACACATGTGTTATGATCGTACCTGCTCCTTACAAACAGTTACACAGGGTGACTCATATGGCATATCACCTATCTGCATAACATTCAGCAGGGGTATGTCTGACATCTACTCACGGGGAGCCTTGCTTCTTAATTCTGTGTAGTTTACTACAGGGTATGTCGTATCTGTGGGTAGGGTCCTGTACCTCCACCATGTGCTCTATACTGCAGTGACAAGGACGACAGACATAGGTAATTTGTGTTGTGGATGTTGCAGGTGTTACCATGGTTGTTAGACAACTGTCATGGGTGTGACCGAACTATGTATATCCAGCAGTGGTAACCACTATGTAGGTAGTCTGTGTGTGCTCTGTGGTCTTGTCAGTCACTCTGCATAGGTATTGTGTTTGAGTGCATTGACACAGTTACTTGCATATGTCTGTGTCCTTCTCCATATCTGTAGCTGTCATGGGAGGTACATACCATGTAGGACATTGTGGGGAGTAGAGGGGTACACTGATCAACATGTCCATAGCTGACACACCATGTCCGCTGACACCTTCCATGTACAGGTATTACAGGACTAGTGTGCCACTGTGTATATCAATGGGGAGCCTATTGTACACTTGTTGCCCCTGTTCCCCCCTGAAACATGCAGTGGTGGGCAGGCATGCACATATGTGGTGGTTACTGGTGTCAGTATTTTTGAATGGGGTATGGTTTTCCAGTATCCACACTGGTGTTCACTCCATGCCTTTGACACCAGGCACCTGTTGCAATACATCTGCACACATGTGCCTCACACAGTATATATATATATATATATATATATATATATATATATATATATATATACATATATATATATATATATATGTATATATATATTGATATGTTTATATCTGTATATATATATATATATATATATATATATATATATATATGTTTGTATATATGTATATAATATGTATATATAGATGTAGATATATACATATAGATGTGGGGAGAGAGGGGGAGAGAGTGAGAGAGAGAGACAGAGGGAGAGTGAGAGTGAGAGGGGGTGGGTCAGAGAGAGAGAGATAGTCATATACAGACATATCTGTTGTCAGTCAGATCTATCTGTATATGTATATGTATCTACATATATCTATATATGTATGTGTGTATTACATATATCTGTATGTACATATTCTACCAATCCTGATGTCTGTGCAGTAAGTGAAACCTGGTTCAAGGCTCCTGAGAGCACACCAGTGATACCAGGCTATACCTCGTATCATGCATTTTGGACCCAAAACTCGGGCTAAAACAAAAAGTGAGGGGGAGTGTCCATGTTCATGAAGGACACCCACACCTCCAGGTTAGTGGCAACACATGAAGCATCAGTGACCATCCAGGTGCAAATAACCGTAGGCAAACCTGCTATACAACTGGTAGCATGTTACAGACCACCTTCCCAATCTCAGGAACCACAGTCAGTCTTCCTGAAGACATTGGAGGATATGAATGTCCCACCACACGCCATCATATTGGGAGACTTCAACTACCCTAACATACACTGGGTGCATTATTCTAGCCCAAACACCCTAGCCCAAAGGTTCCCGGAATTCACTAAGTCAAATGCAATGGAACAGCTAGTCACCTCTCCCACAAGGGGAGATAATATACTAGACCTGATCATCACAAACATGGTGACAATGTGCTACACACCAGAAGTATACCCCTCACTAGTCACATCTGACCACAGACTAATCACCCTGGATATACATATCCCACCTCCCCACAACACAAAAGACTACAGTGGGAAACCTCTCACATGCCGACTTTACACTTCTTACAACTGAGTAGGTATCCTTTAAGCCCACTGGGCCAGTGGAAACCACATCACAATGCAGACTCCTTCACAAATGCTTTCTACGGACATCTCCAAGAATGCATGGATCATGCAATCCCAAATAAAACCAAGACCCTCTCCACCAAGGGCAGGCGTCCTGTCTGGTGGACCCCAGCCATGAACAAATTGTATAACAACAGAAGGTAGCTACTGCACGACAGAGCAGAATTCCATAAAGATAAGGCATCTCTGATCAGCACTAGTAGAAAGATACATTCTCTCATACAAACATGCAAGGCCAACAATGAGAGGGACATCGCTATGGACACTACAGATAACCACAAGGCCTTCTTCGGCTATGTTAGACACCTGGGTGGAAACCCTCAGATATGTTCAGAGTTAATTCACAGTGACAAAGCTACACTGAACACACAGATATTGCCAACATTCTGGCAGACAGGTTCAGTGCAGATTTCTCCCCTCCCTCACCCCCACATGAGGAATTACTTATCCCAGCTGACTGTAACCTCCCTGTCATCTCAGATGTCCAGCTGAGAACCGCCCTCAGCAAAGCTGTAAACACAGCATCAATGGGACCCGACGGTATTGCAGGTTGCATGCTAAGTGACTTCCAAGAGGAGCTAAACCTGCACATAAAATGCTATTCAACCGTTGCCTTACTACAGCATATGTACCTGGACACTGGCATACAGCAACAGTAGTCCCACTCCACAAAGGAGGCACCTCTACAGACCCTGGTAACTACCGCCCCATAAGCTTAACCAGCCTGGTCTGCAACACTATGGAAAGAATCATTATGTAACTCATACACAGAGACATTGGGGACTTACAGACACTTGATCCCACCCAGTTTGGCTTTGTAGAGGGCAAATCCTGCCTTATGAACCTGACTGACCTTTTCAAATCAGTCTCTAGAGCCATTGAAGAGGGCACAGCGGTCCATACAGCCTACCTGGACTTGCCTACGGCTTTCGACACAATACCCCACTCTGGCATCATAGACATGCTCAACAGCTTAAATGTAAATCCATATGTCACAAGATGGGTTGCAAACTGGCTAACGGATAGAAACCCTAAAGTCAAACTCACTGGTGCCATGTCAGACTCAGAGCCAGTCACAAGTGGTGTCCCACAAGGCTCTGTCCTGGGACCGCTCATGTTCGCCATTTATTTCTCAGATGTGGAAGCAAACATGGGACAGTAGTGGCTGACAATGTTCAAAGATGACTGCATACTAGGTGCCATAGTCGATACACCAGCTGACACATACATCCTACAGAAAGGCCTCACGGAAAATGACAACTGGTGCCGGAGTCATGGCCTTAAACTGCATGCCAAATAATGTATAGTCATACCCTTTCGGACGGACAAGGTACCCACATATTATCACATAGACAGTAACCCACTGAGTACAGACAAAGTAATCAGAGTCCTGGGGACAGTAATCGATACTGACCTCTCATTTGACACCCACATTGCCAAGGTGGTTGGATAGACTTCCTACATTGCCCACCTTATCATGAAGGGATTCACATCCAGATCAAAAGAGGTCATTGTACCCCTATACTCCTCCCTTATCAGTCCCATGACTGTGTACTATGCCCCATTTGGTATGTAACTCACCTGGCACTTGCAACAGCTAGGGGGACCCCATAATTACGTCACCAGGAGGATCAGGGGTCTCCAACAAATGTCATATGCTGCCAGACTAAAGAAACTCATGCTCTATTCCATAGCATACCGCCTACTTAGGGGTGATCTGTGCCTGACGTACAAGGCCATGTCCAATCAGGTATTGATGGACATGTTCCACCTCATACAATCCAAATCCATCAGAACCACAACAGCTACAGATTTAAACCTCAGCACACATATGAATAGGACATGCTTTAGGGACAGATCCATAACTCGGAGGCTTCCCATACTGTGGAACAGGATCCAAGTTCATGTTAGGCAGAGACCCTCACTGACACTGTTCATGTGAATTCGTGACGAGTGGATGGGTGATCATAGGTTTACACCAGGGGTTGTCTCTGTGTAACTACTAGGCACAGTAAACTAATGCTATTATGTACGGGGGTCTTCACTGTGTCACTACTATACAGAGGTGCAATTTTCTAAATCTATTCTATACACTGTCTGCAGATAGCTTAGTACTAAACTATGACACTGTGAAACTATATATGTCTATGTATTTCTACATCCCTCTCTATCTATGTATAAACATATGCATATTATATATTTATATATATATATATATATATATATATATATATATATACAAACATATCTCAATATACATACGTATACACAATATATATATATATATATATATATATATATATATATATATATATACTCCTTTTTAGTTCCACATATGGATACACACAGTAATGTACTGATGAACATCCATTACTGTACAACCTACTTGTACATTGCACTACAACCTACATTGCTATGTGCACATAGCTATCTTCACATACATATGTATGTAGAGCCTTCAGTGACAGTTGCAGTATGTCCCCGGCCCTATGCACATCTTCATATACATAGATACAGACCAATAACACATCTGGAGGGTTCATAGTATGTAGACTATTATAGTAGCACTTTACATTACCTGTGTTTGTTGCAGCTGTTTGCGTAGTCTTGCAGTTACTTGGCCTGCTGTCAGCCTCTTTGATTTGTTGTTACTGTTTTTTTTTTTTATTTATTTCTCTTTCTCTTTCTCTCTCTCTCTCTCTCTCTCTCTGTCTCTGTCTCTGTCTCTACCTCCAGAGGGTGCAATGAAAGTATTGCATGTGTGGACTGGGAGTGCAGGATGCTTTTGTAGGTATCTGCACATGTCCATGTGATGGCCTCTGCACCAATTGTTAGCCAGCATTTACTAATTGCATGCAGCCTGTTGTGTAGTGATTGCAGTTCTCACTGTGATTACAGGACAGTGCTATAAAAAGGTCTGTTAGGTAGGCGTAGCCCTTTCAGATTATCAGGGTGGGGACCATGCTGGTTTGCTGTGGACACTGCTCTGTGAGTGTAAGGGTTGGTATGTCTCTCATATTTCAGGCTGTGTTGTAGACACTGCAATGCATGTTGTTCTGTAAGCTGTGTATTCCTTCCTCCAGTGTCCTCTTCTCCGTGTGTATGTAAACTGACACCTATGACTAGTAATACTGTGTATATGGGTGTGTGTGTTTTCCTGTGGGGATTGTGGTGTAACTGGTATATAGAAATGGCTCTTGCAATCTGTTGCTATGGCTTCAATATTTGGCCTTTACATTCACTCCTTGTATGCCTGCTAGGTGTCTTTCCTGTAATGTGTTGCTATGGCTTTCCTATTTTCCATTTACATTCACAGCTTGTAATGCTTGCTAAATCTGTTTGGGCAGCAATTCCTACTATTTTATGACATATTTCTTTCAGCAGAATGTTCTTGTATAGCAGTCATGGCTTAGTGGTAAGTCATGCAGACTAGTGTTTCCAAGGCCCTGGGTTCGAGACTGATGCAACTATTTTATTTTGCTGCTGAGAAAACAACAGGCCTTGTCATTCAGAGTGACTAAGGCACTTTTAAGCAGTTGTAAGCAGGTTAACGCTGGTTTGCGCGGAGGTCACGCATGCGCACTGCCGCTTAGCTTCGCGCAGGCATGCTTAGCTAAGTGCACAGAAGCACACTCCCGCTTACTACTGCTTAAAAGTGCTTACTCTTGTGCACACCAGCACTATTTTCTTTTAAAGAAAAGAAAATGGGGAGATAGGAAAGTGGTGAAAAAGGGGGCACAAAGAGGGTAGGACAGTAGGAAAACAAGCTCGGGTTTTGCAGGATGGATGTAGGAAAGGCCCATAGCTGCCCATTTCTTCGTCAACAACAGCTGTGCATATGTTTGTAATTTGGTGTGAAATTTGAAACCTTCCACCCCTAAGAGAGGTGTGAGGACAACAATAATATTTGTTGTATAGCCAATTGTAATTGCCAGTTTACATGTCCAGCAGACATGTGTGCAAAATGGGCAGCTATGTATGGGGCATAATTTTTTTGTGGGTACAGAGTGCCCTTTTTTTTTTTCAGGTGAGAGTGGTATGTCAAGTACAGGAAGTCGGTATAGCTGGGGAGGTAGGTAGGGGAGGTTAACAGACAAGACAAACAAGACGCATACAGGGGTGGTGTATGACACATGTGGGGGGGGTTACACAATTGACGGGGATGGATGTTTGGATATCTCGAGCCCATGAGCCCACAGATGGCAACAGTGGAACTGAGATCCCCACCCATGGGCAGTTGCCACTGTGCCTTCACTGCCCAGGACGGGGCTGTGCTGGGAGCTGTGTAGGATGGGCAGCAGGCACGACCATGAGTTGTGCCACCCATGCCTCAAGCTGGCGTAAGGGTCCAAGCAGAGCGTGCCGGATCTCCCTATGCACCACAGTCCAGACACTACAGAGGGTGAGTGGATGTTCTCCTCTGGCCACGCTTGCAGAGGGGGGATGAGCCCCATCCCGTGCAGTGCTTCCACCCGCAGGTGGCACAGGGCCACCAGAAGAGGGTCCGGCCTGGGCACTACTGCCAGGTGCACTCGCCAGCTGAGGTGGGAGAGGTGGGTCTGCTGGAACCCGCCTTCCCTGTCGTCCTATGTTTTGCATTATTTAATGACAGTTTGGGTTAGTAATGTGCAATACCATTCACAATTAGTTGTAACAGCATGCATTAGTATTCCCATTAACCAAACACCCATAAATTCAAGCCGTTGAACAGCAAGCATAACGCATGCATAATTTGAACAACAATACACGATCCAACAACATGCAGGGTTGAGTGATGGCAACAGGCCATCAGGTTTGGATGTATGAACAGGGCACATGCATCAATGTACATGCAAATATGTATGAACCAACAGGACAATTGTCCAGGGGAGTTAATTGTGAATACACATACCCATTTCACGTGGAATGGATTATTTGTGGTTATAGGGTAGGGTGATGAAATATTTCATTAACAACTTCAGATACCTATACATATGCTGTGCATTTCTACTAACTGCATATTTATATACACACTACAGGTCTGACTACAGTTTCCTATGTGTAAACTTATGCATATTGGTGATAGGAATGTTACTGCTACATCAATATACATTTCATTTTTATTCATACACGTTCATATCTGGCTCTGTTCAGCTACATCATCCTGCTACATTTGCTTTATATGGCTCTAGACAACTGTGGATGTTTGGTATTTCATACAACCATACTATCTGCATATTGCAAACTGAGAGCAATATATCCAGATTTTGGGACACACATTCCAGTTTCAGTACTTTTTTCCACACATTTTGCTGTTTGGTTGTGCCTGTCACATTCATTTCATTCTATACTGACTGCAGTATACTTTATTCAGGAGTTATTACTACTTTATTGGTGGATTCATACCTCTTTCTCACACTCTCTCACTTGTTTTATTTTTACAATTCAGGATGGTACTTAATTCTAGGCTTTATTGACATGTTTTACTTTTAGTTATAACAATCCTTTCCAACAGTCTCACTTGTGTCATGTTTCAGAATTTAAACGGGGATATATTTCACACATGTGTTTTACTCAGCTTGTGTAGCTGTACTTTTCAGCCTGCTGCAGGTTATGTACTATTATATTACAGGTGGAACATCTTCATTTCAGACATGTTTCATTTTTATTTTTGGATTACAGGCTGCATCACACTTATGTAATCACACAGTACTAGCAGAATCTCTCTTACACTGTTACTTGCACTTTATATTAATAGGTGACTACACTGCACTCTTTTGCAAGCTGTCATACTTTCATTTTTTAACAGTTACAGGGAGAGAATTACTAACCTGTCTGGTGGTGCAACCGCACAAGCCTATCGGCATAGGCTCGACGATTTGCGGAACAGACACCTGCAGCTGCAATATAAATGAAGTAATATTGGAATACACATCTCCATAATATCAGCTAGG
This sequence comes from Protopterus annectens, assembly GCF_019279795.1. Lineage (NCBI taxonomy): Eukaryota > Metazoa > Chordata > Ceratodontiformes > Protopteridae > Protopterus > Protopterus annectens. The sequence goes on from NC_056745.1 coordinate 849,811,563, forward strand.
TTAACTTTCTACATAAATAATTACATGTAACTTAGTAGTGGGGTGTTGGGCATTTGCCGGGCCTCCTGGATCCAACGGTTCAGTTGGTCCTGCTTCCGTCTCTTCAGGTCCGCATGGTGGTGACAGACCTGTTCACCAGTCCTTGGTATTCCTGTGGCACTGGTGAGATCATGTGCCAACCGGTCCCATGCATCAGCCCTATATGCTCTCCACAGAACCTGGCCCTGCATGAGTTGGGCCTCATGATCATGGACGAGGAGCCAAACCATATATTTGGACTCCTCAATGCCCCACCTCTGTGCTCGGAAGCAACTACCCTCTCCTACACCTGCCATCCTGACTGCAAATCGGTTCCACAATCAGTTATGCTGTGTATTCCCGCCTATGGGGCTTATATATGCCGTTTTTCCTGCACTTATCTGTGATTGGCCATTTTGGAAATGTATCTGCTTTACAAAACCTGCTTTGTCATGCTTCTCTTTCCATTCATTCCTATATATATATATGCTATTACTGCATTTCTAAGAGCAACTGTCATGGCTTAGTGGTTCAGTACTTTGACTATGGTGCAATGTATCCTGAGTTCGAGCCTGGCCATTGCTTTTTATATTTTATGACTGTCTACACAGGCTAGGAGGTGTGTCTGTGTAAAGGCAGTTTTGATACAGCTTGCTCAACGTTGCCCGTCGGTTAGCTTGTTGGCGCGGTGCGCAGCTCCGCGCAAATGGGTCACGCTGGCTCACGTGCCATTTGGCTGTCAGCACGCATATTACGCTCAGCTCAGCTACGGGCACACAGTTTCAGTGTGTTAGGACACTGCTCAACCCCGGGCACTCATTTTACACCTGTTAAACCACTGCTCACTTACGGGCAGATATACTCAGCTTGTTAGAGTGTAGCTCAGCTATGGGCACTTCTGACATTTGTTTTTTTTTCACACATTTCTTCATAATACATGGTCCATTTCATTACATTTTACATAAAAATAATTTTATACATGTACATATATGTTAGGGAATTGTTTCGTGCTTATTTCACTAAAAATAAAAATTGATGTTGTGGGGGGCTCGAACCATGATTGCTCCTCTTCAGCCAACATCTCTACCGCTACGCTATTGCATTTTGGCTTACTTTGCATATTTAGTTCTTATATGCTTTTCCACTGACTGCTAACTGTGGCTAAGTGACGGGCACGCCCGCGCAAACGAGCGCACTCACGGGCAAACATCTTTAAAACTTATAAAAAAAATATAACATGTTCATTTTTACATTTTATGTTAATAGTCTGTGGGGGCATGTGTTGTGTTGTGTTTATTGACATTTACATGGACTCTGTCGTGGGAGTTTACTTTCGGGACTGTTACTCTTCTGGGGGCGTGTCTGTTTGCAGGGCTCTCCCTACGGGCACGCACCCTACTGTCTTACATGGACCGTAGGTGTGAGTCAGCATGCCCTCATGCATATTCATGGCTTGCTGACGTCACACCATTTAACTGCAGCCTCTGTGTAAGCCTTGTAACTCTTACACGGAGGCTTCATGAATCCTGCCCAATGTCTATGTACTCTATTTTTATGTGTTCATAAACTGCATAAACATGAATGAAACTTGTTTTCATATATTCTACACCTGGGTTTTTATTTTCCTTAAATTTTTGCTCTTCAGTTGTAATGTGAGGATTGTGGTATGAGGGATACAGAGTGGATCCTTATTCTGGGCACCACACATGATGATCTGTGAGGATCACGAAACACCTGGTCTGCAGGGTAATCCATCTCACTGGAGAACAACTCTGCAGCAGTCTGCATTCTAATGACTAGGACATTCCAAGGCACTCCAGCATACCTCTTAACTGTCCAGATTTTTGCAGAATGTCATGACTTTTGCCTCATATTTTTGGTCTGTTCTGGCAAATGGCTGACAAATCAGTGAGGATGGAAGTAAGATAATAATGACAGGCATTTGAATTTCAGATGTCATGACATTCAGAAATGTGATACAAATGGAAAACCTGTTATTCTATCAACTTTCTAAGTTTATAAGGGGAATACTTAAAAATGCTTCTAGTTTTGGGCCTTTGTGCTTCCATCATTTATGACTTTGTCCAGATTTTTTGCTCTAACAGGTTAAGAGGTATGGACTCCAGCTTATGCTCCAGCAAACCTGCCTAAAGGATTTTTGAGTAATGCAAACCACTCCTATATGCCAAGGCACATGAGGGCCACAGGCTTGTGTTCTAATGCTGAGGTAAATAAGAACCATTCCATAGCATGGCCATTCTCTCAGTACTGGTAAGTTTGGTAGACCACCACACTTAGTGAGAAGGGGATACAGCATATGAGCTAGGACTTTAGCCTGACTGTATGAGATAGATGACTGGCAAAATAAAAACACTGTTCAGTCACATATCAGGTAGTATGCAATATGGATTGTATTATGCCAAGTGTCTCCTGAAATCAGTCCCATAATGCCAATGTCCAGCAGAAGACCAGCTTGCATTGAGAATTTATCAATGTCTATGTACCACAGGGGTATGTGTTATAAGTGACATGGAAGTCATGCATGTGTTATAAGTGACATGGAAGTCATGCATATTAATCAACAAAGAGTAAAAACAGAACAAACACCTGGCACTGGACTTTAAAAACAAGATTAAACAGGAAAAAATCCAAAATCCACTGTACTGTTCCTTCAGAACAAACCTTTATTCATCATCATCAGCCCTCTTTTTCCCATTTTATGCATAGCATTGTGAGTGTTCTGTTAATTTTCACCATCTCTGTCAATTCAATGTCACTCCCCTACCTTTTTCAACAGTCATGCCCGACAGTTCTGGTCTTTTCTCAAACAATCCATCCATCTTTTTGCAGGGTAAACCTGTTTCCTCTTGCCTTCTTGTCTGTGCCATATCTTGTTGACCAGATTGTCTTCTGCTTTGCTGCAAATGTAACTGTTCTCTTCAACCTTCTCTGTAATTGTAGCGACTTGGACACCAGCTCTGATGTCCTTTATTCTTCATCTCTCCCACAGGGTGCTTCCCACCACCTGTGTCAGGCTCTTCATCAGCATCAACTCTAACTTCCTCAACTGCTTTGCCTTTACAGCCCAGGTTTCTGTACCATACAATGTCACTGTTTTGAACACCTTAGTTTCCCACTTCTTTGATATTCTTCTGTTATACACTACCCCTGACAGTTGTGCCAGTTGGTTGCTGCCCCTCTTATTCTAACTTTTACCTCCTCAATTACACTTCCATTCTCTTTAACCACCTCCATGAAATAACGGAAGCTATTAACCCACTAGACTATTTCCATTCTATCTCTGTTTTCTGCTTATTCTAATTTCCCCCATTTGCTGCTATTACAACTGTTTTATCTGAAGTTAGTGTCACCCCATTAGCCTTCGGTTTTACATTCCATTTTTCAATAATCTGCTGAACTTATTGTTAATGTCCTTTCTTTAAAACCAATACTGTATCACACAGTTACTATACTTGGTCTTAAACCATTGAAAACATCCAATTATGTACCTTCTTTAAGGCTGACAAATTTATGGCATTTAATCTTATTTGCCTCTACCATTCCTTGATGATTAATAAGATCAAATGCCACAAATTAAACAGACTTGAATAACCAGGAATGAGGCTTAAAACTATGTATAAGAATAGAAGGTTTAAGACTAATATAAAAACTGACTTTAAAGAAGGGACAGCATTGGATATGTTTTATATGATGTCATTTTTTTACTATTTTCTGAGCTGAGTTTTATCTGTTAATCAGAGTCTGAAGAAGTCTGTATGTGAATAGATGAATTTGCTTACTCTGTGTGCAATAAAGTATTGGATTAAAGGAACAACACAGTGGATGCCAGATCAGCTGTCATCTATTGTCATGGCCATAATGTCAGGAGACAGCTGGAGGTTGCTGAAAAGAGCTAGTATTTCTGCCATGGTGTGCATGTGTGCAGATTAACCATGTTGTGCAGGTTGCTGGCTGTTGCAGTATACCTGGTACCAGTATGCTGTATCCAGGAATTTACAACATCCTCCGAGAGTTGCACTGCTTGCATATGGTCTTCTGTGTGTTTTCTACCACAGTCTGTGTGTATTAAAGAAGATAATCCCACATGTCTGTTGAAAAGGCCTTCTTTCCACACATATCATGCATTATGTAGTAGTGCCATATTAGTCCTTCAGTGCTTTGTAGTAGGCTGACAGATTTGCCTAAACTAGAAATAAATGCTGCAAGGTAAGACTGGTGGGAGAGGATGTGGTATAATATAAAGAGACCTAGCAGAGAGTAGCACAGGTGGAGTACATGACAGTTGCGGTAATGCATCTCCTAAACCATGTGTGAATGCAACATCAGCATGGCTCAGTAACAGGAGCCATACTGTGGTGCATTGTGTTCTCCAGATGGCATTCTGTGCCTGGTGGACAGTGTAATAGATAAAACAGGTTATATTGTTGACCACAATGGTGTAACAGTCTCAATCTGTTTTCCCCAGCTGCTGATGCTGTCATGTCCAACCTGTGACAGATGTAGGTCTGTGTGATCTTAAATGCTTATTTTACACTCTGTGTGGTTCTCTTCTACAGGACTGAAACCTTTATTATGGTTACTAATGCTTCAGTTTAAATGTATAACTCCTGTTTCCTGCATGGAGCATCTATTCATTGCAAATTTCTCAGATGCTGATTTAAATAATTTATTTTCTGCAGTTAACCAGACGTCATTCAGCTAGGTAGCTGCAGTCTTTACCTTGTGCAATAATTGTTCAAGCTGGAATAGCAATGGGAAATTTTCTGTTTGATGCCAATAACAGACAAGTTTAAAAAATCATGTTATGGTGAAATTATTTGATAAGAAACACCAGAAAATGTCAAGCAATGAAACTTTTCAAACGTTTGATAAATGTTTTCTACTTTTGGCTATTTGGATCATATACTGCAATTTCATGTTTGCCCACCAGAGTGTAGTATTAGTTAAAAAAAATATGCAGTTTATGACAGCTAGTCCAGCTTCTATAATCTTTATAGTATGGAATCTGAGCCTTTCCACCAAGAGAGAGAGAGAGAGAGAGAGAGAGAAAGAGAGAGAATCACTGCCCTAATCCACCAATTGCACTGTATCTCTGCATATGCAAGTATCGGTGTGGGGGGGGGGGGGGGGGATGAAGCTACAGGACAGCATGATTGCTATGAGCTGTATATGCCAAAATCTGTACAATAACTTATTATGGATCCCTGCATTACATCAAAGCTGCTGCCTCAAAGTGTCATGCAATGCAGGACATACAAAATGCAAATCTGAAACATTCAATATAAATGAATAATATTGCGCACTTTACTAAACCTATCTGATAGCAAATGTCAGTGACCTGTTTGGAATGAGTTGAGTGGGGATCTAACAAGTTAACTACGCACAAGACATGAGCATGATGACTGACTCACTGATTGATTCATCAATTATGTTTTATTTATTTGTTTAGGTTTATTAATTAGGTAAGTGAACTGGTTCAAAGAGTGTTTGCAGCAATTATATAGGCTAAAAATCAGTTGCAGCTTTTCAGATTACAGTTCAAACATTTAGCAGCACTAAGTTTCAGATAACATTATAACCAAAATGTACAGCACTGCTGTAGCTGTTTTACATCTGTGGTATTTACACAAATCACTGTAATTTGTACAGGGATACTTATAACACCTAAAGTTGTGTTTTAACACAAATGGCACTTAAACAAATCATTGATTTTATATACACGTATACTTGCAGGTATTTAAGATTTATATAGCTGCCTCTATGCATTATCATGCTTGCACAGTGCTGAATGCTGAGTGCAGTGTGTGTTTTTTGTTAGGTTAGTTTAAGCACAAATTCTATAGATCTAACTTGGTTCCCCTATTGCAATTGTGGATTTATTTGTTAGTGAGGTCTGCCTTCAAGGGCATTTGTAAAAGAAACATATTGAGCTAGCTTTTTGTTCTTTATCTGGTTCTGACCTCTCCACTGTCTTTATTTTAGATGAATGTCCTTTTTGTCAGGCTTAATTTACCTCTGCATATGTTGCAACTATTCTTGACAGTATGTCACTAATGTCAGACTTGATTTACCTATTTTCACAAGTTTCTGAATCTTCCTCAGCACACATGGTCTTTGAAGCTATCTAATAAACAGAAAACCCATGTTACCTATCCAATATACTAGGAGCATTAATAATTTAAAGAAAGAGGGCACACATCTTATATCTCCCTTTATAAGAAGCAAAAATAAATGAACTTGTATGCTAGAGTGTTCCAATACAATTCTTTAAAATCTATAGATTTTACATGGTTTCTTTGATAATGTTCTTATATTTTTCCATCCTTTTTCTTACTCTCTCATTTTTAAACTTATTTCTGAGCAGTATCCCACATTCCTGCTTGAAGCAGGAAGAGTTAAGTGCTATTTGGTATTCATATTTTATGCTAGTTAAATCTCCAGAATTTTTTCTTGGATGTACCTAAATTTTCAAGGGCCTTTGTTCTTGTTTTCAATGTCTTCAGGTTAAAAGGTGTGGTCTTGTAGGGCAGTTAGTACTACAGAGGCTGTTTTTTAGAAAGCTCTTTTTGTTGCTGCCATTGTATACAGGGGAGGGACTCTTCTAAGTCTTCTTAGTCTTACTTTCACTTCTTTGCAATGATATGTCTTTCAAAGTTAAGTAGTAGTTTTCATTTCATAGCTTGTAAGTTAGAAATTTTAGTAAAAAATGTGCTCTTGTCTCAGCTGGTAACCGTTTGTTTTTGTTTCTAATGGTATCAAAACGGTGTTCCCTCATATGTTAAATGAACTAATTTTTTGGGGCTTTCTGAAGAGTAGCAATATTTTTTGGGAATGTAGACAGATTAGTGGCAGACCACACTCAGGATGTGGAATGAGAACATTACTGGCTCTCCATGTATGAATTTTAGTAGGTGGGAAACTGTAAAGGATAGTTTTAGTTGCTTTCAAATGTTGTTGATGAGTTTTTATATGTCTGCAGTTGTTATATATCATAATTCACAGACACCTTTATAATTCAGTAGAGGGCATAGATATTCCTTCTGGTTTTTTGATCTATAGATGATTAAATTATTTGAGTCTCTTCTGTGATATTATTATCATGACAGCAGACTTTTGGGTATCAACAGTCAGATTATCATAAAACAGACATTATTTATTTGGCAAAATCATCTTGTAACGCATGAAAATCCATAACTATATTCTGAAATCAGGAAAGACTTAAGCCTGATAAGTGCATCCCTAGCAAGGGATGCAATCCTAACAGTGTTTAATAATGTTCAACAAAATCTTGATAAGGATACCCTAAGGACTGCCAAGATTGTGTCTCATGGTAGTGACTAAAATTCAACAGTGCTGGCTGTCAAAGAACAACAGCAGAAGATATACAGTGCCCTTAAAAACAGTGACAGATAAAATTGTCTCACAGAGTTTAAAAGCTGTTCTACCTTTTGAAAGAGGAGTGATTTATTTCTGCTGACTGTACTTCTTCACTGTCCCTGATTATGCAGAATTTCCCTGAATTTACCTAATGTTTTTTAGCAATATACCTCTTCAGCACTCCAAATCAGTTGGCCCACCCAGCCTGGAATTACCTGCAGTCAAGTCCCTTTGCGTAATTTCCCTTCAAAGCTGTGACTAGTTTAAGTATGTCCTGCTTAATCTGTAACAAGTTTTAGCTGCTACCTGTACTTTAAGGTTGCTCCTGTGGTGGCTACTATGTTATAAATCTGCAGATTGCTCCCTGCTGTTTTCCCTATCTATGCCTGCTTTCTCACTCTTCTTACCTCCCTCTGACTACTTTCTGCTCTCTGGTAAGCGCTCTTGTTTTACTGGAACCCCTCCTTTTTCTAGCTGTAGACCCTACTCTGCGGTTTTCCCTACCTCACCTACCTAGCTTCCCTGGCTGTCTCCAGTTACTATACTTGTATACCTTTGCTTCACACTTCTGCAGACCTAATTTCAGTCAATTGGTCTCAGAGCTTTTACTGACACCCCCTGCCTCTCCTGCTGACATTTCTGACAAACCTACCTGCGTTTCTGATTGTTCGCTGAGGCTTCTCTTCTTGGGTGTAGCCCCACTCCGTTCATCCTCGCTGCACTTGAGCCCACTTCACTCCCCTACCCTACCCCCATTCCCACCCACCCTATTATAATTTCCTTTATAGCTACCTCTCCATCCCCTTCCTGCCCCATCATCCACTAACCAAACACGGCTTGACAATAGCCCCTCCCACCCTGTTTTCTATCACTCCTCCCTACATCACGTCCCAACCTTTGACTTTTCAGCTCACTTTACTACCACTCTGCATACATTATAATATGAAACACCTTCTCATTTCTTCTCTATGCCTCTTCCTTTTCTCTGTTTTAACCTCTTATCACTCCCACCTTTTATACTCACTTACATGCTCTCCTACAACCCACATAAATAATACCTTTCAAACAACTTCCTCATGTGTTATCTCCCCAACTCTATTCAATTTCTCCACCATATGTCTTCATAAACTCTATATACATCAAATCCTTAGACCTACACACAAGTCTAAACCAAAGCTACCTAAAGCACACATGCCTATTGCTACTCTCTCCCATCTCACACAAAATCTACTCTGCTCTAGTGACATCAACTCCAACCCAGTCCCCTCTCCCTGTCCCCACATCCATACATCTCTCAAATCCACCCCCATACTCACCTCACTACACACATCTCACCATTCCCACCCATGGGTATTAATTTCATCCCTATCTAAGCATCTAACTATATTCTCACTAAACATTTAAAACCTAACCAATAAAATCACTGAGCTACATACCTGGATAGCTCATACCACTCCTCATATTCTTTCCTTATCTAAAACTTGGCTCAAACCACATATCACAAACAATGACATTCTCCCTCCTGGCTACAATATCTTTCACTCTGACAGAGTTCCAAAAAAAGAGGGTGGCATAACCATCCTCTACTCCAGTAGCCTAAACCTCTCACCATTCCCCACTCCTATTCCTGACTTCCACCCAGCTGAACTTATCATCTTAAACTGCCACCTTATTGCTCATAAGAAATTTGCTGTTGCCTCCATCTATCTCCCTCCAGGAAATAATCTACCCATCCTAGAGAACATTCTGTCCTGGTTTTCTGACATTATACCCTATGAAACCCTTATCTTAGGAGATGTCGACTTAGACTGGTCCAAAATTACTACTGACTCTCCTGAACTTAGTATCAACTTACATGATTTCCGCCAACTGATTTCATCACGCACTCGCTTCCACAAAAACTCATTATCCAGATCCACAATTTGACTGGATTCTCACCAACTCCCCCCACCACTACCACAACCCCACCACTATACCAGATTCCCTTAGTGACCATCTCCCTACATCTTCAGAGACTGTCGCAAACTATACAACTTTAACATCTCCCAATTCAACTCTGTTCTTTCCAGTGTAGACTAGTCTGTCCTTAGACAAATCCCTCTGTTCAACAGCATCTTCCTGAATACTTTAGACTCCCTTGCTTCCTCTAGGAAGATCAGAATAAAATCAAGCCATGCCCCATGACTCTCCAAGGAAACTATGTCCCTTATGCAAGAAAGTGACAGAGTCTGGAAAGCCTGGACCAAAACCAAACAATTACCCTTTCTACTCAAATATAGACAACTTTGGAACCTTGCTAAAAACAAACTACAAAAGACAAAAAGTCTTACTATAACACTGCCCAGCTCAATAGCAAAACCAACCCTCAAACATTTTTGGTCTACTCTAAACAATATCCTTTCTCCACTTTGTCTCGCAAACCCCTCCCATTACCCAAACACATCCCCACAGGAAACCGTTACCCTCCTCAATAATCACTTCATTGACACCATCCAAAAACTCATACCCTCTAATGCTAGCACTACTGCAATACCTACCCCTCCCAACCCTAAAAACCAAACTATCTTCTCCTTTCACCCTCTTCCTACTTCTTATATCAAATCTCTTCTCCTTAAGCTCAAACCCTGCTCTTCCTGTACTGACAATCTACCTTTCACCTTCCTCAAATTTGCCACTGAATCTATTGCCTATCCTAAATCCATACTAATCAATAGATCTATTCAAGAATCCACCATGCCTACCTTATGGAAATCCTTCTTCACTATTCCTCTGCACAAAGGTGGGAACTCCACTGACCCTGGCAACTACCGACCCATTGCCATTCTACCCCCCCTCTCGAAGATACTTGAAAAATGCATTCACTCTCAGCTTCTTAAAGACCTCCTCCAGCATAACCTTCTCACTTCCAGTCATCATGGGTTCTGTCCCAACCACAGCACAATCACTGCCCTCCTATTCTTTACCCATACCATTGCTGAAGCCCTAGACAACAACAAACTCATATTCTGTCTTTTCCTCTCTCATACTCTATAGCTATATAAACATGCTAAACGTAACCAATCTTCTTCCTCCCTAGCTTGGTTCTTTAGCTACCTATCCTGTAGACAGCAATCCATCAAATGGCTCTCATCCTTTTCACCTTTCCTTCTTGCCTCAACTGGGGTACCTCAAGATTCTATCTTGGGTGCCCTCCTATTCAATGTCTTCATCAATGATCTCTATACATCTTGCAATCAATCTTCTCTCATCAAATACGCTGATGACTTTATACTCATCTCTATCTCAAATAATATCTCTGAACTCCTTACTTTAACCCAACATGCCTTTGTATCCACCGAAAAATGGCTGGCTGATAATCTACTTATTCTTAACTCCAAAAAGACCAAACTCCTACTCTTCCTCCCCAGATCTCTTACTAACCATAAATCTACCTTTGCTATTAAATCTTCAACCAACACAATTATCCAACCGGATACACACACCTAACTCCTTGGGGTCATCATTGATGATGAACTCAAATTCAACCTGCACATACTCCAATGTATAAAAAAACACACCAGAAACTGTAGTTACTGTATCGTAACAAAAAAATTCTAACTCCAAATGCCAGACTCACAATAGCACAAGCATTCCTCCTGCCCTCCCTCCTATATGCTGCCCCAGTACTCACCAACATTCAAACCACAACCCCAAACAAACTCCAGCAGACATACCACAAAATTGCAAAATTTATCACAAACACTCCATATAAGGCACATCACTGCATTGCTCTAAACTCTCTGCAGTGGCTTGAGCTCCCCCAACAACTCTAACTATCTCAATTTCAAATGCTGCATTTCATTCATTACAAACCTTCATCCTGCCCACAACCAGCAGCTACTTGACATCTACCGACCCAAGAAAACTGTGGGCAAACTACTATGCAAACATTCTGTTACCCTTGCTTGGAACAAACTCACCTTATACATATGTTCCATCACCCACTCATTACACTTTAAAAATGACCCAAAGCATTATCTGCTCAACTACAAGACTTGCCCTTGCCAAGATCCAACATAAGCTTCATTTCACCCTCTATAAAGTGCTAATTAATTTCTCTTTCATCTCACTCCCACATCTCCATGTAAGACGGCAAGTGCTAAATGGTTTTAATCAACAAACATACAAAATTCTCTAGTGAATTTTTATTTGCGATGTAAAAATTAATGTGTATATAGCCTGATGCATGCATTCTATTATGTTCTTATTCTTGCTGTGCAAGTTTGTTTTTTTACATTTTTGTCTATTGTCTCTCATATATGTATGTAGAAAAAAAATCATTTGAATTTGTGATTTTTCTGTAACTGTCTGTTAATGGAGCTTTTCTACCAGGTGTCCACTGAAAATGGGCCCCAAGCCTAGTTGGACCAACCCGATTAACAAATGTCAACAAAATAAAAAATAAAATAAAGTTGTACCAGGTCTTCTTCCATTATTTGAAGCACTGGAACCACTTTGGGACATCGTACAGGAGCTCATCTTTGAGTGGGATGAGAAACTTTCTCAAGTAACTGCAGCACAATTACAAAAGTTACTTCAATTGTACTAAAGGTGTTCAAATATGTTCCTTTATTAATTGAGGATTCACTGGTGGTGAACGTCTATTCCTGCTAAGCAAATAGAATGCAGCAGCTGCTTCACTTATCTTAACTAATTCTTAACTCTACAGTGGTGATTAGCTGTATCCTGCCAAATTTGTTAGGCCTTGTAATAGCAGTAATCAAGAATGTAAAATGTATAGCAGTGTTGCTTAAACTTGCTTAGATACTTGCACTGTTCAAAATATGTGTGCTACCATTTGGTAGTTTATTTAATTAGTCCTGAAGAAGGACTACATTTTCTGCAGCACCATCTGAGCAGTTGCTTTAATTCGCAGCAATAAGGCCTAAGAATATCATCTCTGCTAGTTAAAATCATTAAATTAGCCGAGCTGTGAAAACAGAAGGTTATACACTTAGGAGTTGAGTGTCATCAGTATTTTACATTCTGCTATTGCTGTTTTTTTTTTTCCCATTTGGCTGAAATGTTAATGGATTATGAAAATAAAATAACTCCCCATGGCAATTAGCCTAGCAGATGAACCTTGTAGATTTATTTTTTATGGATTCAGGCACCTAGGCAGCATGACATTTCCCCGTGGTTCATTTGGTCGGGGACACATGGCTGAAGTGACATTTAGCTGCAGAGAAATATGGCTGTTGCAGATTCCCTGTGAGCAAAGAGAAGAATGTGCTGCCATGCCCACAACCTCAGTAACCAAATGCACAAGGGGAAAATAATCTGTATGGCACATAGTGCAACATGAGACAGCAGGCAGTATTGCAGGCATCAGCAGCAGACTGGCCAATGGGCATTTCAGTGACAATACAAATGCAGTGCACATTGGGCAGTGCCTTTATAATTGGTGTGTGTGGACAACTACCCCTTTCACAGTGTCTAGGGGACATTACCTAAAAAGCATGCTAGAGCATAAATGTGACAACAGTAACATGCAAGACTTCCTCCATGCTATAGCAAACTTCTACATGTTGTAGTTACATAATCATGTACTGTACACTGAACACAACACTCATTACTTCTTCTACCTCCATGCACTTGGTTATTAAAATTGTGGGCAAGGCAGTGTGTGCTTCTCTTTGCCCATAGGGAATTCACAAAAAGCCATATTTCTCTGCAGCTGAATGTCACATCAGCCATGTGTCTCCAGCCAAATGTACCGTGGGGAATTGTCTGGCTGCCTAGGTGCCTGAACCTATTTTTCATTCATGTGTTATGTGAACATATGCCATTTATTACTTCTACTTTTCCAGGATTGTAACTTTTATCACTATTGTTTTATTGTTTTATTCGCTTCATTCAATATAATAGTAGTACCTGATGTCCCCTGCTATGTGAATCAATACGTTCTTTGTAAGTAATTCTGTGAACTTTTCCATGAAGTGTATTAATATTTATCTTTGTATGTAATTTTGTGAAGCTTTTCTCCCTGAGCCTCCACTGAAAATGCGCTCATTCCAGGCCCAGTGGACTTTCCCGGTTAACAAATTCAATAAATAAATAAATTAATAAATAAATATTCTAGTAAGCACAATATATTTCTTCAATAAGTGTGCAGATGTTATTTGAAAGGCTGTAAGGCAGACTGTTGATGGGTAAAGACAATGGAGTCCCGTCATTAAGCCCTGTAGAGACTCCTTTTGTCACCTTTTCCTTATAATAGCATTGTTTTTATCTGAGTTAGCATTAGTGGGAGATACTACAAAGGCCCAATGTTGAGATAGTTTTGGAAACACTGAGCTACTTTTTGAGCAAGTACACATTTCCCTGACTTGTTGAAGTAGTAGCCGGTGGTCCATGGTTTCAAATGTATGTTTAAGATCCAGGAAAATGGCACCTGTGAGTAGTCAATTTTCATATCACTATAGAGCTGGTTAGTTAAATAATGCAACAGTGTTACTGTACTGTAATTGGGAAAGAATCCTCGCTACTGGTGAGTATGTCATATTTTTAATATGTTCTAATATTTGCCTATAGAATAGCTTTTCCAGAATTTTGACTATAGTACTGGAGTTGGCAGCCGGCCTGTATTCTGTGACTGTGGCATAAATAGTTACAGTTGGAAATGACAATATTAATGAATCTTTAAGACTGAGTGGAGTAGATGTCGTAGCATGGTAAGACAGAGTATATATGTTTCAGTGGACAGCTTATAGTGACTTTACTCTTAACTATTTGGGTTGTAATAATGGTCTCTTGTTATCAGAATATCTTCTCTGGGAAAAGTGTTAAAGTACAAGGGATATAGGAAATGCATTTCTGTGTGTGGAGGGAGGGAAGGGGGTTGGGGTTAGCCAAGAGGACATGTTAACCAATTTTGTTGAAGGAGAAGGAACAGAGGATATGTTCCCTTCCAGATCATCATAGCTTTTTTTCTGATGCCCTATGCATTTCTGGCAAGTTTTAAAAATAGTTTAATTTTTTATTGGTAGTTATATTTCTACAGAACCTCCATGACTCCTTGAGTACATTAGTATGCAGAGATTATGGTTAGTTCACTGTACTTAACTGGTGTATATTCCAGTGCCTTTACTTAGACTTTCACTGTGTTTTCTTTTACTTTGGTTATTACTGTCTCTTTTGCTATCTAGCCAAACTTTAATTTGTATTTTAAGATCACTCATTGAATGGGTAGTAATATATTATAGAAGGCTGATAGTGCTGCTTTAGCATCTTGAAAATTTTATATCAGCTACAGTCATGTAACAACATAGCACTAGCGCCTGTTCAATGGGACTCATGGCATCACTCCAGACTACTTAAAATAATTTTACAGAAAACACGACTGAGCAATTTTATCCCTTCGCCGGCTTCATCAGCACTATTTTATGATGAAAGTGCTCAAACGTGTTTTTTATGAAGTCTGAAAAGTTTCAGTGAACAGGGTTGAGTGCTACACTGTTACATAGCTGATTCAGGTTTTGTACTGTGACGTCATTCATTGTGTACATAGTGAACTGTATATCTGAACAATAAAACAGTAGAAACCAGTAGAGCCACAGTTCAACACCAAAAGTAAATTCAAACCATTTATTGAGCCCTTTCGTCAGCAACATCAGCTGACTTCCTCTGAATTCATTACCCACATAACATCATGCTATTTAAACTGAAAATCAATCACATGTCAATTACCAGGACTTTTGACTTAAAAACACAGTAACTAAAATTTGAAAAAATACTAAAACATTTCCTAAAACTGTCAAATGTTATTACATATTGATGACACTTAATAAACTCAAACACATAAAATACACTATACAAATTATATAAATTACTTTATAACATACTTTATAACAGAGCCCATACCCCCTATTTTAAAATGTATTTGAACAAAATTGAACTTAAACAACTCCATAAAATTGCAAACCCCAAAACTAGCTCAATCTGGTAGCAGGCAGGGTTGGTTTATCACTGTGATCATAAACATTAACCCCCTTTTCCTCATGTTTGTACATAAGGTTTGGGATGTAACAACTACAGGGCCTATCACTTAGACCCAATGTTCACATATGGTGGAAAATAATTGTTTTGAATTGCTGCCAAATGTCCCTCCTGTTATTGTTGACTTAGGACTACTATCATGTCTGGCATTATTGCTGACAAGTAGTTTGATCTGAGGTTGCCTTTTTATTATCTTACCCTATTAGAACTCCCTTAGTATTTTATCCGACCAATTGCCTGTAAAGATATGATGGTCC
This sequence comes from Protopterus annectens, assembly GCF_019279795.1. Taxonomy (NCBI): domain Eukaryota; kingdom Metazoa; phylum Chordata; order Ceratodontiformes; family Protopteridae; genus Protopterus; species Protopterus annectens. The sequence continues at coordinate 849,827,273 of NC_056745.1, forward strand.
TCAGTAATGGTTTAGTAATACAAGCTTGCGAATTGGAATGTCAGTTTGAGCAATAATGAAATCCAAACACATACTGTCAGCATACTGAAAATGGACAATACCGAATGTCTGAACTTGCCACCATTACGGACTCAAACTTAATTGTTCCTTAGTCCGTAGTGGTAGGAGTGTCATTACTCTATAATTTTGAATGTTTGTTGGATTTTGATATTCTGCGTTTCAGAATTATATTTCAGTTATTGCTCAAATTGAGGTTCCTGTTGTTGAACTTTTAGTAGTAAACCCCCTGCATTATAGACAGGCATACATTCATCTGTCCTTAAGTAAGGCTCTGTTAAAGATGTTATTTAGGGACTATAGGTTGAAGGTCTCACTTTCATTTTTGTCTGTTTGTGATTTAAGCTTGCTGTGTTGATATGCACAGAGGGTTGGTTGTCCGTTTATGTTTCTGCTGACCTGCCGTGTCTCTGCACAGAACACTTATTCAGTTCTCCTATGGCAAAAACCATAGGACACCATGTACACTTTTACCAACAAGTCACGGGCCTTGACACAGTTGTGGCATAGTGCAACAGTGATTGTATATGGACTGGAGACAGCTTATATATGTACTGAAAACTGTACTTGCCTGTCCTTGCACAGTGGCTTGGAGTGCAGATATGTTTGCTATGGGGACATAAATAAACATTATCAGTAATATGGAAATTACTTCAATATACAGCAATATTTAGCAATGCGTTCCATTTAAATACTTTTGAAATCATGATGAGCTATGTGACACACTATCCCCGGGATTCATGAACTTTGCGCCAGGCGCACGCATGGCGTAGGCGCCACAACGCCAGACATGGCCGCTGAGCGATTCAGGTACGATCCAATCCCACGTGCACTACCGGCGTGCGCCTGAGTTGCGCCGCCTCTGGCGTAGGTATGTTAAACACCCCATGTGCGGTGTTGCACCATGCAAATGAAGGCATGTAGCGATTCACGAAGTGGCGCAGGCGTAGCATAAGGGCACGGCAATGTAAACCAAAAAAAAACGGTTTACATATATCCAAACATGACATAGGAGTAACGGAAGGCTGTCAACATCAGGTGTCATACTGGTGCAACATGCCAATGGCGAAAGACACCGAGAATGTCAAAAGAAAACATGCAGAAAATGTAAATAATGACATAAATGGTATGTACGCAGAAACCACAGCAGAACCCCAGGACATGTCCGCGGAAGGTGCGGAACAATGAAATAATATGACAATGTCATAAAAGAGCAGTATAATACACATCAGCTTCACAGCCACAATACACCATAGTATGCATGGAAAGCCACAACCACAGCCCAAGGGTTGTTATGAGTGGCGCCAGTGTCCGGCGCCGTAACCATGTATTACTAGTCAATGCCATGCAAATGAGGCAGATAATACTGAATCGCAAACCCCCCGCCGGCGTAAGGCTGCATCAAACGGTGCAACGGTAATACACCAAGGAGTGGCCTAGAGGGAATACATGTCAATCGTAGAGGGGTGTGCCACTGTAGGAGGAAGCACATTGGACACCAGCAAACATGGGCTGTACAATGCACATCACAGCATTAGGACCGGTGTGTGAGGAAATAGATGCGCTGAGAGTACAGAATGCGCGCACAGATGCATGTGCACGAGAATGACTACGTTCCCCAACCCAGTCATGTGACGGCCGCCCCGTCAACAACCACGGATACAGGAAAGTGATGCGGAGAATAGGAGGAAATGCGGAAGCAGTGTAATTGGAGTCGTAATGAGCAATCAACACCAATCAACCCACGAAGGGCAATCGGCGGCAGCTGACAACTCTGCATGCAGAATCCCGCAAAACGGGAAAGGGGAGGCATATGAATGCAAAGAAAGTAGGGGATGTAGCAGAATTGCAAAGAGCGAAGAACCGATACAGCACAGCCAAGTAGAGAGGTAGCATAACGGCGGAAGCAGACAAAATGCATGATATGCCATGTGCCTGCAGGATGCACTCCAGGAAATAGTAGGTGCAACGTGTAGAAACAGTAAGGTAAGGTGTAAAGCTAAACCAATGCAGGCAAGTGTAATGTAACACCAAAGGCAACAGCGTTGCAGTGCCAACAGTAAAACATGGAAGATAACCCACAGATACGGCCGCACAGACACACCCAATGACATCACCGGGTGTACAGCACAACACTATAACGTGTGAATGCACACAACACACAGCGCGTATTCCCAAATGCTGCACCCTAGGGTGTAAACACACGGGGAACTTTTAAAATGTATATGTTGGGTGCTGCCGTGGCCGTGATGCATCGGCATGTGTCAGAGACAGACGGAGTTGTGGAGGAGGGTGCCGACAACTACCGTAAGCCTCAGAGGAGAAGGAGAGTGTTCAGACCAAGGGTAACCTACCAGGGGCTGCAAGACCTGGAGATAGTAGAGCGTTACAGGGTGGACAGGGACACGTTACAGCAAATAGTGGAGCTGTGCCGGCCATGCCTGAGAACAAGAGACAACAGAGGGGAGCCCATCCCAGTGGACACAAAGGTATGTGTAAGCTTGCGAATACTGGCAACAGGTACCTTTCAAAGGCCAACAGGGGATATAATGGGCATCTCACAGGCATCAGCATCCAGGGTACTACACCAGTTTCTGGATGCCATGTTACGACATGCCCATGAGTATATATACTTCCCCAGATCTCAGGAGGAGTTGGCTAGCAATATGCGCCACTTCCACTGTGTGGCACAATACCCGGAGGTACTGGGTGCGATAGACTGTACGCACATAGAAATCAAGTCACCACCCGGGGAGCAGGGTAGATGCTACATAAACCGCAAGGGATTCCCCTCCATCAATTGCCAGGTCGTGTGCAATGCACAGGGCATTATCATGGATGTGTGTGCTGGCAGCTCTGGAAGCTACCACGACTCCCATATCTGGCATGCCTCACAGCTGTATCAGGTATTCGCCAGGGGGGACATCACACAAGGTCACCTTGTGGGGGATGCTGGCTATGCACTGGAGCCGTGGATGATGACACCCATCAGAAATGCACACACACACATGCAAGAACGCCATAATGAGGCACACGCACAAACCAGAATAATCATAGAGCGTGTGTTTGGGATGTTGAAATCACGGTTCCGGTGCTTGGATACATCCGGTGGAGCCCTGCAGTACTCTCCAGGCATATGTGCCCACATATTCATAGTATGTGCCATGCTACATAATATGATCCTGCGGAAACAGCTGCTGCCGGGACATAATGGTGTAGGGCCACCAAGCCCGCCACAACTGCCAAGGCAAGCACAGGCACAGAGCGTTCAGCGCCATGAACACACTGTGCCAGTCCCAGTAGGCAGACGGAGGCGTACCCAATATGCCTATGCCTTGGCAAAGAGGGAACGTATAGCACATACTCTGACAGTGTAGGCCCCATGGACTGACACCTCCCTACCTGCACACACAGTGAAATGGACGGCACACAAACATGGCCGGCCATAATGTGTACCGTATGGGTGGTCCCATGTGTGACTCCAACATAGGTAGCACCCAAATACTGCACACCCAACAGCCAGCGGAGCATGGAACGCCAACACCTCAACTGTACGCGGGTCCTACAGCAGACGGCGTAGCCGTATGCTGCCACGTTCGCCGCAAGGTGTATACATATGTACATATGTGCATACATAGATATGGAGATAGATATCATTACACACGTAGAAATATATGTACACATACACAGATATAAAGTACAACAGGTAAAACAGGGAATCACAGGGATGCAAGGTGACAGAGAAGTAAGACGCGAAATCTCTACATAGTAAACATAGTGAACGACAACCCGAGTATCCGGGAGGGTGGACAGAACAGGGAACGCCACCCATGGAAAGGTCAAACTACCTAAATGCATATTCGCGAGTTGGGATGATCGGCAGGCCACGGTACAGTAACAGGACATGTGCGGGTAATATTCTTAGGATATGAGGGCGGAGGTAGACACCGCCGCCGGTGATGCGGGCTACGTAGGTACTGTGTGCAACCGTCCCTGCGACAGCAGCAGTATGTGTATGTGTGAGGTGAGGGTGTCGTGTGTTCCACTGTGCGAGTGTAATGTGTGTGCCACTGTACAATGTGTATGTAGGTGACATGTGACAGGCGGAGTGGAATAACATGTGTAGGCATACAGTATAGGAACCACAGGCGTATGTACAGCAGTACCCACAAAGTAGTACTGAGAGCTCCTCCCTGGCTAGGCGTGTGGCGACGTAAAATGATGCAAAGCGAAAATGTCCCAGAATGTACCACAGGAGTATAGCCAACATGAGATGCAAAGGACGCATGTACAAACCATGACCTTATGTATGGCACCGATATGTTAATTTCAAAACGATACGTCGGCAACGTTACACAGCAATAGTCTTGTACCTCGGAAATACGCATGTGCCACCCCGGCACCGATCGTGGCCACATATCGTCCCGTAAACACCGCTGTGTGTTCTACGAGTGTTAAACAAGCAATCGCCACCCGAATAGGTGGCAACCGGTAGCACACAGGCCGTCCCAAGTACAGGACCACAATGACCGTAAATATCCGTGACAAAATGCCAAGGGATAGTCAGCACGTACGAACAGCCGCAGATATACTACCGATGTGACGGAGGAATACATGCAGGAAGCACACATGCAGGCGATACCGACACCAGACGACATCAACAAAACCTACACTCCTAGAACAACAGACAGGTAACTTGCAGCTCCCCAGGCAGGGATGGAGCACACACACAAGCATACCGTGTATGTATAAATGCAAGGCCCACAACCCGTACCCGTCGCCCACATCCGCCGATATACCCCATCGCACATATCAAAGGGATACAAGCCGCAATAGCAGCAAAAACATACAAGCAGTCAATGACAGCGGCATAACCGCAACATCTCGCGTGGGAAACACTATCAGCAGTGGATGCATACCTGCATCCGTTGTGTAAAGGAATACAAGAGCTATGTTACACATCCGAATGTAAAACGCCATCGACAGATGCCGCCAGGACACGGACACCCACATGTCGAACATAATACCATACCCAACACACACAATCCACGGCTAACACCACAGCGAAATGTACCTGACACCACACATAGCGGCTGCAGTCACACATAACATAACACAATACATACCATCACCACCAAGGTAGTGCAAATAACCAACGCCCAGCCGAGGAATGAACCATGCCCTAGTTCCGACGCGTACTGTACGAATGGAGGAGATGCACAGGTGATATGCGCATAAGTACACACCGAGGAACAGGTATTGGTGTGATGAACCCACATGTCGCAGGTGACGACGGATATAAGGAAGACTCCTAGGATATTCAAACTGTATGTTCATACCGAACAAACACAACCAAATGGCTTGAGTGAAAATAAAGTAGCTAGCGAGACTCGAACGGAATACGGAAGTCAACACAGGAAAGGTATGTAGAACCCACGAGATGTAATGGTGTGTAACGCATGATATGTATGACGAAGCTGCACTGTATGTGAATGGTGTTTGTAAGTAAAGATACCTGTCCATATAGCAGAGAGTGGTGAAAGGTGGTTATGTAGTGCTAACCCGCTGAGCAAACCAACAACTGTGGACACCGTGTGCACAGCAGTGGAACATCATGTACACAGCCGGGATAACCCAAGGGCTGCCATAGGGGGGCAAAACACAGAACAATACCACCACCCACGCCGATGCTGGCAGTGGATGTCCAACAAGGAAGTGCCACAGCAGGGGATAGGACATGTATGTATACTGTCACAGCACACATGTGTATGGGCATATACCGTCGATGTCATACGTAATGTGCGCACGACGTGCACGTATGCCTCGCAGTAGGGGTTACTATGTCAAGTATGTGTAATGTAAAGCTGTCATGATGGATATGTTCAGACATCATACACAGTATCACAGGCATAGCATGCATAATGGAGGTATGACCTAGTGTTATGTACACTAACAGGATATGTATGGCCTGCACATATGGGACAGAGTAGTAGCAGAATAGCCACCTGAAATGGAAGGAACACCAAGTAACCATGTCCAAACGATCTGTAGCAGGTGCAATGTGTGCAATAATGACGTCCGGCAGGTCCATGTGTAAACACATGTGCAATGTACACAGTAGTGTCACCTCCCCATGGTAGTGTCCACTGAACAGCAGAGGTGGATGTCAACTGCATGTCCACACAGTACTGCCACTGTGGTGGTACCATTTCTATGTGTCACCCTATCAGCAAGGGAGCTATCACATGACCAGTGCCACAGTGTGTCCCTGTGGGATGTGCACAGGACCTACGTTCCACAGCATGGTGTGTGTCTAGTCTGCGGAGGTAACACACAGATATGATATGACACCCACTGCTCAATGGTGTGACGGCAACACATCGGCTGTGTCACTGCCATGATGCATCGCAGAGATTACTGTGCAGATGTTGTACATGTCATAGCAATGTATGTCCAGCAGTATGTCAGCACAGCAGTGTAAATGTGACCTGTCACCATCATTATGTCTTACAGATAATGCCACGTTCCCAGCTGCCTGCCTTTAGCCGACAGGAAGATGAGGTGATAATACCATTGCTTCATGATAACTATGACATCCTGTTCAGCCACGTGCCACTGCAGGCACAACAATGTGAAGACATGTGGCAGGATATGCACAGGAGGGTGAACACCCTGGGCGGCCACAACCGCACATATCAACAGATCCGCAGGCACTGCACAGACCTAATTCGGCATACGAGACAGCGTGCCGCTGCAATCGCCAGACAACAAGGTGGGACAGGTGGTGGGCCACAAACCCAGCCCCCACTCACACCCACAGAGGAGCTCCTGGCCAGTCTGGGGACACCCATGGAACAACATGCTGAAACTCTCGCATCCATCGTGGAGGTGGGTGTCTCCCAACCAACGAGCTTGGAGCTGCCTGATAAGTCAGTGTTGCATGTTCGTATGATAATCGACGTAGGAGTGGGTGTCATAGTACAACACATAATATAGCAACACATGCCAGGTATATGGCCACACAAGATGCATACTACAGTATGCTATGTTGTGTTTGCAGACATGTGCATAGCTCATGCTAACACACAGGTGCATGATGTGACATGCACAGTTCTTACTGTGGCGATAGTAATGGATAATGTGTATACTTTTGTGTCGTCCCTATACAGGTACATCTGGCGTGTCGCACAGACATGGGTCTGTCGCAGGTAAGACTGTTGCTAGTAAAAGGCATGATGTGGTGTATCGATATTCCCCATGTGTCCAGGTATGACATGCAAACCTGGGTGTGCCCCAGTCACGGTATACAGGTTGCACCACCCGACACACACACCACCCATGTACAGTAGATACAACCGTTAGTATAGACCGGCATGCAACCACATAACCCATCGGTGTGACATGTGCAGTCAGCTATGCATACAATGGTGGAGGTGTTCCACAATGGCTGCATGTGTAGTATGCATCGGTATGCCTCTGCGGTATGCACACAGTACCACATAGTGAGCTGTGATCTGGCCAGAACACAGGTGTTACCACTGTGACCTATGCCCCTGCATTGGGTGCTGCGTTGTGACATGGCACATGACATGTCCCATGCACGTGGATGTCTGTCCGCAACATTGTCACACCATGACATGACCTATGCATGACATAGCAGACATCCACAATGTCTGCATAGCCTTAGGGAATGTGACACCTCAGACTACTACGGTTGTATGTCACATGGGTCACCACAGGGCTGTGTGCACGATGCCCATCACACACATATGTCGATGAACCACACAAACATGGCCATGGGTGATAACTATAGGCATGTTGCCACACAGTACATCCGTAGTGGGTAGTCACCGTTGCACCCTGTCCACACATAGTGGGCTCATCACTGTAGTGGACCTCCTGGACATCCGATGTGGTACACCAGAGAAATGGAATGCCTGTCTGCAGCCACTAGAGGTGCCACCAATGTCTACCATATACGTGCTGTTGAACAGCAGAACTGACTTGCAGACATGGCAACGCAATGCGTCCAGGTCACGCATCGCACAGAAACATACCTGTGTCATGCTGCCGTGCAGTGGCACAGTGCCCGTACTCCCCACTGTACAGCTATGTACACAGCTCACACCAACCACACCTGCACAGACATCCGTGTTACACATGCATTCTATCTGTAGACTGTACACATAACACTGCACTGTGACATCCATTGTGATGTGGTGCATGTGGTGGGACACCATTGTCACATGTCCACATGATACCGCACATGTTTGCGGTGTACATGACATAGTGATGCCAGCCATGTGTACTGTTAACCCATCTGTGGCCACACGGTGTATCACGGTGATGCATGCAAACTACCATGAATGTGTGTACTGCAAGCCTACTAAAAGACACCTGCCTGATGTAGTGTGCACTCCAGGGCAGTATGCATACTGCCACTATTAATGTCTGGGCTGCATTCACTGGGCTGTGGTGTGGGAATGCTGCATGCCACCTGCAATATCACATGCATGATGTGTCTGCATGTGTGTGTGTCCGCGTGTGTATGTCAGCGTGTGTGTGTCCGCATGTGTGTGTGTGTGTGTGTGTGTGTGTGTGTGTGTGTGTCTGTGTGTGTGTCTGCGTGTGTGTAATGTAACTTACGGTATGTGTTTGTATTCACAGGTGCTGTAGGTGCGTTCCCCTCCTGCGGTCCATCTGATGCTAGTGTCCCCACAGATACTAGCGGTGATGACCATGTGCATGAGGCACAGGCAGGGTCGTCACGGTCAGACACTGTGCCATTGGAGAACATCACACTTATGTCCCCTTCATCCCGGTTCAGATGCCGACACATACCACAACACCGTTGCCCATAGATGACGGACAGTCAGCGTCTGTTGGCACCGAGCAGGAATGTGTGGTGGCTGCAGAAGGTTGGTACACACCATGTTGCCAGTGTAATGACTGGTGAAGTGCCACACAGGCATGTGGCAGGTGCTGCTCGTAGGAGGAGCACTGCTAGACATTCACCTGCCGTACAGGGTGCAGCAGCTGGTATAACCAGACGCATGTTTCAGACTGTAATGGCGGCGCAGGCACGTGCGAGCAGCAGAACCAGGAAGGGCAGAGGCTGCAGAGGTCCGCAATCCGTTCCTTAAATGAGAACATCCAGTCATTGGCGAATGCCCAACAGCATCTTGCCGATGTTCTGGATAGGAGATTAGGTGAGATGGCTGGGATCCTCGACCGAGGCATGGCCATCCGTGAGCGTGAGCTGTCCGTGCTGGAACACCTGGTAGGGGTGAGGCGTAGGGCACGTGGGCATAGGCCAGCAACACCACCAAGTGCAGGTCGACGTGTGCGTGCCACCTCCCATGACCACCCACACAGTGCTGGTAGCAGCAGCAGTGCAGCTGCTGATACACCAACCACACCAGGACACAGCAGGCCACGTGGACGTGGCCCTGGATGGTCCCAGCGTGGACACGTTTCCAGCGGACATGTGTCATCGGAGAGTGGCCACTCTATACCTCCACCCGGTAGTGCCCATGCGACCCCAGGCAGGCACGGGTCACGTCGCCGCAGGCGGACACAGTGAGCCATACCACCTGCACTGTACAGTCTGGGGCTGCCAAGTATACCCCGTGTAGGCATCACAGATGACTGAACCGTGTACACACATACCCACACACAGCAGACACAACTGTAGGCCTCCACCACATCCACATGCATTCTGCACAGTCATGCCCAGTAAATGCACAGGCCCTTACACACACATGATGTCATCCATTGGTACAGCCTATGCCCGTGGCACACATATCACCCTGTGCATATGATGAAGCCTCTGCCGCAGAACCGTGAGCTACACCATCGGTGCACGGTTATGCAAACATATTCTGATGCACAGGGTGGACAAGATAGTGAGAGGTGTATGTGATACCTGTGTCCGCATAGTGCGATGTGTATGTTGCGGTGGTTGTGTATGGCAGGTGACAGGTGCGTATGTGACGTGGGTTGTGCACTGACATCATGCAGCAGACATACCATGTAGTGCAGGTGCAGCATTCATTGTTTTGTGTACACGGTATGCGTGGTGGTTACATGTGTAGCACCATGTTGGTTCAGTTAACCCGTATGCCAATTATGGTGTACTTGCATGTGCCTACTGGGAGCACTGTTATCAGTTCCCCATGTGTAGTTGTGGGGTACCCACAGGCACATCTGGCAATACCAGCATAGCACAGGTACCCGCAACTGGCATGGACCCCTACATAGGTACATAGGCGCACATGTACATACCAGGCTATGTGCCCTACGGCATGTGTAATCCTAGCCAGAGTGTGTGTGGCTGCTAACACCCCTTAGGATGAGGATACCACATCCATCGGTCTCCTGTCCCCCGTCCAGCACTGACACAGAGATGATGCCTGGCGCATACCTATGATCACACATCCACACGTCATGATTACACCTGGACAACTTCAGTCAAGGCCTCTGCTTCACATGGGCTGGCAATCCTCTCCGTGTTGTAGGGGGTCTCTGGGCGTTGACCCTGTTCCCCCAGCACGTCCTAGTCATCTTAGTGGTGAGGTGTCTGACAGTCGCTTCTGTGCCCGTGTTTGCCTGGAGCCTAGGAGGTGGAACATGTCCATGTCACCCAGGTCGGACATGGCCGTGTATGTCAGGCACAGATCACCACAGAGCAGACGTGCTGGGAAGGTATACAGCCGGAGTCCCCTTGGTCGGGCAGCGTGTGACACATGTCCCAGCACCTTTATCCCCGCGCCGTGGAACATTTGTGGTCCTTCTGAGTGCTGCAGGTGTCAGGTTAGGTACAGGCCAGATGTGCCATTGTACGCAATCATTGGTCTGGTTTGTGATGTGTACAGGGGTACAATGAACACCCCTGATGTGGATGTGATTCCTTCCAGACCAGGTGGCCACAGTGGAATGTCTTCCCACCCACATTGGCATTGTGTGTGTTGACAGAGGTTACCGACAGGTGTGGTACCCATTTCCCTGAACACGTCCACCATGTTGAATGGATTACCACCTACATGTTACGTCGGGGCGAACATGTCCTTCCCACTGGGTAGGTCTGCACCTTCTCTGGCATGTAGCAGCAGGCCATGGCTCTGGCACCAGTTATCCATGTCTATGAGGCCCCAGGTGGATGTCCGTGTCAGATGGGGTGTTGGGTTTGGTGGCAGTGTGCAGTCATCTGCATACCTTGTCTGCCACAATCCCCCTATGTTTGCATGCACATTGGAAGGTCGAATGCCGAACGGCAGGGGGCCCAGGACTGAGCCCTGTGGGCCTCCACTCGAGACCAGCTTTGAGTCTGACACGGCACCAGGAACACAAACCCTGTGTGGTGTGACCTCCATCCATTCCGAGAACCATCGTGTGACATATGTCCCCACATGTGTGCTGGCGAGCCTTTCCATGAGTCCCACGTGGAGTGTGTTTTGAACGCTCCCGCCAGGTCATGGTAGTGTGTGCAAACCGACGTACCCCCATCAATGGCCTTAGTGACCGCTCCAGACAGGCCGAGCAGGTTTGGGAGGCAGGATCTGACCTTGACTAAGTCGTTGTGGGTATGTTCCCGTATTGGCTGTACACCACTGTCTGTATTCATGGGCACCAGTATGGACCTCCCGCAGCTTTGCAGACAAGGCTTGTCAAGCTGATAGGGCAGGAATGTCTACAGTCCATAAGAGCACTACCCTGGCGTAGTGGGACCACAGCTGCCGTATGCCATCCAGCGGGGACCTAGCCCGTAGTAAGGCTAACATGACACAGCGGCCTTATGTGTGGGGCGAGGGCCTCAATGAGGTTGGGTAGCACACAGCCAGGGACACCATCGGGGCCCATTGGTGCTGTGTTCACCGCCTAACAGATATCAGATCACTCCAGGGCATATGAGATGTTTTGGAGGCTAGACTCTGGTGGGATGGATCGTCCCCTCTTGGGTGGTGGATGTATGCATGGAACATGTCCGCTGGTTTGTTGACAATGTCTGTGGGTGCAGTGACCGTTGTACCATTCTGGATTAATTCCGGCCATGACTGTGCGCTCCCACCCATGTCCCTACCACAGCTAAGGAAGGCCCTATGGTTGTCTCATGTGCCCTCTGCAGTACCACTCCCACAAGCGGCCTTGGATGATTGTATGTGTGGCCGTATGTTAACGCCGGTATGAATGGGTGATGGCTTCCCTGGTACTGATATTGCTCTGTCATGTATTAGCTCCAACTGTTGATGTACAGTTTGTCAGTGGCTGGGGTCCACCAGACCATGTGCCTGCCTTCGGTGGACAAGGTCCTGATGTTATCATGATCGCTTGGTGCAGACATCCCTGGGGGTGCTCAGAGAAGGCATTCGTAAGGGTTTTGGCAGTGCGGCCTGTGTTCACCAGTGGCATGGAGGACTGGTAGGGTACCACACCGGTCGTGTGATGTGTGTGGTTTGCTGTGGAGAGGTCGTCACTTAGGTCTCCCATGCCGGTGTTGGGTGCAGGATGTGGAATACCAGTGGATCCACTATATGGCCTGACATCACCATTGAGGGATGTACATCCTGTGTGGAGCATATCCTCCCCATGTGTGATGAGCAGAACTGGTATATGTCCCCCCCTAGTGGGTATGGTTCATGGCTGTTTCACAGCAGTCAGGTGTATGAACACCCGGGACCTGTGGCGTAGGGTGTTGTGTCATGGGTAATGTTCTCAGTCTATGTATGGGTGGTTGATGTCACCCAATACGGCGGTGTTGTGAGCATGCACACTCACCAGTGTCCTCAGGACGGCTGTGCAGGTATCCTGGGTTTGGGAGGGTGGTCTGTAGCATGCAACAAACTGTAGGGCAGTCCTACCCATGGTTAATTGCACCTGGATATTCCCCACTGCAACGGCCACGTCTGTGGCATGGCGGGTTGCTGTTGTGTGGCTGGACACACACGACGGTCCACATTCTGCCACCCATGCCGTCGCACCATGTGTATGCATGTCTGCTCTGTGCCGAGTCTAAGTGTCTGAGCATGCCCAGTAAGCAGCTGTGTAGATGGACACACAGTACAGTGCACACCGCCCGACTGCATTAATACCCGGGTGCATGCCTGTTTCCCTTTAGCAGCCACGTCTGTGGCATGGCGGGTTGCTGTTGTGTGGCTGGACACACCGACGGTCCACATTCTGCCACCCATGCCGTCGCACCATGTGTATGCATGTCTGCTCTGTGCCGAGTCTAAGTGTCTGAGCATGCCCAGTAAGCAGCTGTGTAGATGGACACACAGTACAGTGCACACCGCCCGACTGCATTAATACCCGGGTGCATGCCTGTTTCCCCCATAGCGGCCCACGTCTGTGGCATGGCCGGGTTGCTGTTGTGTGGCTGGACACACACGACGGTCCACATTCTGCCACCCATGCCGTCGCACCATGTGTATGCATGTCTGCTCTGTGCCGAGTCTAAGTGTCTGAGCATGCCCAGTAAGCAGCTGTGTAGATAGACACACAGTACAGTGCACACCGCGCCCGACTGCGTTGATACCCAGTGAGCATGTCTGTCTCTCCTTTGCAACCGCTAGGTGTGGGAGGCATGGCCAGTACACCCGCCGGGGTACACCACGACAGTCGTCACCGATGTCTGCTACTAGGCGTGTAGCCATGGCCAATGGCATCCTGCATAGCCATGGTGACCATCCAGGTGACACATATGTGGCTGTCATGCCACATTGGCTGCCTACATCCTGCGCCGGATGCCCTCTTATAGGGTATACTGTCATGTGGTGCATCCCGTATTCCTGTCGTGATGTACTGATCAGTAGTTATTTGGTATTCCCGACTGCAGCACTAACGTGTTACTGTACGGCCACCTTGGGATGGTAACAGGCTGCGTGACTGCGCACTCTGTCTTCATTCCCTATCGGACGCATTGCCTCTGCAGATGATACCACCCACCTAGGGGTATGCCTCCTGACAGTGCTGTGCTCAGTAATCCCGGTAGCGCGTTCTGTAAATGCTTCATGCTGTAGTGAGTTCATGTAGGTAGGCGTAGGTTCGACTCTCGGCCCCTGTGTGTGTGTGTGTGTGTGTGTGTGTGTGTGTGTGTGTTTCCAGCAGCCTCTGCAGATGAACAAGCTTTTAGACGCTTCGCAACACATACCTTGGCTATTGCCAGCTATTCTCTTACGGGTGATGTCACCCGCCTAGAAGTATGCCTCTGACAGCGCTGTGCTCAGTAAACTCGGTAGCGTTCTGTAAATGCTTCATGCTGTAGTGAGTTCATGTAGGTAGGCGTAGGTTCGACTCTCGGCCCCTGTGTGTGTGTGTGTGTGTTTCCAGCAGCCTCTGCAGATGAACAAGCTTTTAGATGCGGCCAACACATACCTTGGCTATTGCCAGCTATTCTCTTACGGGTGATGTCACCCACTAGAAGTATGCCTCTGACAGCTGTGCTCAGTAAACTCGGTCGAGCGTTCTGTAAATGCTTCATGCTGTAGTGAGTTCATGTAGGTAGGCGTAGGTTCGACTCTCGGCCCCTCTGTGTGTGTGTGTGTGTGTGTGTGTGTGTTTCCAGCAGCCTCTGCAGATGAACAAGCTTTTAGATGCTTCGCAACACATACCTTGGCTATTGCCAGCTATTCTCTTACGGGTGATGTCACCCGCCTAGAAGTATGCCTCTGACAGCGCTGTGCTCAGTAAACTTGGTAGCGCGTTCTGTAAATGCTTCATGCTGTAATGAGTTCATGTAAGTAGGCATAGGTTCAACTCTCAGCCCCTCTGTGTGTGTGTGTGTGTGTGTTTCCAGCAGCCTCTGCAGATGAACAAGCTTTTAGATGCTTCGCAACACATACCTTGGCTATTGCCAGCTATTCTCTTACGGGTGATGTCATCCGCCTAGAAGTATGCCTCTGACAGCTGTGCTCAGTAAACTCGGTAGCGCGTTCTGTAAATGCTTCATGCTGTAGTGAGTTCATGTAGGTAGGCGTAGGTTCGACTCTCGCCCCGTGTGTGTGTGTGTGTGTGTTTCCAGCAGCCTCTGCAGATGAACAAGCTTTTAGACGCTTTGCAACACATACCTTGGCTATTGCCAGCTATTCTCTTACGGGTGATGTCACCCGCCTAGAAGTATGCCTCTGACAGCACTGTGCTCAGTAAACTCGGTAGCGCGTTCTGTAAATGCTTCATGCTGTAGTGAGTTCATGTAGGTAGGCGTAGGTTCGACTCTCGGCCCCTCTGTGTGTGTGTGTGTGTTTCCAGCTGCCTCTGCAGATGAACAAGCTTTTAGACGCTTCACAACACATACCTTGGCTATTGCCAGCTATTCTCTTACGGGTGATGTCACCCGCCTAGAAGTATGCCTCTGACAGCGCTGTGCTCAGTAATCTCGGTAGCGCGTTCTGTAAATGCGTCATGCTGTAGTGAGTTCATGTAGATAGGCGTAGGTTCGACTCCCGGCCCTTCCTTGTGTGTGTGTTTCCAGCTGCCTTTGCAGATGAACATGCTTTTAGACGCTTCACAACACATACCTTGGCTATTGCCAGCTATTCTCTTACGAGTGATGTCACCTGCCTAGAAGTATGCCTCTGACAGCGCTGGTCTCAGTAAACTCGGTAGCGTGTTCTGTAAATGCTTCATGCTGTAGTGAGTTCATGTAGGTAGGCGTAGGTTCGACTCTCGGCCCCTCTGTGTGTGTGTGTGTTTCCAGCTGCCTCTGCAGATGAACATGCTTTTAGATGCTTCGCAACACATACCTTGGCTATTGCCAGCTATTCTCTTACGAGTGATGTCACCCGCCTAGAAGTATGCCTCTGACAGCTGGTCTCAGTAAACTCGGTAGGGCGTTCTGTAAATGCTTCATGCTGTAGTGAGTTCATGTAGGTAGGCGTAGGTTCGACTCTCGGCCCCTCTGTGTGTGTGTGTGTTTCCAGCAGCCTCTGCAGATGAACAAGCTTTTAGACGCTTCGCAACACATACCTTGGCTATTGCCAGCCATTCTCTTACAGGTGATGTCACCCGCCTAGAAGTATGCCTCTGACAGCGCTGGTCTCAGTAAACTCGGTAGCGTTCTGTAAATGCTTCATGCTGTAGTGAGTTCATGTAGGTAGGCGTAGGTTCGACTCTCGGCCCCTCTGTGTGTGTGTTTCCAGCTGCCTCTGCAGATGAATAAGCTTTAGGCGGCTTCAACACATACCTTGGCTATTGCCAGCTATTCTCTTACGAGTGATGTCACCCGCCTAGAAGTATGCCTCTGACAGCGCTGTGCTCATTAATCTCGGTAGCGCGTACTGTAAATGCGTCATGCTGTAGTGAGTTCATGTAGATAGGCGTAGGTTCGACTCCCGGCCCTTCCCTGTGTGTGTGTGTGTGTTTCCAGCTGCCTCTGCAGATGAACATGCTTTTAGATGCTTCGCAACACATACCTTGGCTATTGCCAGCTATTCTCTTACGTGATGTCACCCGCCTAGAAGTATGCCTCTGACAGCTGGTCTCAGTAAACTCGGTAGCGTTCTGTAAATGCTTTATGCTGTAGTGAGTTCATGTAGGTAGGCGTAGGTTCGACTCGGCCCCTCTGTGTGTGTGTGTGTCATGCTGTTAGACGCCCGCACACATATACCTTGATTGCCAGCTATTCTCTCTTCTCTGATGTCACCGCCTAAGTATAGTGACTGACAGCTGGTCTGGCGTAAGTCCGGTAGCGTGTCTGTAAAATGCTTCATGCTGTAGCTTGTTCATGTAGGTGTAGCTTAGGGGTAACTCTCCTTGTGTGTGTGTGTTTCCAGCAGCCTCTGCAGATGAACAAGCTTTTAGATGCTTCGCAACACATACCTTGGCTATTGCCAGCTATTCTCTTACGGGTGATGTCACCCGCCTAGAAGTATGCCTCTGACAGCTGGTCTCAGTAATCTCGGTAGCGCATTCTGTAAATGCTTCATGCTGTAGTGAGTTCATGTAGGTATAGCGTGGGTTCGACTCGGCCCTCTGTGTGTGTGTGTGTTTCCAGCTGCCTCTGCAGATGAACATGCTTTTAGATGCTTCAACACATACCTTGGCTATTGCCAGCTATTCTCTTACAGTGATGTCACCCGCCTAGAAGTATGCCTCTGACAGCGCTGTGCTCAGTAATCTCGGTAGCGTACTGTAAATGCGTCATGCTGTAGTGAGTTCATGTAGATAGGCGTAGGTTCGACTCTCGGCCCCTCTGTGTGTGTGTGTTTCCAGCTGCCTCTGCAGATGAACAAGCTTTTAGACGCTTCGCAACACATACCTTGGCTATTGCCAGCTATTCTCTTACGGGTGATGTCACCCGCCTAGAAGTATGCCTCTGACAGCGCTGTGCTCAGTAATCTCGGTAGCGCGTACTGTAAATGCGTCATTCTGTAGTGAGTTCATGTAGATAGGCGTAGGTTTGACTCCCGGCCCTTCTCTGTGTGTGTGTGTGTGTTTGTATCCAGCTGCCTCTGCAGATGATCATGCTTTTAGACACTTCGCAACACAAACCTTGGCTATCAGCGGCCATTCCTTTACGGATGTTGTCACCCACCTGTACATGTGCCTCTGATGGTGGTGTGCTCGGTGTTCCGTGGCGCATTCCATACCTGTGTCGTACGTTTGTGCGTTTGGGTATGTGGGGGTGTGGTCAATCACCATGCCTGCCACATGTGTGTGTCTCCATGCTCCCAGCTGCATGGGTTCATACGGTATTGCCTTGTGGTTTACGCAGAACACTCATATCCTGCCACCATCCCTGTGTTTGTGGATGGTGGTACGCAGCTCGTGTACTGCTTGTGTGCCTGTTGTGGTCGACGACCGCCATAGCGTGTTCTCCATGTGCACCATGCTATGGTGTGGTGGGGTGATGCTGTGTACATTACACTTCCGGGCCTGCCACATGTGTCCATCTGTATCTCTGTCGTTGTATATCTACGTACCTATGTTGTGCCCGTACTGCTGCTCTAGCATGGACGGCTGTCTTTCCCATGTATCGCATATTTGCACGGCTGACACATATAACTGTGGTACGTTGCATATCCACTCATTGTCCATGCACTGTCCGTATTCCAGAACACTGTAATGACATCTGCTGGATATCATGGCAGACAGCTATCCTTGCTGACCTGACAGTGTACCTGTACACGCCATACACCTTGTGTGTACTTGCCTAGTTATGGTGTGTGTATGTCTGCCTGTGCTGTATGCATGGCCATGTGTGTGTCCCGCTACAGCCATCTGTGCAGGGTTCGCCACTATGGGTATTCCTTGTGGACCGCTGTTTCATGTGCACGTCTGCACATACCTGCAGACTGTACTACCCCTCCTACGGCAGCGGACTTAGATCGACTGCTGCCCTAGGCTGTAGGGCTCCATGGCGCCCACCACCACAGCACATGGTGCCCCCATCTTGGTATACCTACATGACGCACCTACTAGACAGGTGGCCCTTCTAGTGCGGTGCACTGGGCAGCCGCAGGATTGCCGTATGCCTACGGCCGGATATGGGCACATCACAAGGCATACGTCTACATTCGGTGGTTTACGACATCCAGGTTACAATACCAGAGGGGGGACCTCATCAGCTATGCTATAGAATGCGGATCTAGTTGGATTAGTAGGTGGAGGGTTGGCCACACACCAGGGCTGACCGATGGAACACTGATGAGGCCTCTTTTGAGAGGCAGGTGGAGCAAGCCCCTGTAACGGGAATGTAGTTTAGGTACAGATGTAGGGTTAGCACACATTTGTCCACTCTTTCAGTTCTGTACCGCTGTATTACAGTGATATGCTATGCATATCTTCCATATACATTGTTAAATCTTTGATTGATGAGTATTCGGCATAGTACAATATCATATGATACATGTGTTAATAGGATGCCTTCTGAGATGTTAACATATGTGTGTGTGGTTAACATTGCGTCTGTGCTTTCTATGCTGTGGTTACATGTTCATTGTTTGCACAGAAAGTAACACATGGAAGTGTAAGGGGATATATAAAGCCTGGACGCCTCTATGTTATGTGTAAGTCTCACGGAGCCTCTGGTGATAGCTTACATGTCTATGGAGTAACCTTTGGATACCACATGTGACCTGTCGTGGACGAAATGTCTACGTTGACTGTTTCATCTACCTATGTGTGTCTTGGTTTGTGTGCCATAAGGTGCCAGCGGGTCTTTGATGTTGATTAGGTGTATTCCATGGTCAATTGACATTAATCCTATTAATTCACTGAAGGATGTTCTTCATTGGTGGGAATGCCATAGTGTGACCATCGTATGGCTTTCCTAGCTGACGTTGATATTGTGCCATTGGTATGTGTTCCACAGGTCACCCATTTGTTCCGCGGTATGGGAGCGTGTGATCCCCATTTCGGTGCTGGCAGATTGAGTGCTGTGTACGCCGGTATTCGCACAGTGGTCTGGCTTTGTATGGGGAGTGTCTACTGTTGTCCCTATCTGTATTTCCTGAGTTATGCCTCACTGCAGCTGTGTGGTTACACCAGGTTCGCGGTTATGGGTGCCATCTTGGTCCTACGCTAGTCCATCCCTAGCGATTGTCTACTGGACACTGGTATGGAGCAGTACACATTTCACACCTGCATTTATCATTATCCGGTGGATGCTTTGCACTATCAGTGGGGAGTAAGGCACGTGCTACTCCCACAAATCTCCCACGGTGCGGGACAACGTATTATCTGCCAAACAACACCGAGCCCCATTTCTGCATACCCAGGATCCCATGGCTGCAACCCTCGACGGTACCCATTACACATCCGGCATGTGTGCGGGAGTGGGATGTGGACGCACCTCTATGGACTCTACAATCTGGGAATATCTGTACATATGTCCTGCATTCCGTGGACAGTTGTCGTCAACCCTGAACAAGCTGGGGGTGCATATGTCTGGCTGTACCGTAGTCACGGCTGTCAGTTCTTTGTCTCTCGATCGTAGCTGGTTGACATTGCGTACGGATGAATCTCTGGGGTCCTACTATGAACAACATTGTGCATATGTACAGTGTAGACCTTGTTGGACTGTATCCATCTGGCTAGTGGGTTTGACTGCTGCTGTATGTTCCCCAATCACGGATGTCTACTTGCTACCCATATTATGTAGTGCTACGTTGACCAGGGTATTCTAAACTGAAACCGGATGGTGTAGATCCAATGATGCAGGCTAGGAGATGCTTTAAGTGATCCTCAAATGTCCCATTAGGATATGTCCGCCACTGTATTGTCAAACTGACACAACCAAAACATGTAGATCCTATTAATTCATTGACGGATGTTCTTTATAAGCGTGAACGCCATAGTTTCAGGATCCTATGACTTTCCTAGTTGACGTTGTTGGTGTGCCATTAGTATGTGTTCTGCAGGTCACCCATTTGTTCCGTGGTATGGAAGCGAGTGATCCCCATCCTCTTTCTGGCAGATTGAGTGCTGTGTGCGCCGGTATTCGCACGGCGGTCTGACTTTGTATGTGGAGTCTCTACTGTAGTCCCTATCTGTATTCCCTGTGTTTTGCCTTACTACAGCTGTGTGATTCCACCAGGTTTGCAGTTATGGGTGCCATCTTGGCCGTACGTTTGTCCATCCATGGGAACTGCCTAATGGACACTGGTACAGGGCTGTACACATTTCACAGCTGCATTTAGCATTCTCCGGTGGATGATTTGCATTATTAGTGTGGAGTAACGCATATGCCATACACACATCCCTCACACGGGGCGGGACAACGGATCATCTGCCAATCAACACCGAGACACATTTCTGCATACCCACGATCCCATGGCTGCAGCCCTCGACGGTACCCATTATACATTCTTATGTGTGCGGGACTGAGATGTGAACGCACATCTATGGACACAGCCATATGGGTATTTATGCCCATATGTTTTGCGTTTCATGGACACCTGTCATCAACCGTAAACACGCTGGTGGTGCATATGTCTAACAGTGCCGTAGTCATGGCTGTTACGCCTTCAGCGTCGCTTCCTCCATCACGTTTATCTTGCTTAGGGCTAAATTTTTGGGTCCTACAATGGACACCAATGTGCATATGTAAAGTGTAGAACCTGTTGGACTGTGTCCATGTGGCCAGTGGGTTTGACTGCTGCTGTATGTTCCCCAATCGCGGGTGTGTGTTTGACTACACATATTATGTAGTGCTACGACATCCAGGTCTTTCAAACCTGACACCGAATGGTGTACATCCAAAGATGCACGTTAGCAACTGCTTTACATAATCCTCTGAGGTCACAATACGAAATATCCGCCACTGTATTGTCAGAATAACACCACCATGACATGTGGATCCTATTAATTCATTGAAGGATGTTCTTTATATGTGGGTACGCCATAGCTTGACCATCCCATAACCTTCCTAGTTGACGTTGGTGGTGTGCCATTACTATGTGTTCCTCAGATCGCCCATTTGTTCCGCAGTATGTAAGCGAGTGAACACCATTTTCCTGCTGGCAGATTGAGTGCTGTCTACGCCGGTATTCGCACGCCGGTCTGGCTTTGTATGGGGGGTGTGTACTGTGGTCCCTATCTGTATTTTCTGTGTTATGCCTTACTGCAGCTGTGGAATTACACCGGGTTTGCAGTTATGGGTGACCATCTTGGTCGTACGTTTGTCCGTCCATGGGAAATGCCTACTGGACACTGGTATAGGGCTGTACACATTTCACAGCTGCATTTAGCATTCTCCTGTGGATGATTTGCATTATTAGTGGGGAGTAACGCATGTGCTATACCCACATACCTCCCACGGGGCGGTACGATGGATTATCTGCCAATTAACACCGAGCCCCATATCTGCATACCCACGATCCCATGTCTGCAACCTTCGACGATACCCATTGCACATCCTTCATGTGCGGGAATGGGATGTGGGCACACGTCTATGGACTCGGCAACCTGGGGAGTCCTATTCATATGTCCTGCATTTCATGGACACTTGTCATCAACCTTGAACACGCTGGTGGTGCACATATCTAGCTGTGCCGTAGTCATGGCTATCAGTTCTTCTGGGTCTCTAGATCACTGCCTGTCCACATTGCATACGGATAAATTTTTGGGTCCTACAATGGACACCAATGTGCATATGTAAAGTGTAGAACTTATTGGACTGTGTCCATCTGGCCAGTGGGTCTGACTGCTGCTGTATGTTCAGCAATCACGGATGTCTGTTTGAGTACCCATATTATGTAGTGCTACGTAGACCGGGTTTTCCGCCACTGAACCCAAATGTTGTAATTCCAATGATGCAGGCTAACAATTGCTTTAACTAATCCGCAGATATCCCATTGGGACATTCCCGCCTCTGTATTGTCAAATTAACACGAACGAAACATGTAGATCCTATTCATTCATTGAAGGATGTTCTTCATATGTGGGTACGCCATAGCTTAACCATCCTATCACCTTCCTAGTTGACGTTGTTGGTGTGCCATTAGTATGTGTTCCGCAGGTCATCCATTTGTTCCGCGGTATGGAAGGGAGTGATCCCCATTCACTTGCTGGCAGATTGAGTGCTGTGTACGCAGGTATTCGCACGGCGGTCTGACTTTGTATGTGGAGTCCCTACTGTAGTCCCTATCTGTATTCCATGTGTTTTGCCTTACTACAGCTGTGTGATTCCACCAGGTTTGCAGTTATGGGTGCCATCTTGGCCGTACGTTTGTCCATCCATGGGAACTGCCTAATGGACACTGGTATAGGGCTGTACACATTTCACAGCTGCATTTAGCATTCTCCGGTGGATGATTTGCATTATTAGTGGAGTAACATATGCCATACCCACATCCCTCACACGGGGCGGGACAATGGATCATCTGCCAATCAACACCGAGACCCATTTCTGCATACCCACGATCCCATGGCTGCAACCCTCGACAGTACCCGTTGCACATCCTCCATGTGTGCGGGAATGGGATGTGGACGCACTTATATGGACTGAACAATCTGGGGATTTCTGTGCATATCACCTGCATTTCATGGACAGTTGTCATCAACCTTGAACACGCTGGTGGTGCATATATGTAGCTGTGCCGTAGTCATGGCTGTCGCTTCATCTGGGTCTCCCGGTCGCAGCAGGTTGACAGTGCGTGCGGATAAATTTTTGGGTCCTACAATGGACACCAATGTGCATATGTAAAGTGTAGAACTTATTGGACTGTGTCCATCTGGCCAGTGGGTTTGACTGCTTCTGTATGTTCAGCAATCACGGTTGTCTGTTTGAGTACCCATATTATGTAGTGCTACGTAAACCGGGCTTTCCGCCACTGAACCCAAATGGTGTAATTCCAATGATGCAGGCTAACAATTGCTTTAACTAATCCGCAGATATCCCATTGGGACATTCCCGCCTTTGTATTGTCAAATTAACACAAACAAAACATGTAGATCCTATTACTTCCTTGAAGGATGTTCTTTATATGTGTATGCCATAGCTTAAACATCCTATAACCTTTCTAGTTGACGTTGTTGGTGTGCCATTAGTATGTGTTCCACAGGTCACCCATTTGTTCCGCGGTATGGAAGGGAGTGATCACCATTCTCTTGCTGGCAGATTGAGTGCTGTGTACGCGGTATTACGCAGCGGTCTGACTTTGTATGTGGAGTCTCTACTGTAGTCCCTATCTGTATTCCCTGTGTTTTGCCTTACTACAGCTGTGTGATTCCACCAGGTTTGCAGTTATGGGTGCCATCTTGGCGTCGTTTGTCCATCCATGGGAACTGCCTAATGGACACTGGTATAGGGCTGTACACATTTCACAGCTGCATTTAGCATTCTCCGGTGGATGATTTGCATTATTAGTGCGGAGTAACGCATATGCCATACCCACATCCCTCACACTGGGCGGGACAACGGATTATCTGCCAATCAACTCCGACACCCATTTCTGCATACCCACGATGCCATGGCTGCAACCCTCGACAGTACCCATTGCAAATCCTCCATGTGTGCGGGAATGGGATGTGGACGCACATCTATGGACTCGACAATCTGGGGATTTCTGTGCATATGTCCTGCATTTCATGGACAGTTGTCATCAACCTTGAACACGCTGGTGGTGCATATATGTAGCTGTGCCGTAGTCACGGCTGTCACTTCATCTGGGTCTCGATCGCAGCCGGTTGACATTGCGTACGGATAAATCTTTGGGTCCTACAATGGACACAAATGTGCATATGTAAAATGTAGAACATGTTGGACTGTGTCCATCTGGCCAGTGGTTGTGACCGCTGCTGTATGTTCCCCAATCGCGGATGTGTGTTTGACTACACATATTATGTTGTGCTACAAAACCCATGTTCTACTACGATTAACCCAAATGGTATTAATGTAATGCTGCAGGTTGGCAACTGCTTTAAGTAATCCTCAGAAGGCCCAGTAGGACGTATACGCCACTGTATTGTCAATATAACACAGCCAGAACATGTGGACCCTATTGATTCATTGAAGGATGTTCTTTATAAGCGGGAACGCCAGTGTTTAAACATCCTATGACCTTCCTAGTTGACGTTGTTGGTGTGCCATTGGTATGTGTTCCACTGGTCGCCCATTTGTTCCGCAGTATGGCAGCGAGTAATCCCCATGTTGTTGCTGGCAGATCGAGTGCTGTGTACGCCGGCATTTGCACGGCGGTCTGGATTTCTATGGGGAGTGTCTACTGTAGTTTCCATCTGCATTTCCTGTGTTATGCCTTACTGCAGCTGTGTGATTCCACCGGGCTTGCAGGTATGGGTGCCATCCTGGTCGTAGGCCTGTCCATCCATAGGGATTGCCTACTGGACACTGTTATGGCCTATACACATTCCACACCTGCATTTAGCATTATCCGGTGGATGCTTTGCATTATTAGTGGGGAGTAGGTCATGTGCTATACCCACATCCCTCCCACAGGGCGGGACAACGGATTATCTGCCAAACAACACCGAGCCCCATTTCTGCATACCCAAGATCCCATGGCTGCAACCCTCGACAGTACCCATTACACATCCTTCATGTGTGCGGGACTGGGATGTGGACGCACATGTATGGACACGTCGATCTGGGGATTTCTGTTCATATGTCCTGCATTTCATGGACACCTGTCATCAACCTTAAACACGATGGTGGTGCATATGTCTAACTGTGCCGTAGTCACGGCTATCGCATCATCTGGTGGTCGGAAACGGCTGGGTGGAGTTCTGTTAGAATGTATTTTTGGGTCCTACAATGGACACAAATGTGCATATGTAAAGTTAGATGTTGCTGGACTGTGTCCAAATGGCCAGTGGTTTTGACTGCTGCTGTATGTTCCCCAATCGCGGATGTCTGTTTGACTACCCATTCTACGTGGTGCTACGTAAACCATGTGTTTTAGAACTGTGAATAAATGGTGTATATCCAAAGATGCGGGTTAGCAACTGCTTTAAAAAAACCTCAGACGTCCCAATAGGACATATCCGTCACTGTACTTTCAACATAACACCACCGGAACATGTTGATCCCCTATGTATTCATTGAAGCATGTTTTCTTTATAGGTGGGAATGCCATAGTTTACATATCCTAGTTGATGTTGTTGGTGTGCCATTAGTATGTGTTCCACAGGTCGCCCATCTGTTCCGCTGTATGGTAGCGAGCGCTCCCCATTTTGTTGCTGGCAGATTGAGTGCTGTGTATGCGGTGTGTACGGCGGTCCGACTTTGTATGGGGAATGTCAACTGTAGTCCCTATGTGTATTTCCTGTGTAATGCCTTACTGCGGCAGTGTAATTCCACCGGGTTTGCAGTTATGGGTGCCATCTTGGTCGTACGCTTGTCCATCCATGTGAATTGCCTACTGGACACTGGTATAGGGCTGTACACATTTCACACCTGCATTTAGCATTCTCCGGTGGATGCTTTGCATTATTAGTGGGGAGTAAGGCAGGTACTACGCCCACATCCCTCCCACGGGGCGGGACAACGGATTATCTGCCAGACAACACCGAGCCCCATTTCTGCATACCCAAGATCCCATGGCTGCAACCCTCGACAGTACCCATTACACATCCTTCATGTGTGCGTGACTGGGATGTGGACGCACATGTATGGACACGTCGATCTGGGGATTTCTGTTCATATGTCCTGCGTTTCATGGACACCTGTCATCAACCTTAAACACGCTGGTGGTGCATATGTCTAACTGTGGCGTAGTCACGGCTATCGCACCATCTGTTGTTCAGAAACGGCTGGAGGGAGTTCTGTTAAAAGGTATTTTTGGGTCCTTCAGTGGACACCAATGTGCATATGTAAAGTTAGATGTTGCTGGACTGTGTCCAACTGGCCAGTGGTTTTGACTGCTGCTGTATGTTCCCCAATCGCGGATGTCTGTTTGACTACCCATTCTACGTGGTGCTACGTAACCAGGTGATTTAGAACTGTGAACAAATGGTGTACATCCAAAGATGCAGGTTAGCAACTGCTTTAAATAAACCTCAGACGTCCCAATAGGACATATCCGTCACTGTATTTTCAACATAACACCACCGGAACATGTTGATCCCCTATGTATTCATTGAAGCATGTTTTCTTCATAGGTGGGAACGCCGTAGTTTACATATCCTAGTTGACATTGTTGGTGTGCCATTACTATGTGTTCCACAGGTCGCCCATCTGTTCCGCAGTATGGTAGCGAGTGCTCCCCATTTTGTTGCTGGCAGATTGAGTGCTGTGTATGCCGGTGTCCGCACGGCGGTCCAACTTTGTATGGGGAATGTCAGCTGTAGTCCCTATGTGTATTTCCTGTGTTATGCCTTACTGCAGCTGTGTAATTCTACCGGGTTTGCGGTTATGGGTGCCATCTTGGTCGTACGCTTGTCCATCCATGAGGATTGCCTACTGGACACTGGTATAGGGCTGTACACATTTCACACCTGCATTTAGCATTCTCCGGTGGATGCTTTGCATTATTAGTGGGGAGTAAGGCAGGTGCTATGCCCACATCCCTCCCACGGGGCGGGACATAGGATTACCTGCCAAACGACACCGAGCCCTGTTTCTACATACCTAGGATCCCTTGACTGCAACAGTCGACAGTACCCATTACACATCCTTCATGTGTGCAAGACTGTGATGTGGACGCACTTCTATGGACTCGGAACTCTGGGGATTTCTGTGCATATGTGCTGCATTTCATGGACAGCTATCATCAACATTGAACACGCTTGCGGTGCATATGTCTAGCTGTGACGTGGTCACGACTATCGGTTCACGTGGGTGATGATGGAGGCTGGCACGCATTCCATACGGGAAAATTTTTGGGTCCTACAATGGACACCAATGTGCATATGTAAAGTGTAGAGCTTGTCGGACTGTGTCCGTGTGGCCAGTGGGTTTGACTGCTGCTGTGTGTTCACCAATCACGGATGTCTGCTTGACTACCCATAGTGTGTAGTGCTACGGAAACCATGTTTTCCGAGACCGGAACCAAATGGTGTACATCCAATGTTGCAGGTTAACAACCGCTTTAATTAATCCCCAGAGGTCCCGGTTGGGAAGTATTGCAACTTTATTGTCGGAACGACACCTCCAGACTAGATAAATCACGGGCACTTTGGCCCGGTCTTACCGGCCATTTGCAAGTGTAATTAGCAGACACGTGTCAATACATGTATGATAATACATATTGTCATGCCGTAGTTAATCTATGTTATTTGGACAATGGCTTCTGCTATTCACATCCGTTGCTGTGGGTGTTGCCGGTTACCATACACATGGCTTTCTCAAAGGCCGAATTCACAATTCTGAACACTACTGTGGTCTCCTTTAAGGACCCTGAGCCAGTGGTCAACAGTACTGCAGCCACTGCATCACTTACATATGCCGTCTACCGGTACCTACAGGACTGCATGGATCAGACATTCCCTCACCCAACTGTGGTTCATTGTACCAATGCCAAGCATCCAGTGTGGTGTAGCCCAGCCATACACAAGCTGTACAATGAGAGGAGGTGGCTACTACAAGGCAGAGCAGACACCTTGTGAGGTATGACACCCTTGGTCATTATATATGTAGAGCTACAGGCTGTCATGACATGGTCCGGGGCATGTTGCACAGATATATCTCCATGGACCTGGATGACAATCATACAGCCTTCATTTGCTATGCTGGACACCTGGGAGGTCACTCCCACATATGCTCTGACTGGGTTCACGATGATGTGGAGTTTACTCAACATACACACATTGCCAACATACGGGCTGACAGGTTCGGTGAAGACATCTCCACACCCTCCCCCCCACATGAATAGATGTGTGTACCGGTGGTTTGTGGTCCCCGAATGTTCTGTGACGCACGGGTGGAACATGCTCTCTCCAGGGTAGTGAACATAGCATCCATGGGACCAGCTGGTGACCCGACTGTGTACTCCACGATCTCATTGAGGAATTAGACCCACAGTTAGGACAGCTGTTTATTTGTAGCCTCACCTCGGGTAACGTACCCGGGTTGTGTCGCACGGCGACTGTTGTCCCACGTCACAGGGCCATTGCCTCCACTGACCCTGGTTATTACTGTCCCATTACCATGAGGAGACCTATCTGCAAAGACATGGGAAGGGATCATACTGCGGCTCGTAGATGAAGGCATAGGGGACCTGCATACTTTGCATCCAACCCGGTTTGGCTTGGTCAGGGGCGGTTCATGCGTTTAAAGCATGGTTGACATTTTCGGGACAGTCACCGAGGCCATTGATGTGGGTCTTGCAGTCCATACAGCCTACCTCGATCTGGCAAAGGCCTTCAACACAATACCCCCCTCGGGTATCATTGATAAACCCATCGGCTTGGATGTGAACACGTACATCGCAGGATGGGTTGTAAACTGGCTATGTGACACGGCCCACGCGGTCAAAGTTGCTGGCAGCATGTCGGACCTACTGCCTGTCGCAGGTGGTGTCCCACGGGGCTCTGCCCTGGGTCCACTCCTCTTCTACATCTACATTTCCACAGTACAGGCACACACAGGGGTGTTATGGGTGACATTGTTTGTAGATGATTGCGAACCGGGTGCCATAGTGGGACGGACATCTGACACAGATATTCTTCAAAGGGGCCTCCCAGATATGCATATCTGCTGTCAGGGACATGGCCTACAGCTAAATGCAAGGTAATGCAAAATCATACCCATCGAGGAGAACGAGGTCACCCCTGTCCGGCATATGGGTGGCAGTCCACTGAGCGGGGTAATTACCAGGGATCAGGGGACACAGGTTGTCGGTCACCATTCGCTCAACACACGTTGCTATCGTGGTTCGGTGGGACTTCTACATTGCCCACCTGTTTGTGCAGGGATTCACATCTAGATCAGGGTAGGTCATTGTCTCCTTGTACCCATTACGTGTTACACCTATGATTGAGTACATTGCCCCATTCGGAGGGTATCTGACCCGACACCTACAGCAGCTGGGAAGGCCTCATAGGTTAATTGTCATACAGATGCAGGGTGTCAGGGATTTGTGTAATGCTGCCCCACTGTTAGGACCCCTGCTCCATTCGGTCACATACCTCTTGTTCGGTGTTGACCTGTGCCTGACATACGAGGCCATGTCGACCCATATGTCATGTCTATGCTTCACCTACTGTATCTACATCCCTCGGAACCACAAGGGCAGGTGACATGAACCTTGACGCGGTCATTAATAGGATGTGTTGGAGTGACACATATGTCACCCAGACACTCACTATGCTGTGGATCTACATCACAGTACATGTGAGGCAGAGATCCTTGCTAGCCTTGTTCGAGGGGTATCTTGTCCGTTGGATGGGGGATTGCAGATATACCCCAGGGATTACAACATTATCACTGCTTGACAGAGGTACGGCAATATCATAGGCATTTTATCTCCGGACCGGAGGGTTGGCAGAGGAATCCTAACTATGGAGTAGGGTTATGGCTGACCTTGGGTAGATAGCCTACCCTGTACCTATGAACCTATGAACCTATGTTCATAGTTTGTCCCATTTACACTTGTCTATCCCCTATCCTCTTTCTCATGTGTATATTTCTGTGGCACGTGATTGTCCTCTGTATTACCTGCAGGTATGCTGTCTACAGTGCACATACGTCACGGTTGATTACAGTGTATCTGTGTCCCTACCACTGTGATACTGAGGACTACCACACATCCTTCACAACATTACATGCATATGTCCATTCTATTATTCTTTGGCCTATGGGGGGGTGTTAAGGCAACGGTTACACGTGTCCCTGTTTGTGCACGCTTCATGGTGGTCTTTGACCGGCCTCCGTTGCGGTCGTGGGTTGGACGGTAGTGTTGCTGTGTGTTTGGCATGTGTTTTCATTGCCGGTACATCTGTGGGAGGTGTGGTTGGCACATGTTCCTCTTTGCAGGAGCCCCATCCTGGGGTTTTGTGTCATGCATCTACACTTGGCACGTGCCATATGTCCTGTGCTATTCCCACAGTCGTGTATGCCTTCATGCATTACTACTGCGTGTTACTGGCTGTTTGTATGTGGTACACATGGCGATTGTGGTGATTGGCTTGGCCTATTCCCATGCTAGGACATACACATCTGTCAATTAAGTTGTTAAAATCAGACTGTAACACTCATTAGGCTTTTCAAAATGACAGTCAATAACACAGGAAGCTCAGTTTCACAACGTTTTAATAGTGTGCACCAGGAGGCAAATAACTATGCAGTACAAGTATAGAGTTTTGTGTGACTCTATACAGGAATCAGCTTTATGTGTATTGTGTTTACAATCAGCTTTTGCCCACCTTAATGACGTGGTCAGTCACAGGGCATTTACATCACTATAGTCCACAATATTCTATTCATACGACGGTGCTAAGGTAATGCTTATTACATATTTTCCCATGAGAATAGCACAGCCTTGCAAGGCACCTAGTCAATTAGAATGTCCTTCTGTAAATGTTGCTCTGTCAAGGTTCCAAGCCTGTTCGGATACAATAGTCAGTTCATTTCCTACTAGGTTCCTTTGTCTCTCTGGTGAGCAGCTGTACTCTATCTTCGATAGAGCTCACAAGGCCATCCTCCTCAGTGGAAGGAAGAAAGATATACATGTACATACATTTATTATTCTCTAACCCAGCGGATAATTAATGCTGAATGACATACGCCTGCTGAACTGATTACTGCCAGGGTCAGAGTTCAATCACACTGCAGCTACGCTTCAGGCAATTACATGCATGATAAGTTCTACTGCCATATTGTAAAACAGAATAAAATGCATTATACACTATTTGCTTCTAAAATAGCACGTCATATATGTTTAGATATATATATTTTCTAACATTCTCCCTCCTTTTAATGCTTTTATTCTATCCAGAAACATGTACAACATTATTTCATTCCCTAGCCTCTTCCTCTCTGGAACTTTTAACTAGGCAAGTCATTTGTTTTACATTTCAGAAAGAATTTCATTTGGTATTAACAAATTCCACTCCAGGTCTTGATACATAGTCTCGGTTACAGATACGTCAACAGAGTCCCTAACTAATCCTTTCATACAAGGTATCCCGCAACAGACACATGCTCCCAATATGAGCAAAAAAACACAAATGGCAATCAAGATATTCATTATGAGTGAACCCCATCCACCAAATGGTTTCTGGAATAAGTTCGTCAGTGGGTTTGGGCCTGGTTCCGCCATGGCTGATACCTGCTGTATTACCTCTAGGTGGTCATTGATATCGTGCTTATTATGTGGTATATACGCACAGCAGTCTTCTTTGATAAGCGCGCACGTACCACCTCTCGCCGCCAGGGTGCAGTCAAGAGCCATTACATTTTGTAGCACAACAGTTCTCATTGCATTCAGTTCATCAGTCACAAGTTCGAGAGCGGAAAAGTCGCATTGCTCATTACTTTGAGAGGTTTTGACAACTCCCTCGCTTCCCTGATTGATTTCACTGCTCCATAAGCTGGGATTATTTCAGCCCAGGATATAACACTGTCACTCAAGTCCATATGAGTCAATTTTCCTTTATCTCTTACAGAAGAATGATCTTTCCAAACAGCTTCGATTTCACCCACTGGATTAGTAGGTTTCTCCACTGAGTTCCCAGTTCTTCGAGCTATATCTCTTACATTTCGTATCGTACCCAGAGGCAATTCAGCATTATGTCATATGGCTGGAACCAGATAACCCAAAAAACAACTGCCGGACCAATTCTCAGGTAACCATTGATATGATTTTTTCCCCACAAACAAAATAACAATATTCTACTTTACTACTGATGCGGGTTAACTCTGCATGTAACATTTTCCTGTCTATAACAGACAACTGTTTATACAATTCAGGATGTTTCTGCACATCTTTCCACGTTGTTCTCATTAAGCTTAAATACGAATCATGAATGGTGCTACAACTAGTACTGTGATCTTTGGCTGTTATATGACATTTGTAAGACACAGTTATGTTACAATTACTCCCACCAACTTGGACTGTATCATGTTTATAAAAACAAACAATTCCTTTTTGTGTAACAGGTAAGTACAGTGCCACTTTGTCCTGTGATCTCACAGAACCTGTATCAAAAGGTAGATATTCACAAGTCTCAATTTATCCCCAAGGGGACAGCAGACATCAAAAGTCCTCCATATGCTGTAGGTATGGCTGTACAAACCCAGCAATTTGAAATGTTCATAGTCTCTACATGCACACGCTTCATGGCTAGGTATGTGTTGAGGTTTGGATGCCAATCTGTGGCCAGTTCATCACGTCTCATTATTTGTATCTGTGTAGTTATATGCAGGAAAGATCCCAGCAAAAGAAAAGTCACCACAAACATGGTTAATAGGTGTATGATCAGTAGGACAGTAAACCAATGTCTTTGGGGTTGCTTTCTATTGTTATACACTCTGCCCCTGGTCATTCTGTCTCTGTGGTATATCGGCTACGACATGTAAATCAGACTGGATATTCTTTACCGGTTTGCAAAGGGTCAGGTGAACCCAGGACGACCTCTCTGCAACCTTTACTGCAGTAGGCGTTGTCAACAGTACCTGGTACGGACCTTCCCACGTTGGACTCGTCCGGTTACTTGTTTGGATAACAGTCAACCACACCCAGGATCCTGGAGTCAGCTCTGCGTCCAGCTTCGTTTTTTCTTTATCTGAAAAACAGTTTAACTGCAAAACAGTGTTATTGGTTAACAATCCTCTCATGTAACTGGCTAATGAGCCATCGACCTCCAGCTCTGCAGGCATGAGAGCTTTCCACTGTGGCACATAATATGCCATTACAAATACTACTTCAAAGGGTGTCAAACCCTTTACATTTGGAACTGTTGTCATGCTCAGCAATGCTAGAGGTAGACAGCAAATCCAATTCATCTGGGTGTCACTCATCAACCTCCTCAACTTATTTCTCGAAATCCCATTGTACCTCTCCACCAGTCATGCTGACTGTGGGTGGTACGTGCAATGATTATTCAAGGAAATCCCAAAGAATCCCCCAGGTTGCTGGATTGTCTGGTTCACAAAATGTGTTCTATTGTCACTGTAGCTTCTTTCTGGTATGCCAGATCTAGGGATACTTTATTTTACTGGGGCCTTTGCCGCTGTTGCTGCATCCGGATTCCTGGTTGGAAATGCTTCTACCCATTTTGAAAACATATCTATAATCACTAAACAGTATTTCTTCCCTTCACATTTATTCAGCTCTATAAACTCCATACAAATAGTATGGAACGGATATGGTGGTGTAGGGAAACTCCCTCGCTTCGGTTGGAATGCTCCCTGTGCATGCTGTTTACTGCAAATATGACACGCTGCTCAAAATGTTTGTATGTGGTTCCTAATTCCGTATGTTAGGAATATTCTGTTAACCAACTGTACCATCCCCCCTGTTGAGACATGGCTCTGCCCATGGCTCAACAAAGCCGCATATCTACATAAATTAGACGTTAATATTGGCTGTCTCACTTTGGAGATGTACAGTCCGTCTTCAAGGATTGCTCCTCGTCTTACCCACGTCTGCTTTTCTGCTTTCGTAGTTGATATTTGCATTGTTTCTAACATTTCTAAATCTCGAATCTCTGAGGATTGTCATTCCTCATTCAAAAAGAAAGTTTCTGAGTGTGAGGCTGCTTGTTTTGCAGCTGCATCAGCTCGTGCATTACCTTTCGTAATCTTATCCTGTTGCTTTGTATGAGCTGCACATTTACAATTAGCTACTTTAGTAGGTAACTGAATGGAATCTAATAACTTCAAGATCAATTGCGCATGATTAATCGGTTTACCAGTGGATGTTATCATTCCCCTATTCTTCCACTGCTGTGCATAAACATGCACTGTAGAGACAGCATACTGACTATCGGTATATATGTCCACACATCTGTTTTTCGCTAGAGTGCAAGCACGTGTTAAAGCTATCAATTCTGCTGCTTGAGCAGACAAGTTATGCTGCAGGGGTTGGGCTTCTACAATCTCAATATCAGTAACTACTGCATAACCTACTTGATTGTTTCCTGTAGGACCCTTTCTACATGAAACATGCACATAAACTTTCACCTCTGCATCATCTAAGGGTATATCAGTAATATCCTGTCTGGGTAAAGTTATTTGCTCCATTTCATGTAGGCAACTGTGTGGTGTGCCATACACAGGTGTCGGACGTGACATTGATGGGTTTAATGTTGTACAACGTTCAATCACCATATGAGGTTCACTCAGGAGTATGGTCAAACAAGAAAGATGTGTAGCACGGGTCAGGAATGCTATTTCCTCTTGCAGCTAGATTATCGCAACTGCATGAGGCACTCTCACAGTGAGAGGGTGAAATAATACCATTGATGCCGAAGCCTGTACTGCCATGGGTGCTGCAACAACTGCCTGTACACAACGTGGCAATGACCGTGCCACTGGGTCCAACTGCGATGAGTAGTAAGCTATGGGGCGTTGCTTACTTCCATGCTGTTGCATCAAGACTGACGTCATATATCCCTGCTTACAATCTACAGTCTGACAACATCTGTTATGATAATTCGGGAGACCTAGAACAGATGTTGAAGCTATCAATTGTTTTAGTCTGCAGAAAGCTGTTTCTGCTACTGGAATCCAGTGTAGTATATCTTGTGCTGCCATAGGTGTATTAAAGATTAAAGCAGACAATAGAGCCAATTCAAAAGCATAGTTTGGTAACCAGCTTCGACAAAGGTTAGTCATCCCAGGAAGGGCATCATTCCCTTCTTGGTAGTTGGCTTGGGTGCTTGTGAAATTGCTGCCTTCCTATCTTCATCTAATGTTCTACCCTCCTTGGATACCACATATCCCAGGTACTTGACCTGTATTCTCTGAAGTTGCAATTTATGCTTGTTTACTTTATGTCCCTGTTCTGCTAAATATTTCAATAATGCTATTGTATCTTCCCTACATTGCTGCTAGGTAGGGGCCGCAAGCAGGATGTCATCCACATAAAGTAGAACTTGACTGCCCCCAGGTGGAGTAAACCCCGGCAGGTTGCTAGCCATCTCCTGTGCGAATATCGTTGGACTTTCACAGTATCCCTGCGGTAGCCGAGTATGGCTGTATCTGTTACCCTGAATGTAAATGCAAACCAATACGGACTATCTGGATGTATAGGTATTGAAAAGGAAGCATAGCTTATATCTCCCACGGTAAGATACTTCTGTTGCGGGTTGATATCATTCAATATAGTGTGTGGGTCTGGCACCCTCGGTACCCTAGGTATTATTGCATGATTTACAGCTTGTAAATCCTGTACCATCCGCCATTCCCCGTTTGCTTTTCTAACAGGAGATAGAGGGGTATTACATGGTGAATAGTGATTACTTTGTGGATGGGGAATTCCCTCTGCAACTTTCCGGATATCCTCCGGTGTCCACGGTCTATACACTAGGGGAGTTGGGTCCTGGCCTTCCTGTCCTGCCTGAGGGTTCGGTACTTCAATTAATTGACAGATTTCCTCACTCTGTTCTAGTGACTCTCTTCTTAGTTGAGTGTCCCTAGGTGTTTTACGTGTTCGGGATGTAGTTTCAATAGCTTCTCTTACAAATGGTTGTTGTGATACCTCTGTTGCCACAGGATAACGTGGGGGGGACTAGCCTGCCCTCCCGCTTCATATCCTGGATGTGGTATCGGAGGGGGTGGAGGGGGGGGAGGCGTCGCTACTACTGTATTATTATCTTCTTTGTCTACGTATGATGCTTTCGCATTTTTAGTCTTCTGTTCCCTTCGGTTCACTACCTCAATCCACCTATGTGCTTGAGGGATACCCAAATGTCGCTGTTTTTTAGCCTGAACATCTTAGGGTTGCCACCTTTTCAAATGCCCAAAATGGGACATTTTTGGTGGGAACGTCAGATTTTTCAGGGCAAAACATACCCACGGCCAGTACAAAGGACAGAAATTTACTTTTTGCCAGAATAGAAACTTATTCTTGTAGCATTTGAGTTGCTTATTCTGTTTATTATACAAAATAACTGTTTTATGCTACTATTAAAGAAAATATAGGAAATATATTTGTCCTAGGATATCAGGACATTTGCCATTTGTTCAGTTTTTTTGCAGGACACAACTGCCCAAAGAGGGACTGTCCCTCACAAAGTGGGACAGGTGGTAACCCTAGAACATCTGCGTCACATTTTAAGTGATTCCAATGTTTCACTAACAATATTTTGTCTAATATACCATCAATGTCATATTTATTACCCCATTTTGCAAAATATCTCACATTATCTGCTCTCTGCAATTGCATATACTTCGCATCATCCGTCAAAGGCGGATCTCACGACCTCTTAGTGCACTAATTTCCCATGTCTTCTAAACGACTGTTACGTAACCCTTCTCTCGTACCACGTGGTATCTCCTTCCCTGTATCCACTGTGGTGTCTACAATGACTATTTACTCTACTCTGTGTTCCCCTGATCTATGTCCAAATGTAAAACTACTTGAATTGGTCTTCGACCTGCTATCACAACTGTTAACAAAAACACAATGTAGCCTGGTCCCTGATCTACAATAGAGACAAAAAGGCAAACTCTCCTTACCTGAGCCTCCCGTTTATGACTGCACGTTTTCTTCTTGGGATCCAGTTTTCCACTTTTCAGCCACAGATCAGACAGTGGACAGCCTCTTTACACACAACAATTCAGTCGGAGGTCTTTTCACTCAAGAAGAACCATTTAGGCAACTTCTCCTGCGCAGATTTCTTACCACCCATGCACTCTGACCTGTAGCTTACCAAGGGAATTCCGGCTAAGAAGGACCACAATGTCAAATAAGTTGTTAAAACCAGACTGTAGAAATCAGTAGGCTTTTCTAAATGACAGTCAATAACACAGGAAGCTCAGGTTCACAACGTTTTAGTAGTGTACACCGAGGCAAAAACTATACAGTACAAGTATAAGAGTTTTGTCTGACTCTATACAGGAAGCAATTTGTTTATATAGTGTTTACAATCAGCTTTTGCCCACCTTACTGACGTGGTCAGTCACAGGGCATTTCCATCACTATGGTCTGCAATATTCTATTCATACGAGGGTGCTGAGGTAATGCTTTTAAAATGTTTTCCCATGAGAATAACACAGCCTTGCAAGGCACCTGGTCAATTACAGTGTCCTTCTGTAATTGTTGCTCTTTCAAGGATCCTGGACTGTTCGGATACAATAGTCAGTTCATTTCTTAATACGTTCCTTTGTCTCTCTGGTAAGGAGTTGTACTCTATCTTCGATAGAGCTCACAAGGCCATCCTCCTCAGTGGAAGGGAGGAAGATATACATGTACATACATTTATTTTCCTGTAACCCAGCAGATAATTAATGCTGAAAGACATAAGCCTGCTGAACTGGTTACTGCCAGGGTCAGAGTTCAATCACACTGCAAATAAGCTTCAGCCAATTACATGCAAGATCATTTCTTCTGCCATATTGTACAGTTGAATACAATGCATTATATACTATTTTGCTTCTAAACTGGCACGTCATATGTGTTTCTATATATATTTGTCTAACAACATCCATCCGGCCATATGCATGTTATTCCGTCCTTTGCCTTGGCCGTGGGTGTTTGGCCGTCCGGCAACGCTAATCTCCACATGTGATGTCCCACCTTCCTCTTCTGTGCCTGTGGCACCCTGTTAGGACGTCCTGTTTGGTAGGCACATGTTCCGCTATATGTGTTTGACATGTCTGCATAGCTAATCATCGGTACGGTGGTTGAACACCCTGACTTGTCCACATGTGTACAGTTATGTGCACCGTGGTGTGTGCAAGCCTATGGGGTTTGGACGTGTCCATACCACATGCGGGATGTTCACATTCTGCCAACACATTCACATGCAGCCATTTGCATATCTGTACCTGATGTGGGTTGTTAACATGTGGGGTACATATTTGCCCGCGTGGCACTGCCTAAGACAATACTTCTTACCACATTTCAGGTATGCCCATTGTGTGTAGGTGTGTAGCTGCGCAAGGCTGCTAGCTGGGTTGGGTGCACGGTTGTACATGGGTGGGGTTACATGCTATAATGGGGCTATTGTGTATTACATTTGCATGCATGGGTTCTGCTTCTGGATATTACGCTTAGACATACGCCGTCCTGTGTATGCGACGAACACGTTGCTGGGTGTGGTACATGTTGCTATGCACATGTTTGCCTGTGTTTAGGGTATCTTGGTTCCTTCTTGTTGTTATGTCGACACGGCTACCCGGCTGTGTACTCTCACTACTGCTGGTGACCATTACAGTTGCCACCTTTTCCAATGCCCAAAGTGGGAAATCTTTTGTGGAAACATCGGATTTTGCAGGACAACACATACCCACAGCAAGTAGAGATGACAGAACTTCACTTTTTTGCCAAAATATACGCTTATTCTCATAGCATTTGGGTTCCTTATTCTGTTTCTTATGCCATGTATGTGTTTCATATATGAAATATATGTTTTATGCTACTATTAAAGGTATATTGAGGGAATATTTTTGTCCGGAAATCTCAGGTCATTTGCCATTTTTCGATTTGTGGCGGGACACAACTGTCAAATGAGGGACTGTCCATAGCAAAGTGGGACAGTTGGTAACCCTGGTGACCATGCCCATGTCGCTACTCCTATGTCGGTGCGGCGCTGACATGCTGCGGTACACCTTCTCTGGGTATGCCCACTGACAGTGCATTGCGGGACGATCACAGTATTACGCGTATCCTTTGTTCCTTGGACGGGTACACTTAGGGCTTCGTGGGTTGTGTTTGCTTCTCCGTTTTGTTGGGACGGGTACTATGTTGCATACTCTACGTGCGTTTCATTCTGCACGGGCCCTGGCTGGTGCCATTACTATTATGGGCGGCCTGTGGAAATCAGCACTTTAGGTTGCTCATCGCCTGCCGGCTTAGCCACGCCTCCGGACGCATCCTACTTGGGCTCGCTCACGTAACCTACGCACGTGTCTGTGGTTGCGGCGCGCACTCATTACTATGCATATGGCGCTGCTACGCCGACTATTCACTGCACCGCCGGCGCAAGCCTTACACCGGCCTTGCGCCAAGCTTCATGAATCCTGGGGTATGTCTTTTACCTGATGCAGTTTTGAAATTGAATAGTAATTAAATGGTCATAAGATTTATTCTACTCAAAACAGACTCATTATTTTCATTCACATTTTACCTTTTTATAAATAGTTTTTTTGGCAATATGCACACATTCTTGAAAGGATTTATGAAATGAAAGTTGTTTTCTTTACTTCATGGTTAAATAAAGGAAATGTCCATGTATCTTTTGTTTTCTGTTTAAGTAATACAGATTTTGCTTGTTTTCTGCCCTTATTTTAGGAAGTTTTTGAGATTTCTATAAATTATATCACTATAATTCACAAAAGTACACTTGAATTTTCATCAGACTGTTCCTATGTCACATAAAGATTACAAGTTCACTTCCCATGCCAGGTATGTCCATCCATCCATTCGCAACCCCTTTTTCCCATTTTGCACATAGGGTCAGGGTGTCACATCAACAGTAACAATTACCTCGAGTCAAGATTTACACCACCAGGTGGCTAGTCCTGCCATGGATGCCATTATTACATAAAAGAAGACATAACTGGGCATTGAAATAGATGCATGTATGATGTACATCCTGTGGTCAGCTATAAGCACACATGATAGACAGCCACAACACAAACATTTAAGATCATATGCATCATGTACTGACAGCCACTAGGGCACCCCTTCAAAAACCACTGGTAAAAGGATCTGGCAACATAAATATCTGTTGCATTTGCATTCCAAAGGTGTCTGTTGGGGCAAGCTGACACAGAAGTTCATGTACCACATGTGCCTGCATACTGAATGCCATGTGTCACATGTGCCTGCACACGCAATGCCATGTGCCACATGTGCCTGCATACTGAATGCCATGTGCCACATGTGCCTGCATACTGAATGCCATGTGTCACATGTGCCTGCATACTGAATGCCATGTGCCACATGTGCCTGCGTACTGAATGCCATGTGTCGCATGTGCCTGCATACTGAATGCCATGTGCCACATGTGTCTGCATACTGAATGCTAAATGATGAGCACTGCAGAAACCTTCACGTGGTAGACTGCTTCAGAGTAGATGAATAGTTAGTACTGGCTTATGCTACAGGCACAAAGACATGTCCACATATGTGAGATACAGCTAACCATGTGTGCCTACCTACAGAATTCAAAGCAGATGTGTCTGCTTTTGCTGCAGCACATGGAACACAAATCTGATACCCTAGCCACTCCAAAGTATGCATTCTACTTATGAGTATCCAAAAGGGATCGAGAGAAACTCTCATCTGTAGGAATTTTGATAGTTGACTAGATTTGTCATTAATGGCACTGGATTTGTCACTAGTTGTACAAGATACAGTGATGTTGGTAGTCACATAGTCATATTTACATTCCTGTTTGGTTGATATTTTCTACAGTTTGCAAGAGGACACTGCTTTCCACATCAAAGTCAAAATTATCTATTTTAAGGAGCATGTGTGCAGCTTATAAATAAAAGGCATTAATTTCATAATCCAAGTAGTCTTATGAAATGGAAGTTACAGACAGTTCGGTGGATATGAACTACCATTAGTAGGTTGTTGGAAATGGGCTGCTCTACAGCATATTCCAAAAAGCAACTTTGCTTTGGCATGGGATGTATCTATATATGCATCTCTTTTTGCCTCTGTCTCTCTCTCTCTCTCTCTCTCTCATTCTTTCTGTCCCTTTCCCTCTTTATACACACAAACTCACACACATATGTGCTTGTGTGTGTGTGTGTGTGTGTGTGTGTGTGTGTGTGTGTGTGTGTGTGTGTGTGTGTGTATGAGTCTATAATGAATAATCACTAATGACATTGTTCGAAACACAAAACATTGAAATAAATCATCAGGGATTACCTTCATTACAACATAAACAATCTAAGTAAGTAATTGCAAATGCAAACCAACAGGTTGCATTTATGATTCCTAAAAGGAAAAAAAGAAAACAAACAACCTCTTGCATTACACTCCCAACATGGGTCTAATCCCTCATTCCCAGAAGTTAAATGTACTAACTCCAGAACTGTACAACCACATAGAAGAGCAAATAAATCCCGAATTATGTAAAGGTCAATCTGCTGAAGTTTGGCCATTATATAATTCGATCAACTCTAACACCGATGATTATTTTCAAAATTTCAACATGCAATAAACGCAGGGAGTGACCACTTCAGTAACACCCACATACACATAACATCAAGGAAACAGTCAAGAGTTGTTAGATATTTCAGATTTATTTGTAAACCTACCACCAATGTTGCAAACTAGGCTTCACTTCAACAAGAGCTTCTTAATTGCATAACAACAAATGGAAATGATGTAATATTTATAGGGACAACAGGTTGGAAACCACATAAAAATTCATATACACCATATAACAATTCACATAAAAATAAAAATGCTGCAACAGTTAAGTGATATAATAATATTAGTACATCAAGGCATTGCTGTCATATGTACATTTGAATATTAAATAACACTCACTTCAATGACCATTATATAAATTTATCATTCCAAAAAAAAAAAAATCACATGTATATATCTATATATATTTATATATATATATATATAGAGAGAGAGAGACAGAGAGAGAGAGAGATAGGTATATATTGCCTATCTGATTGTTACATTCAAACATCTACAAAGATGTATCTAGTTCCAAAGATTAACTCCTCAAAACTTCAAACTTCATATGGTCATGACCATGTGACTGACATTTTGAAAAGGGAAAAAAATGAACACGAGAAACAATATTTTGGAAGGAGGCAAGCCCCACTTTACCCCTCACACCTCCTGCTAATTATATGTACTATCTCAGAGATCACACTACAGTAAGAACAGGGTAAATTCCTCTATTTCCACTCTCTTGTGATCCTAGTACAGTTTGACTTTTCAGAACGTCAAAGTTTGACATTTTGAACAGTCAATCTTCTAAAGCAGACCCCCAAAGATAAAGTAAAACATTTTTATCCTGTCAAATGAATAAAAATTGATAAATAATCTGAAATTAGACACCTAGAGTCACAATAATATGAATAAAAATGACATATTCTCTAAGGTTATACAATATTTCATTCAACCCTGGAGGGTGTAAAGCACCAAATTTAATATCCCCCATCTTTTCTTTCTTACTAAGACAGCATTGTTTATCACATTTATTGGGACTTGATGAGATCACTTTAATCCATTGTGCTTAACTAAAGCACAATACTCTCTCTATCATATTAGATCCCTAAGATATTTTGAAATCATTTTTAAAAGGAAAACTTCTCATCCAGACATGACTCCACATATGCATGTCATTAAATATATTACTCATTCAGAATTATAAGTTTTCCACGAGTTTTCAGATCTTATGTGAATTGCATGAGAAAAATGTTTTACCAGTAGATTAATTATTTGTCCCAGCAAAGGTCATTTGGCACATTGTAAAATGGTCTTCTTTCCTCAATGCTGTAGTTTGCAATTCAGAGGATCATTAGTCACAAAGAAGAAAATACCTCATTATGGGCTAATTTCTATGTCTCTGAAATGCATTAACTACTACAAACTGCAGATTGTCACTTGGTGTGGTAGTTAACAAAGTCAGCAGTTGCATAGTGATAATTCAGGCACACCCCAGCATTCAGCCTGCCACATACACAATGCACACATTCAAAAAACACATGCATTGTTGATTTTATTGATGTAATTA
Organism: Protopterus annectens; assembly: GCF_019279795.1. Classification (NCBI taxonomy): domain Eukaryota; kingdom Metazoa; phylum Chordata; order Ceratodontiformes; family Protopteridae; genus Protopterus; species Protopterus annectens. Next base: position 849,870,551 of record NC_056745.1, read on the forward strand.
ATGAGTTAGCATAGCCGGCTTTAGGCACCAGCGAACCCTGCTGTCGCTGGGGGCCCCCTGTTCCTGAGGGGCCCCCAGCCACAGCAAATTATCTTACCTTGATATTTTGTAACATGTCTGTTAAATTAACAAAAGCTAGAACATCAATCTTGTATACTTAATAAACCAGGTGGGTAATAATGCTTATTTATATCTCCTTTAAAATTCAAACATATCTTTGCTTATAGTAACAGTGTTTTATCAAGCAAGAGCCTTCACAATTCCATTAAACATTTTTTACCATTAACATAGTGCCCATGGCTTAGTTAAACCCTGCTGGTGGACATTCTCTACACTAAAACTAAAAAATAGCGAGCTTTAAGTACCTGCAATACATGTGGCTGCAAGGGCCCCCCCTAAATAATCATTTTCTGTGTGGGGGCCCCACAAAAGCTGCTGCTGGTTGGGGAAAATGAGGAGAAAAATGTATTAATTTCATGATTATTCTGTTTAACCTGAACAGGGCTGTGCTATGACCCTGTTAGGATAAAGCTGATAATGAACATGAGCAGGGTAAGCACTAGAGATCAGCAGCCCAGTGTGACCAGTGTCTGTGCATACCTTGGATTTTAGGAAGAGCTAATACTTCTGATCTTCAGGGATGGTTTTCTCTTTTACGGAGTTTTATAAATACTTGCAGAATACCAGATACTGTAACTCTCAACTTCTTTACTGAAGAATTCAGCGCAATACCAATAATAGCAGAATACAGGCTCAAAATCAGGAACACACATTAAATATTATTCTGATTCAATGAAAAATTATAGAATAACACCTTTTGTATCAAGATTTTTTTTTTTTTGGACATTGTGTAAAACTCTAATGTCTGGATTTATTGACTGTCTGTAATCCTGAATGATTTGCAAGCAAATCAAACTTGTTAGAAAAGACAGAAGAAAATCATGTGCAAAATCAGGGAAGGGCTGTGAAATCAGGGACAGTGACAGGTTTTCATTACTCCTCAGTGAGGTAAATAAAAGTGACCCATCCCTGCTGCTGTTTGACAACTGCTAAACAGCAGTCACTGATCTGGTGTGCTGGTACCAGTGTTGCACAATGTATTGCTGAAATAAGTACAAAAATCGTATTGCTATGGCTTATGCTTGTGTGTGTGTGTGTGTGTGTGTGTGTGTGTGTGTGTGTGTGTGTGTGTGTGTGTATACACAGACACACACACACACAAACAATGTGTGTGTGTATGTTTGTAAAAATGTTAAGAGTTTTATCTGTGCACACACGCAGTAATGGCGGGGCACAAATTATTATTCTGAGTGTCAGTAAAAACTGTAGCTAACAAGAAATTATATTTCAAAAGTAAGTCATAAAATGTATCCCAGAACATTCAGACACTTAAATCTTCTAAGACTCTGGGGTATCCCTACTCCCCAGACGGTGTAAATGGATACAGAGGGCTCTTTTAATCATCCTTGACTGTGTGGGGGCCCCAAAAACACTATTTGAGGAAAAATGAGAAGAAAAAAATATATACATTTTCTGATTATGCTCTTTAACCTGAACAGGGCTGTGATATGACCCTGATAGGATAAAGGTAACAATGGCCTCTGCTCTCAGCTGTGCCTATTCTAAAACCAGCCCCATTCGGATGTGTGTGTACAGAAAGCTGCTGTAGATTATATGGGGGGGACTGTGGTGTTATTCCTCACAGTCAAATCATAGAGATGTGCACATGAGGTCATTAAAGTTTGTGTTTGGGCTGAGGACAGTGTGGTCATTGTTTCTTTTACTTTTCTCACATACCTCAGTGGTGTACAAAGAAGATTCCTACAGCTTGTGTAGGAAAAGCAAAGTAGAATACGTTACTGTAATCATTACTTTTCACTTTCCTCACAACCACATGACACAAATACAGGTGACTGCCTTTGACAATTTGGGTTGAGGGGTGAGGAGACGTACTATGTATATGTATATTAGCAGTCCCTTGAAATACATGACTGTGGCAATTTGAACCTCTGCCTTCATCCCAGTCTAACACCAGACAAATCCATAAGCAATCTTTTGGAAGGGTCTGGGAGGCAGGCAGTTCCCAGAAAAGACATGTTGTTGTTGTGTCTTTCAGCTTTTCTCAGTTAGGGGTTGCCACAGAGGAACTCCGGTCCACTAATGATTGGCAGTAGATTTTTACGTGCCGAGTTGCCGGCCCTGACGCACAACCTTCAACGAAGGTACGCCCATTCACACATGTCTCCACACAGAAGAAGCTGTAGCTGAGAATCGAACAGGACAACGTCTTACTGTGAGGTGACAACGCCACCGCAGCACCACCAAAAGACCTGTGTATCCAGATAACAAAGGTTTGTTAGTTTATTGTGAGCTACTGTTTTGTTATCTTTGAACATTAAGCCTTGGGTAAAACTTATATCTTCCTTGAAAGAAAAAAAATAAAAGTGAAATTCTTTTCTTATTTCCTAAATGGTTATTATGGTAGTGTTTTTGGTCAGGAAATGTATGTTGAAAGGATGCAATGAAAACTAAAGCTGAACAGCAACACAATTTCTTTACTTAATCATAGTTAATTAAATAATTTCTGTCCAAGCCATTATTGGATGAAAAGGTGTGTAAAAAGAAAAAAACTTTAAAATGCACTTCAGAGCATATAGAAAGTTATAGCTTCTTGAAAAAACTGAAAAGTAAGGCCACATGTGAGAAAAGGAAGAAAAAAAGTAATGTGCATGTTATGGGTAGCCAAAGATGGGGAGGGGGGATGGGGGGATGGGGAAGACTGGAGGCTATTGTGTGCATGGGGAAGATCTGAAACAGTAGGCCTAGGGCACCATTTCACCTAAGTCCAGACCTGTACATAGAGTTTCTATGCAACTGCAACTAAATGCCAGTAACTGTAAATGTCCCTATTTTGTGAGATGGGCCAACACAGTGTAGTACACATGTCTTGTATTATAAGAATGTTGTAGCTAAAGCTCAGCTTGTGCATACTACTCCTAAAAGTGTGCAGCATGAACTAAAAGGTTGCTTAGGAAGGGTGACCATGGCAGGGAGATACATAGACTGGAAGTGCCTGGGGGGCCCCCAGCTTGACATCTGCTGGAGGCCCCCAGAATTCTAACACCGGCCCTGTGAGTTAGAATTATATGCTATTCACCAGCATGGTTTTCAGAAAGGGAAATCTACTATAACTAGTCTTATTGAGTTATAGAACAAATCTCCTTGGCTTTGGATAATAGTATATATGTTGGTGCTGTGTATTTGGACATGACTATGCATTTGATTCACTGCTTTATTTAGCGTATTCCATGGTGGTACAGTGGTAGCGTTGTTACCTCACAGCAAGAGGTTCTCCCGTTAGATTCTCGGCTTGGCTTGGGAGTGCCTTCTGTGTGGAGTCTGCATGTCCTCCCTGTGGTTGGGTAGCGTTTGAAACACATGCATGCGTAATGAGTGTGACTTTGTTAAAAGTTGGGCATCGAGGTGGCACCTCGGCATTTCATAAAAATCTGCTTCTAATCATTAGCGGACCGGAGTTCAGCTGTGGCGAACCCTTAACGGGAAAAAGCCGAAAGACAAACAACTACATAGAGTGATTGTTAGTGTTGATATTAATCCTTATATTATTAAATAAACAATGTCCTAGCTAACAGGAAGATGACAATCAGTGACAATTTGTGATTATAATTCAAGGTTTCTTCCTATAGGCATCACAAGGGTCTGTTTTGAGTCCTGTTTTGTTCAATACTATATTTGCTATACTTTCAGAGGATAAACACTTTTGGATCAACAAGTACACAGATGTTTAGATAGTTGAATTTTTGCTTACTAATGAAAATGATAGAAACATTATTAATAAATATTTGTTGGACATTAGTAATTGGGCTGATAATACAGGATTGGAATTTAACTCAGATAAATGTAAAGTGTTGTTTTTTGGTGAACCCAAGATTTATAAATTGATTCATTTTTCAAATGAATCATTAAATGTTGTCAATACGTATGCTGACTTGGGTATTTTGGTAACAAACACATTTTGTTTTAAAACAATGTAGATAATGTAAGATCTAAAGCAATGCATCATTTTGGAGCTATGATAAGAAATGTTTGCTGTCAGGACTGTAGATGTTTAACTGCTTTGTGCACTACTTATATTAGACCAAGGATTGTCTGTGCTAATCAACATGGCCAAATAATTCTGTGAATCACACTGCATGTGAATGTCTTCAGGGAAGCAGTACCTGAGGGGGAAAGCACCTCACTAATTAGCATATATCTCTTCCCCAGAATGCCTCATTAGCATGTAAGATATGTGCAGAGACTGCCTGATGTGATATTGCATTTCTTTGTGCAAAATCACTGTGTTGGGGTCGTCTCTGAATTAAAAAGGGTTACTATGAAATGTACATTTAGTGTACACTTCATGGTAATCTTTATGAATCCAACCCCTAGTTTTCACCAAACTAGAAAAAAAAGTCAGCAGTGAAGCCTCTGCACAATTTCTTTTTGGATGCTGTTTTTTTAAGACACTGTCTGATGCATGAATAAAAATTCAAAACAAAAACAAAAAGTAAAGGGCTAAAAGTAACACCTGATATCAATGGGACATTGCAAAGTACATTTCCATTTCTTGTACAGGCAAGGGTTACCTCCACACACCTATATCCATAGTTGTATATAATTCACAGATTCTATCCATAAAAATGCAAGACTTTTTTTGCCTCATTGGTGAGTTCATGGTCAGTTATTTAAGCTGTACAGACTACCAGGTCATGGTGTTCTCTGAAATCCTTAGTAGCATCTGCCAGGAGAGCAGAATGGCTGTTCTTAAAACTTTCTGTTCTTAGTTTATAGCATTGGACATTATCCTACTATTCTGTATTGGAATTCTTCCCCACATGATTATATTTAAGAATGCATGATTTGAATATTCTTACACTCATTGCTATAGTGGGGCAGTTCAAAGATCAAGCAAAATGTTCTCTCTATTTATTTTAAGAAGAGTAGATTTTCTACTAATTTATGATTTGAAATTTTTCATGAAAGCAAAAATATTTGTCTAAATAACATCATGAGCAAATCTATAGTATGCATTCTAGCCAAGACCTCTAAGAGGAGCATAACTATATAACTTCAAAGGGAAAGTTGCATGGGGGAAAATGAAGGTGCTGAAAGATACAGATGGAAGATTGATTATATTGGTTATATTAAAAGTTCTAGCCCCCACAAGTTCATTTGATATTGTGCATAGTCCATGGATCTAGTCAGGACACTCTAGACTTCTTTAAACATTATTTCACTATCCTTAAAGAGTTTAATCATTGTAACTTGCTTGTTGTGATAGAGATAGGTCTTAACATTGTATTAAATTCATAGTGGACAAGTTTAATCTCAGGGCAGATAGGCATATCAGATCACAATTAGTTTTAAAGTAGGAAATAACAGTACACAGTTTAAATGATACTTTTAGAATTCTGCACGGTTCTGAAGCAGAATATACGTATTCCACATCATAACCTAACTATGAGTTAGATGGTACAATTGACATAACTGGTCTCAGGTAAGCTAGTTGGGGGGATTTCTAAACTCTTTATACATACACACCCCACATCTGACCATGAAATTGTTATTAAGATATGCTGCTAACGTTCTCTACAGATGTTACACAAAAAAAAAAATCGATGGAGGATACCCTCATTTCTGAAGATTTGGAGATAATCCATTTTTGGAAACAAAACATCACTTCTTACATTGACCTGAATCCAGTAAGTTCATATCCTCAAAATTTCAATAAGGGAATTATTCAAAGCCACTAAGGTACAGCTCTATTCAAAATGAATAATGGTATTAATGTTCTAAGAGGGCAAATGGAAAGAGTTTTTAAGAAAGTACAACACCAATGGTTTTAAATGCAAGAAATATTTTTTAGAGTACAAGGATCTCAAGTCCAGAAGAACAGATCCTGATTTCACCAATGACAGCACTTATCTCTGAAGAGATCAATGCAAGGTTGGTCCCTATATAACAAGCTAGGCAAACTATTGACTACAGATTAAGGAGGAGGCAGACAGCCACAGTCATAACAGTTGTACAAGTCAACTTGGGTCTACTTTAGTCCACCAATGTGATATGTACAGCTTTTAAGGATTTATATAAATTATTCTACATGCCTGGAATGTGTCAGATCAGACAGGCTAGTTACATTATTAGGCTAAATCTCCTTAAATTGTTGCCAGACCAAGATAAAACCTAAGGTAATCTCACTAACCAACGTGCATCAGTGCCATTAAGAGTGTATCTAGACATAAATCATTAGGGTCCAATGGACTAACTGCCCTGCTTACTAAACCTTGTTGGATGTGGTACATAAACAATTCAGATTTTCTTTTAAGTTGTAAAATACCTCAATTCCTTCCAATATCCTCTGTTGTTGATTTGTCCAAACGTGGTAAAGGTCTGGACCTGGTGAATAGCAACAGACCCATCTACTTAATATATGTAGGAGCATTAGGCATCTGACCAACAGAATACAGTAATTTCTGACACATTTAATGCAGATGTCCCAGGCTGGTTTTGTCAAAGGGTATTAGAGTACAGACTGTACTTCAACTCTCTTTACATAAATTCAAGCTCAGCAGGAAGCACACTCTACATTCCTAGTAATATTTGTAATTTTGAAAAAGTTTTTGCTTCTTTAATGTAGAGTTAATTGTGGTACAAACTCAAACAGATTAATTTTTCTCCTCCTTTCATACAAGAGTTTCATGGCCTGCATAAGTCTCCCAGTACCATAGTGCTAGCAAACAATACAATTTCCAGTCTTTCCTTGTCGCAAAGACAAACATCAAGGTAGTTCTTTTTCCTCCTCACTTTTTATACTCAAAATAAAACCCTTAGTTCAGAAAGATATAAATCACTCAACTAGTAAGCTGGGGCACACCGAACCATGAACTTCACATAATACTCTTTATAGATGATTGTCTTTTATTAACAGAGAACACAGTCTGAGATCTGTATGCTACTAACAGCCTGAATGCATTTCAGAGATTATAAAGTTTAAAAGTAAATAAGAACCAAAAGAGATGTTTTTGTTTACTGGTATCACAAGAGACATTGTAAAACATCAAAATATCCATTTTAAACAGTGAACACACTGTGAAACTGGAATATGGCTCCAACAAAATAATATTTTTCAATCCATCCACCTAAATGCGTCATCTTATTGTTCCAATAAATATAGGTAATGCTGAACCAGTTAATGTGTGTGTTTACTTCTATAGTCTTCGTTTTATCTTCATTTATTTTATATCCCAAAATGACATTTTTGTCTTGTGAAAAAAAATTATATTGCAAGGGTGATGTGGGTGGATTGCAAAGACACCAGAATAAGGGACAATATGTTGACAAAATTATGGTATGTACACAGACGGGAAGGAGCTGAAATGCAATATGGCCAAGATTAAATCTCTCAAGTGGTAGAGATCAGTGATAGGTGGTTAAATGACATTGTGTTAGTGAGATGAATGAAAAAAAGACACCTATACGAAGACACCATAATGGAGTGGGAAAGAATCATAGATGTAAAATGCTAGTGTATACAGAGCACTAAAAAAGTTACCTCTGTGAAGGCAAGGCACAAAGAGTGCTAAAAACATTGGCACTGACAGCCTGGATAAGGTAAAAACAGCAAAAGTAAAACCAGGCGTTAGGAATCAAACATCACAGAGAGGTTATAACAAATAGCCTCTATAACCATTTATTGTGTTAAATATGTTTTGTACAAAAAAGTCCTTTGAAATTTAGAGTGCTCATCTGCTATAGAAGATGAGCTTATGTGTTTTTCTACCAATAACTAAGAACTGTATCTCACTGCTCACTGACAGGTGAATCAGGCAGAGGAGGTACCCAAAAAGATTGCTCAGGGCCGAGGACAAGAGGCACTACTAATGCAGTCCAGCAATTAAGTCAATATATTTCCTCTGTGAAGGATGGCTGCTCATATTCTTTGACTAGAGACCACAGGCTGTCCTTCAGTGCTTCGACGATTAGCAAATCAGGCATACTTGACCTCACAGAAAGTTGGTTAAGTAAAATATTGACAAGCATTATGATTGTAACAGTGTGCATGTGGTTTGTGTTATTTTTTTGCGAGGTGTGAATCCTATTACATTGGCAAGACCATCAGAAAACTGACCAATGGACTTATAAATATTTGCATGCTATTTGAAGAAATCAGTGCTTTCTACAAGTATAGACACAATCCAGAATGTGAAAAAAGTTTCTATTTTGGTCATTGAAAGTGTGGAGTGTGACTTGAGGGATGGAGATCTGAATTCAGTGCTGTAACACTAGAGAGCATGTTGCCATTTTTTAATGCAGATTGTTGTCTAGATCCTATTGAAAATGTCAGCCTTAAAAGTTATTGAAACTAACCACTATCAGAAAAAAAAACTGTTTATTTTACAATACTTTATAGGCAGTTTACACTGATTTGTCACCCAGACTATGATGTCTTGTTGTCATGTGATTTTTAGGTACATATTCAAAGTTTTTTTTTTAATATTTGTTCTGAAGAAGTCTGTTTTACTTCTGAGACAAAATTGTTTAACAGCAATTTTGGCCATTTGAATGAAGTGCAGTCAATGTTTCAATTGGTGTTTGTTTTTATTTTTGACTGGTAGGATGGTAGCACATTAAAAATATCTAAGATTCATGTTTTTATCCCACACTTTTATCAGTGCCTTAAATTTATCATACCATTTTATCAATGCACACTGTTAGGATAAAAATAACAAGCAAGTCAAAATAGTAAATTTAAAGCTGCTTTTTTCATACATCACTGAAAAGGCTTACTATACTCTGCACAGGCACAGTGAAGTGCTGCAAAGCAAAAAGACTGAACTATACAGAAAATAGATTAGTGACTGATAACTACAAAATCAGGATTAAGAGTACACCTTAATTAGAGATGGGCTCTTGAAGGCTTCCTTAGATAAAAATTTGTTAAGTAAGACATTAGAATTTGGGGGAAGGGGGGGACTAAGCCTTTTTTTTTAAAGGAAGGGCAGACACATTTTAATATTTACCTAATGCATTCATATCTAATCATTTTCATCAGGTGTAGTATGTGACTAAGGACCAGAGTCAGAAAACTTTACTGGATTGCACTGTGAATTTGTGTGATGAGTGGCTGAGCACAGAGTGTATACAATCAAAAAAAAAAAAAAACAAGCACAAGATATGGCTAATGTAAGCATGCAGTTACTCTAGATGCTTATAAGTGAATAATGGGGTGCCACAAATGATAATGAGGCAAAATAACATTTGAATGTTGTGTGGTGGAGCTGTGGCCACAGCATATTTGAACTTGGCCACATGCCCATATTTATGTGAATCAGGAGCTTATTGATGAGGACACTATCCACCATCCAACAAATTGTGGAAATGAGTCAGCCTTGTCAGTAGCCCTGTGGGAGGTCATAAGTATCTAATGCAGTGGAAACTAAGGTATGTGTTACTTTGTCTATATAGCTATATATACGTGTCTGCGTGTGCGTGTGTGTGTGTGTGTGTGTGTGTGTGTATGTATATATCTATCTATATATATATATATGTATATATCTATCTATATATATGTATGTATGTATATATATATATATATATATATATATATATATATATAATATAATATATATATATATATATATATATATAAATATATATATATATATATATATATATATACATATATATATATATATATATATATATATATAGATAGATAGATATATAGATATAGATATAGATCCCCTTCTAAACCTCAAAAGCTCAAATAATTGTTCATTTTGACGAGACAAAAATCACAAAAGCTTAAATACCCAAACAGCTTAATTTTCCTGGGGCAAGTAAAGACTTGCCCAACATGCCATTTTCTCCACTTTAGTGTGATCCCAGAGTTGCTATATATAGTTAGGGAGGCAGCCCCCCACATTGGGGGTGTGGGGGTGTAGCCCCCCACCTAGGTGGGTTTTATTTACTTCGGTGTGTGTTCCTTTGAAGTTTGTGAGAGTGTTTACTAGTCATGGGAAAACTCTCCATCTGAGTATTTAAACTTTCACAGTTGTCATTTCACGAAAATGAAGTTTGATTATATGAGCTTTCAAGGTTTAGAAGTAGATCTCTCTCTCTCTCTCTCTCTCTCTCTCTATATATATATATATATATATATATATATTAGATTCAGGGACCTTTCAGTGACCTACCAGGGACAAAGTGGGGGTATCTCTATCTTCTACCGTGAGAATTTTCCTTTAGTTTCTCAATGCCATAATTCAGCATGCTTGAACAAGTGAGGGCACATATGTGGTTCCCAGGTACTCCAGAGGAGAGAGACATCACATAGACTGCACCTGCATTGAAAACAATGCCACACCAGTATGTGAAATATAAAGAGTATCACTCTGTTAATTGACAGTTGGTCTTTAATGCAGGGGGTATCATCTACATTGTATGTACTATCCACCTAGGTGGTTTTCACAACTCCCACATATGGCCCACCTGTGACTTCTCTCAGTTGTTTAGAGGGGTGAATTACCACAGGGGCATGTTGCTGGCAATGCCAGATATGTCCTGGAGTCCTGCTGCATGACAAAAAAATGTATCCTTAAAATTGAACAGACCTAGGGTACAACTGTGCACTGCATTACACCAAAAACATTACTGTGTACATGCTTGGGCTACTGAAGGCATGCTTTCTCTGACTGATGGTGCCTTGTAGCATGACACTGTCACATGTGCCAAAATACTATCCGTGACATTGGAGGCTGAGTCAGATGAGGAGAAGTCAGAGGAGGAGCCTGTAATAGAGGATGATCATGTCAGATTAAGCCCGGCACAGTATGCTGTGATACTAGCAAAGAAGCAGCATATTAAACATAGCTTAAATCATAGTATACAAGAATTAAGCAGATATGCCACAGTAAAAATGATGCATATAAAACCAACAGCACACTGGGCTTACCCATGCATGGGCTGGTTGTGCTATACACCAGATACAGGCACCCCACCTAACAATCTACAAAGACCAGGGCATATTTGTCATCATTTGCACTGGTGGAAAAGGGAGTACAAGAGTGCATGTCTTTTACAGGATTGTATGTAGGTTGGAGTGCTGTGTACTATGAAAATAAATAAAATGCATTTATGTGAAGCAACTGTACTGTTATGGGGGTTGCTGTTGAGAGGGGCTGAGTCAGTAGAGGTGTGTGATGTGCTGGGGGCTGTGTGGTATGGGTTTGGGTCTGTATGGACACAGCCTAAGCAGTTGCTGCAGTAGTGTGGTCTGCTATACCATACAAGTCCAGGGCATGCATGTAGAGGATTCAGCATCCTGTGCCTGTGCCCATCCACAAGAGCTAGCTCTGCCAGAGATGTACTAGATGTAACACAATCCTGGCTATATGCTGATTTGTTGCATGACCTCAAGCAACATCTGCTAGGAGATGTGCCAATATGATGATGGCCATGTCTACAGGGTCAGCCTGTACTGGAGGTAGACACCTCCACAAGAGATGATGATATGGAAGTGCTACCATTCTAGGAATGGGATCCAGCTCATACAGAGCCATGTTGTATGACATCTCTGGATATGTCAGATTACCAGTTCTGAAGAAGGCACCTTGTCCTTTGCAAGTGAGCAGAGAAGACATTCCACATTCTCGTGCATGATTCAGTCTTTCCAAGGAATCACGTATATGGGACACACATTCTTGTAGATCAGCATGCACATCCTGAACCACTCTTACTGTCTCCACAATGGCTGTGGTATGCATAACTTGTGTCTCTGTGATGCCCCTGCATACAAGGCATACCAGCCTCAGGAGGAGGGTGGTAACCATGTCGCCAGCAAACACCATAACTACGCCCCTTATATGTACCTCTCTGTCCATGAGTAGTAGGGGCAAATTCAATAAGCTCTGTACTGAGTGCCTGCACACTTCACTGAGTGATATTTCCCTCAGCCACCTCTTCTCTCTTATGTCTCATTAGCTGGGGTATCCACATGCAAACAGCATGTGTCAGTTGTCTGTGTTGGAGATGCAGAGGTCACATTCCCCATGTCCTCCACCCAGTCTGTACCCTCAGATTGTGCCACCATCATTATCAGAGGCTGTACATTCTCTAGCACCAGACAGGGTTAGTTCTGCATTGCTGGTGCTGGATAAAGAATCACTTATGAATATAGCAAAGCACAAAATATCCAGTGTTAAGTATGACCTAGGACCACAACAATACACGTAACTGAGATGTTAGCAACTATAGACATGATAGAAACTATTACTCACGACCATACCTTGTGCATATGGCTGTGTCTGTTGAATTCCTGATGCACTTATATCATAAATGAAAGAGATTTAACTACATTTTATAATTAATAAGGACTAAAGAGAACCTGCAGGTATTGATACACTGAAATAGTACTACATACCTGCAGCATAAAAAAATGGATACTCTTCAGGGCCTGTCCAACTGTGCCCAAACATCCAGCACCATGATGTGGAACACTATGGAGGTGGTATTCCCTTTAAGAGGGGCTGGGAACTCCTCCATCTCTATGAGAGGTTACATGCTTGTTGGCCCCAAACCTTCTGCCCCACTTTTGTATACCATGGTGCATCTCTGTGGATGGCATCACAGATAATATTTGGTGGCCCTGCAGTGGACTTTTCATACCCTTGGTCTTGCCTGTATTCACATTGCTAACAATCTCAGCCAATAGTCGTTGTGGGTCTGGTCAGCTGCATGCACATCAAAGAGACATTGGCCATGAAGACAGAAGGCATGGAGTACAACCTTATCCTTGTCATCAGATTTGGGATTACAGGTGGCTGCTGATGTCTCAGCAGATGCATTGTTCATTCTCTGGGTGTCCTGTTTTTAGGCATCTGTTGGTATGGAAAATAGTGGAACTAACAGCATTGTTCATGCATTGACCTTACAGATCCAAACAGTTCTACTGTTTCACTTGGCCATATACTATGTCGTATTTATGCTTGACAGATATATGTATCAACACTCTTTAAGTAAAATGTTAGGTATGCAAGCTTACTGACCAATATTTACCTCACAAAACAATCACAGAATGGAAAGTGACAAAAGACACATTACTGCTACACTATCACTGTTACAACTATATGGCTAATGAATTATGTTCAAAGCATGCAACAGTAAAATAGTATTGAAATGAATAGTTCTCACAATATGCTTAAATGTATGACTCTCATCCATCTTAAGAATTCTGCAAAATACTAATTGTTTTACCCTTGGAATCTCTCCCTCAATAGAACTTGGTCAACATATTTGAAAGTGCTAACAAACGGAACTCCTTTATAAGTAACAGGTTAAAATAGTAGTTAAAAACACTCATAGGACAAATAAAGGGATTTTTAAGAGGTAACACTAACCTTATAAAAGCAGATATCTTAAGCTGAAGAAATTTGGTTTGAAAAGTAACCCTTATCCAGAGTCAGACATTAACAACAATGAGGTGAGGCCTTGTGCATTTCATCACACTTATATTGTTTAGAGTCACATGTTTAGGCACAATGATTATACCAATTATGGTTCAGGACACGCTGGAGGGATAGATTCCTGTCCCAGAGACGTCCTATACTCTGGAACAAGCTACCCATCTATGTCAAAATAGTTCTTCATTAGCACTCTTCAAGAAAAATCTTGATGAGTGGATGGGAAATAGGAAATACACCCCGGGGATCACTTCTGTGTCTCTGCTGGACAGTGGCACAGGAAAATAACTTTCTTGGGTGGTGTAAGCTATGGAACCTTGCTGGCTAGGCTTATGTAGGCCCTTGGGCCGATAGCCTAGTACCTACCTATAAACCTATGAACCTATAAGCTAATTACTGGGTCAGGATGTAAATTCTCAGTTCTCACATGCTGAGGATGCCTGTAGATTGAATCACTGATAACAGCTATTAGCATGAAAAATATTTAACATTTATTTTTCTCTCTAATTAGTGTAACTGCAGCACTACATGAAGTGAATATTTCAAATCATCATTATTTAATGAGTGCGTATGTCCATGGTAGTATAGTGGTTAGCTTGTCACCTCCCAGCAAGAGATTCTCTGGTCCGATTCTCAGCGGGAATACCTTCTGTGCAGAGTTTCCATGTCCTCCCTGTGGTCAAGTGAGTTTTAAAGACATGCAAATAGGTGCGTGTGTGTATGTTTGTGCCTTCTGTGAAGGTTGGGTGCCGGGCTGGTGACTCAACACTGTAAAAACACCACTAACAATCAATTTGTGGACCAGTTATCCACTGTAGCAACCCCTAACTGGGAAAAGGCATTGCTATCATTATTAGTAGAGTGGACATGTTTAAATATAAAAGAGAAGTTTTTTCCTTCACCTAGCACTGTTAGCAAAATATGTTTGTCTGAGTAACATGCATTCTTTGTATGTTTACATTTGTCTTAGGCATAATAATTTCATCTCTGATGATTTGCGCTTGTTTGCCTGTCTAAATAGCTCATCATGTTAATCATTTGTTGAACTGCACCTGATGATGGCTGTTGAAACCCCCCCCAATTTATCTGTACTAACAGGCTTGTTAAAATTAAAGAAATTCTGTGTGGTCCAACAAGTGCACTCTGTTTAATTTCAACACTCTCAACATTGTTTTCTTCTCACTTCCCTACCTATCGCTCTTAAAGATATACTTTTTATCTGTTATCTGTTTGTCTTCATTTAATTTACTATTTTATGCAGCAGCATAACAATCTGTACCCATCCCAGAAGCAAGTTCTTCCTATCTCACAGAGGTGGCAGCAGGGCCACCACCACCAGAAGCATCAAGCACATCAGTGTCACAGCCTGCCACAGTTGTCTGCATCTCTACAGCCCTACATGTGCTCATTTGTAATTGATGCTGCTGCATTGAAAGTGGAGGCAAGGCCTTTGTCACCCATCAGCAGCTGGAAGACATTGTGGAAGATATTAGATAAAGGAGATTAAATGGCAGAACTGGTCACATAGAGCACTTTTTCTACTGACCAGTTGAGTCACCTCCCTGCCTGGCACTGGCTCCACCATCTGTGCCAGGACCGGTGGTGCCAGTTCTCAGGGTACCAAGTAATCTCCCACTGGGTCTCAGCTGGTAATGACTGCAGCTGGGAACATACTACCCTATCCCCAAGCCTGGAGTCCCCTCACTTTTGTGTTTATGTCCATCCCTGTTAGTTATTCAGTCTTCGCCATCGTCTTCTCTCTGTTTGTATGATGTATCTGTCATCATTTTGTTTCTCCTCCCTTAATATGTTGCCACACACTGTGTCAGTTATTTCTGTCTCCCCCTGTTGCCTAACCCTGTTATGTTCCTCTTACTTCCCCCACATCCTTTCCCAAATTACTCTTCTCAAAAATAGATAAACACACAAATGCATGTAAGGCTTCTAAATCACTTATATTTTTGTGATCATACTGCTCTCAGCTGGTCATGATGAGAAACACCAATGCCCATTTACAATGAAGGAGTGATGGCAGTGTTAACTGTATAGCAATGATTACATCCAGTCTCTGTCATCTACTATGTATAGTGGCCCTGGCTGCCATCATTCACACAGATGAGCTGAGCATTGTTGCACAAAGTGAGCAAACAGGAAATAGGGCAAAGCTTTCACCTTTTGTCTAATTGCTTCCATGGCTCTGTTGCAAATGAAGTGATTTGCAGAGGTCAGTCAACAGAATGGAGGATTCAAATCAGTTCAAGACTTTATACTTTTCTGCTTCCATTCTGCAAATGTGTAATAATATCCTACTATCTGATTGACTGACACCTTCAGTCTGCTTTTGCTGCTCATCTTGTAAATGAAGTGTTTGTTAGAATGTTATTGAAAAGGACAAGTTTCAAATTCACTCAGTACTCTGTGTGTGTTCTTTATGACTTTGCATTATAGTACAGGTACCGTGGTCAAACTCTACGTGTTATAACAGCTGTTTGTCAAAGAATCTTGATACTTTTCTATACCACACTTATCTTATGTTTTTTTTTTTTTTAGCTTCATGTACTTCTCACATACCTGGTCCTCTGCATCCCCAGATTTGTCATCACTTAACTTTACAGCCGTTTATCCATCATATGTGTGCTTCAGTGCCCTATCATTGCTGGAGCCTTCCTGTGTCCTAACAGAGTGCATTTCAAACTATCTGGAGATATACAGAGCTAAGCATATTTTTCTGGCACTTCAGAGTTGTGTACTGTTAATTGTTGTTTGACTAATTTTATATCATTGCTGGCTGACTTCAGAGTTATTTTTGCTTCACTGTATAGTTTTTTCAGATCTCTGCTGAAGGTGTTGGTTTTCCCCTATCTACGTTCCCTATTTCTGTATTGTTTAAATTTGGAGGCTTTTGCAGTTGCCCGCCCCCACTGTAGATTTGATCTGGGACACTCCCCCCAGTCCCAATTCTTTACCTCATTCTGCCTAATAGACTCCTTCTGCACTTATTTTTAGTCATTTTTAATTTAATTGCATTTTTTAAACTGTTTGGTCTAACATTGCTACATACTCAAGTGTGCTAGCTTGTACTGCATTTGAATTGTTTTACTGCTGTTCTAGCTACTTTTCTGTATATATATAAATAAATAAATAAAAATATCTAAGCCTGTTTCCTACCTTTCCTGTAACTACTGTAGTCCAGATTCAGATTTGCTATATCCAGTACTGTATGTAAGCTTCTGAGACCCCCCCCCCCCAAGCTTTCTGTGTTGCAGGGAAGCCTTCTAGCTTATTAGTGGCAGTGGTAAGCACTTGGTAACCTATCTACCACATAAGGAGTGGTTCTGGCCTAGAGATTTTAGTTATTGGCCGTTTGGGCATTTTTTCCATCTCTCTCAACTTTCTGATTTAAAAGCCTGCATTTGCACTTGCCCCCCCCCCACTTTCTTGTAATTAGTTTAGTCCAGATACAGATTCTTAGTTTTATCACTTGAATTTGCTTATTTGTGATCAGCACTTGTTCAGAACTTGTTGTTGAGCACTAAATAACCTATTAATTACTACAGCACTCAACCTTCCTCATTACCTAGAGGAAAACAGTTTTGATACTTACCTTCCTCATTTGCTAAGAGAAAAACAGCTCTTGTACTCACTTTCCTCACTTATCTAGAGGAAAATAGTTTTTTATTCAGGCATGTCCAAGGGTCAGCTTCCAGTGTTCTCTCCTGTCTATCTGATGAATCTGGGCATCTTGGGGCAATGTAGAAATTGCCTCATGTATACAGACAACCCACTCCCCCTATCTCCCAACAGTACAACCTGTGAGAGATGCACTTTTCTAACTAAACTGGAGGTAAAGCTCTCTCCAACAAAGACTGAACTTGACAGTCAAGAGGAAAAGGTAAACACTTGCACCACACCACACTCATCACATAGTCTCACTAATCTGCACCACCAAAATCCACACATAGAAACACAAAAACATTTGCAAAGACTCTCAATAATAAACTCAAGCAACAGAGACCTCCAAAGCAGAAATGCAAGCAACCTTCACCCCCCCCCAACACAACCCAAATGACACACAGCACGTAGACTCAGTCTGCCATTCTACCACAGCCAATAAGGCAAAACAATGTACCCAACACATTAGTCATAGGTGACTCTATAGTCAGGCACACTGATGTCCCACTCACCAGGCTAAACAAGGAGAAGGTTACTGTCAGCTGCCTGTCAGGTGCCAGGATCCACCACATAACCCATGCACTCAGGTCACTCCACAACAAGTACAAATATGACTCTGTCATTGTCCAAGTTGGTGTGAATGACCTGAGACGTACCTCCCTGGACTACATGAAAAGAAACATGGAAGAGTTTTCCGATCTTGTAGCCCAGGCAGGTAAAACCCAAGCTCTGAGTAGTATTCTGCCATCACCCAGAATGATGCCGCAGTACAAGGACAAAATGATTGACTTCAACAATTGGCTAAGCTTCTGGTGTCATTCTAAAGGGATCCAGTATCTGTCTGCCTGGGATGACATGGTCGACAGACCATGCTTTGCCAGAGATGGCCTGCACCTGTCAACCCTGGGATTCCGGATACTGGCTAAGGTTCTTGCCTCCCCTATAGTGCCCTTTTTAGGCAAGTTTCAAATGACAAATTCTCCACCATAACAGGAACAGGCAAGAAAAAACTGGGGGTGATGCTACTCAATGTTAGAAGTCTAAATCTCAAAATGCACTCACTCAAGGCACTCCTTAAAATGGACAACATCGATATCTGTGCAGTGACTGAGACCTGGTTCAAGGCTTCAGAGAGCACCCCTGCACTATCAGGCTATAACTCATACCACGCTTTTCGGCCATGTAACCTGGACTGGAACACCAAAGGCGGAGGTGTGTCCATATTCATTAAGGATATCCACACCTCCAGGCTAGTTGCTCAGCATAATGCAGCCAAGGTTATCCAAGTGCAACTACCTCTGGGCAAAACTGCAATCCAAATTGTAGCTTGCTACAGATCACCCACCATGCCCCAGGATTCCCACTCCTCTTTTCTTGATGTACTGGAAAATATTAGGGTTCAACGAAACACCCTAATAATGGGTGATTTCAACTACCCCACCATTAACTGGGAAAACTACTCATGTACCAACTCCTTCACTCAATGCTTTCTAGAATTCATAAACTCCAATGCCCTGGATCAACTTATCCACACCCCCACCAGGGGCAACAATATCCTACATCTAGTCATTACCAACTTGAGTGACTGGTGTTCCTCACCTGAAGTCAATGCCTCATTGGTCTGATCCGACCATAAGCTATTTACCCTAGATATCCACATCCTGCCCCCACCCCCCATTAAGGAAACCATGGTAAAACATTTCTCCAAAGCCAACTTCATGCTTCTTAAGACAGAAGTGGTGAACTTCATGGCACCCATGCAGATAGACAATACAGTTATGACTACTGAATCCTACACAATTTCACTCTGCAAGCACTTACAAGAGTGCATGGATCGTGCTATCCCAAACAGAACCAAGATGCTATCCTCCAAAAAAAAGGAAGCCAATCTGGTGGTCCCCTGCCATAAACAAACTGTACAACAGAAGGAAGAAACTGTTGCAAAAGAGAGTAAAATCCCATGAGTGGAGGAGCTCCCTGGTCAGTCTTAGTAAGAAGCTGTGTTCCCTGATAAAATCCTACAAAGCTAGTTACGAAAACAAAATCACCACTGATTCTGAAGACAACCACAAAGCATTCTATAGCTATGTCAAGAATCTCAATAGCAACACTCAGATCTGCTCTGAGTTACAGCACAATGGCACTAAATATACAGACCCAAATGATATTGCCAACATCCTGGCAGATAGGTTCAGTGCTAACTTTACCCCCCTCTCACCCCCTAAAGAGCCCATCTCTATATCAGAAGAATGCAAAGTTTCTTTAATTATGGCTGCACAGGTAAAAACCACACTTTCCAAAGCCAAGAACACAGCATCCATGGGAGCAGACAACATCCCAGGCTGCGTTCTACATGAACTACAGAACAAACTAGTACCCCACCTAAGTACCATGTTCAGTCATAGCCTCACCTCAGGCTTTGTGCCTGCTAAATGGTGCACAGCGATGGTTATCCCACTCTACCAAGGGGGAGCCACCATGGACCCTGGGAACCACCATCCCATTAGCCTGATGAGCCTGTCTGCAAGGCCATGGAACGTGTCATCATAGAACTTATAAAAAAAGACATTGGTAATCTCCAAACTCTGGACCCCACCCAGTTTGGGTTTGTAAAAGGCAGATCATGTCTCTTAAACCTGATAGACTTCTTTGAAGCAGTCAACAAAGCCATAGACGAGGGTAAGGCAGTTCACACAGCCTATCTAGATCTTGCCAAGGCTTTCAACACCATCCCCCACTCTGGAATTATAGATAAACTCACTAAACTAGGTATAAATCCCTATGTCACAAGATGGGTTGCCAACTGGCTCACTGACAGAACCCACACTGTGAAAGTAGCAGACTCCAAATCTGACTTCGGACCAGTGACAAGTGGAGTACCACAGGGTTCAGTCCTGGGTCCTCTCCTGTTTGGTATCTACTTCTCTGAAGTACAAGTAACACAGAAGGTCTTTGGCTAATGAAGTTCTCAGATGACTGCAAACTAGGAGCCATAATCGAAACTCCTAATGATGTGGACATCCTGCAAAAGGGCCTCACTGTGTTAGATGCCTGGTGTCAAAGCTATGGCCTCAAGCTCAATGCCAAAAAGTGCATTGTCATCCCCTTTGGTAAAAACTCTGTACCCATGAACTACAACAAAGTCGGTAGTATACTTAACACCGAAAGTGCGATAAGAGACCTGGGACACAGGTGGACAGTAGTCTCTCCTTTGATAATCACATTGCCACAGTAGTCAGGAAATCCTTCTAAGTAGCACACCTCATCAAAAGGGTTCTCATCCAGGAAAAAAGAGGTCATTGTTTCCCTCTACTCATCACTCATTAGACCCATTATAGAGTACAATGCCCCTTTTGGTATGTACGTCACAAGACATCTACAACAACTGGAAAGGCCACAGAAATACCTCACAAAGAGGATTACAGGCCTCAAACAGATGCGCTATGCAGACCGCCTCAAAAAATTCCAGCTTTACTCCGTCGCATATCGCCTATTCAGAGGTGATGTCTGCCTAACATACAAAGCTATGTCAAACCCAGAGCTGTTGGACATGTTCCACTTAAAGAAATCCCAACCCCTCCAAGCTACATGCTCTAGGGGCCTAATCCTTGTCACCACAATAAACAGATCATGCCGGAGCGATAGATTCCTGTCCCAGAGACTTCCCATACTCTGGAATAAACTACCTATCTATATCAAACAAAGCTCCTCATTAACACTCTTCAAAAAAATCTTGATGATTGATGGGAAATAGGAAATTCACCCCAGGGATCACTTCTGTGGCTCTGCTCGACAGTGGCACAAGAAAGAAATTTTCTTGGGTGGCAAAAGCCAGGGTACCTTTTTGGCTGTGCTTGTATAAGCCCCAGGGCCGATAGCCTAGTACCTACTTATGAACCTATGAACTACTGCCTCTATCCTCTTGCTTTAAGCTTACTTCACATAGTTCCACAATAAATTTCTCTGCATATAAATATATTTAAGTTACAAAAATAGATTAGCAGACAAGCATTACCAACAGTTTCACACCAAGTATGTGCAGATATGAAAATGTTATAGCTATTCACAAAGATGGTTCGTGGACAATATCTTCAGTTACAGGACAATCACATTGACTTCACTGGTGGGCAGGAGTCTTGAGAGATGTTTGGTATCTGTTCTGAATAATGGCTTTAAGGGTGACTTTCTGGATTTGTCTCAACAAGGCTACACACAGAACAAATCAACTTTCACTAATTTGGCCACATTTTATGAGCCTGTTTCAAAAAGCCTTGGATCACGTTTTATCTGTAATTGTGGCTTACAGAGATCTGTCCTAGGTTTTTGATAGCATTTGACATAATATAATCATTCATGCACTGTATAAACAGTTGATAAAACCATATATTATTCAATGGTTCCTTACTGGTTTAGCAAGAAAAAGCAAAGAGCAAGAATTAAGAACTATTTATCTAACTAGGCTGATGTACATAATGGAGTCCCACAAGGATTATTATTGGTCCAATGTTATTCAATAAAGTCTTTTCTCTGATACCAGAATCTCCTTCTATTTAGATGCCAAAATACACAAATGGTGTCAAATTTGGATGCATTGGAACAACACCAAGGGAGACTGATAAATTTAACATCTAATCAAGTGAAGTATCTCTGGTTAAACCATGAGTTAAAATTAGTAAGAATAAAGGTGTTGTTTTTCAGTTTGGCTAATTTGAGCATCCAAGTTGGTCCAAGTTATCAAAAGTAAATACCTTAAAGTTATAGGGTTAATTTTTAAGAACTTTGCCTCAACATAGACTTATTCAAAAATTATTTATTGCATATGTTTGACCTTTCATTGAATACAATATTTTGTTTTGTGCATATAACAAAGACTATTTATTCATTTTAGAAGGAATTCAGAGGAAGTTTACCAAGAGAATGTTTGAGGAGAAAAAATTTGCATGTAACTCCAGATTAGAATATTTAGGTCTTTTTTCTAGTAACTATAGGTCTTTTGAGAAGCAAAATGTATTTAGCTTATCAAGCTTTAAGGAATGAGCAGCTCTGCTTGTTATTAAACAGTGTGCTTATGAATTACATTTGAACCGCTAGGGGAGTTAACTATTCTTTTAGAATTGATAAATGCAGAAGTGTCTCCAAATCTAAATATTTATCACACTGTATGGCATGTTTGTGGAATAGACTTCCTCTTTGATGTGACAATCTACATCTATGTATGTCTTTAAAAATCATCTTGATCTTTGGGTGGCCACTAAAGCTTTTACATTCATATTAGAGTCTGCATTCTGATTGGCTTTTGTCCCAGTGTAGTTATTTTCAAACTATTAAAATATTGATCTATCCTAGAGGTTCATACATATTCAATGTTTACTACAGAAGTAACAAGAAGTTACTTTACTGCGGTCACAAGCTGGTCCAACATGATTTTACCACTGCTCCCTTTTGCAATGGCATTGCAGAGTTGCATATCATGTGCACTTACCTGGCTGCATACATTGCTATTGAGTCATGGGACTCATTGTACATGCATAGTAACAGTGTTGGCTTGGATGGTAATGAAATGGGTTCATAGGTTCATAGGTAAGTGCTAGGCTAGCTATCCTTGCGGGCCATTGTAAACTTATTGAGATTCCTTTTTTTGTGTTCAAATTAACATATCACATTTGATTAGAGGTTGATATTTTACCCATCCCATGGTCAGTAATTACATTTTGCCTCTAATGAGAATAACTGCAATCATGCCATAGATAATTTGAGGATTCCCATGCATGGGAGAAAGCATCAAGGAGCTGCCTCTGTCAATTAGTAGTACAGATGATAATCCTGTTATAATTTTTTTTGTTTCCCATCCATAGATCCATGTTGTGCTTAAATATGGACAAGGATAAACTTTGTTTACTGTTAACTGGTTGTCTGTTCGAGAGCAGCAGTATCTTCAGTAATATAGACCTGTCCCTCCAAATCATTTTGTTGATGTTGTGGAAGAGTTTTAGATCCATAGACTGAGTATTTCTGATGCCATTTGACCTGCTGATGTGCAAAAAATCCATCAGTACTGGATTGGAGGATGCCTATCATGTCAAACACAGGTCACCACTTATAAGTCTGTAGGATACCAAGTATATTGACAAGACTTTGAGTCAGTCCATGTAGTGCATATTGTTTAAGTATTTTTATGCTTTTAGTAAGATATCTTTGTGGGCGTTCCAGTTGCTGCTTGTGTCTTGACAAATACATGCCCAAGGAAGGATGATTGGCCTAATGAGGGCTGAGTAAAGCAGAACAATGACATCTCTAGATCTAGACACAATCCCTTTGTTTATAAACTGTGCAATACATAGATCTAGGTGCAATACCTTTGTTTATAAACTGTGCAATACATAGATCTAGACACAATCCCTTTGTTTATAAACTGTGCAATACATAGATCTAGACACAGTCCCTTTGTTTATAAACTGTACAATATATAGATCTAGACACAATCCCTTTGTTTATAAACTGTGCAATAAATAGATCTAGACACAATCCCTTTGTTTATAAACTATGCAATATATAGATCTAGATGCAATCCCTTTGTTTATAAACTGTGCAATACATAGATCTAGACACAATCTCTTTGTTTATAAACTGTGCAATATATATATATACATATATATATATATATATATATATATATATATATATATATATATATATGGGTCCCCTTTACATTACTGACATGACACTTCACCAACACGCAGAAGACCGAGATGAAACGACCGACAGGTAAGTTGATTGAAAAGGTGATTTGCCGACAGCCGAAAGACCGACAAGGGTAACGTGTGAGCGCGACTCGGTAAGTGTGCGATAGTGATGGAGTTAGGAGCGGTCAGGTAAGTGTGCGATATTGTGGGATTTTGGGTTAGGGTGTGGGAAAGGTGAGTGTGTGGTAGTGTCGGAGTTAGGGTTCGGGTAAGGTAAGTGTGTGATAGTGACGGACTGTAGTTTAGGGACGGGTTAAGTGAGTTAGGTTTAGAGTGCGGGTAGGGTGAGTGTGCGATAGTGTTGGGCTTTATGTTTTAGGGTGGGTTAAGTGAGTTAGGGTTAGGGTGCAGGTAGGTTAAGTGTGCGATAGTGACAGTCTTTAGGTGTAGGGGTGGGTTAAGTGAGTTAGGTTTAGGGTGCGGATAGGGTAACTGTGCGGAAGTGTCGGACCTTAGGGTTAGGGTTTGGGTTAGGGTTAGTGGATATGTCATTGTGTGTCATATGTAGTTTATGTTGTTATTGTCGGTGTAATTGTGTTCGGTTTTGTGAGTTGTCGGTGTTGTGTGGTAATGTAAAGTAGACCCATATATATATATATATATATATATATATATATATATATATATATATATATATATATATATAGACACAATCCCTTTGTTTATAAACTGTACAATATATAGATTTTGACACAATCCCTTTGTCTATAAACTGTGCAATACATAGATCTAGACACAATCCCTTTGTTTATAAACTGCGCAATGCATAGACCTAGATGCAATCCCTTTGTTTATAAACTGTGCAATATATAGATCTAGACACAATCCCTTTGTTTATAAACTGAAATATATAGATCTAGACACAGTCCCTTTGTTTATAAACTGTGCAATAGATAGATCTAGGCAACAATCCCTTTGTTTATAAACTGTGCAATATACAGATCATGACACAATCCCTTTGTTTATAAACAGTGCATATATAGATCTAGACACAATCCCTTTGTTTATAAACTGTGCAATATATAGATCTAGACACAATCCCTTTGTTTATAAACTGTGCAATATATAGATCTAGACACAATCCCTTTGTTTATAAACTGTGCAATATATAGATCTAGACACAATGCCTTTGTTTATAAACTGTGCAATATATAGATCTAGACACAATCCCTTTGTTTATAAGCTGTGCAATACATAGATCTAGACACAATCCCTTTGTTTATAAACAGTGCAATACATAGATCTAGACACAATCTCTTTGTTTATAAACTGTGCAATATATAGATCTAGACACAATCCCTTTGTTTATAAACTGTGCAATATATAGATCTAGACACAATCCCTTTGTTTATAAACTGTGTAATATATAGATTTTGACACAATCCCTTTGTTTATAAACTGTGCAATACATAGATCTAGACACAATCCCTTTGTTTATAAACTGTGCAATATATAGATCTAAATGCAATCCCTTTGCTTATAAACTGTGCAATATAGGACTTTCGTAGAGCAATGGACACATTGATGAAAAGTTAGGTCACTGTTCATATAAGTTTTTTTATATTTCTGTAATTTAGAGTAAATGTATGTAGCTTGAACAAGTTTATGATATTCAGTGGAAATAAACTTTAAGAATAATGGCCCAGCACTGAGAATGCACAGTCTATATCATTATGATCTTACCTAGGTGCTGGAGGTTGACTGAACCACTGAAGCACAATTTCTAGGTAGAGTATTTAGTGTATCATTAATGGCTAGAATTAAGCCTACTCTTTAAATTTGAAGCTTAACAGATTAACAGATATTGAAACCCTTTCTCTTATTCAGAATTGTTAGCTATGCTGGTAGAGTGGTGTTCACTGTTTGATGCCTGGAGAATGAAATGACAGAGCCTATTGATAAGGACTTGAAAAGCAGCACTACACCTAAAATAAGCTGCACTTGAGAGAACCTTTATAGTCCAGATGCAGGATAATGATTATCTTCCAAGTAACCAGTCTAACTTCAGAAATGTAAGCTATATAGATTTGAGTTTGGGCACCCCAATGGTAGCATGGATGCATGGGAAAAGTTAAAATGGAGTTACTGCAAGCTCTTGGGTAGCAGAAGTACTGTAATGAAATTAATAAGGTTGCTTCAGTAATAAATAAAAAAATAAAAATAAACCTTTGTACTTGCTTTTTAGGGACATTTTTAGCTTGCCAGGTAATATCAATTTGGCCTTAATGAGGCTATGAGTAAGATGTCGACAGTCGGCTGGGATGACTACCATTAGGCCATATGAGGCAAATACCTGAAGAAGAAGCAAATGATTTACAAAGCAGAAGACCTTATTGAATTCAATAAAGACTGCACTGTTTGTAGGCAGTGGTTCATATTTGTCCATATTCCAACTAATATTACTGTCAAAAGACAGATAACATCCCCAGTGTTATATCCACCATGAAAGCTGTGAGGCCCCTAGAAAGAATGGTCTTGGCATAGCATGACACTGTTCAACTAATACTTTCTCAGTAATTTATCCTGACAAAATGATGACGTAATTATCAGGAGATAAAAAAAGATGTTGCTTTTGGTGCGGCTATGGTGGACCCTTTTTTCAAGCCTTAGGTTTTCAGACCTGACAGAGGGATATTTAACAATATGAATGGAGACCTCACCAAGAAGAGGCTACACAGCTGAGAAATTTCAAATGGAGATTGTTCCCATGATGGAGACCTTATATTTGACAGCTTAGTAAGCTGTTATTGGACTTCCTTCTTCCTTCCCGAAGTGAAAAGGTAAGGACCTGCATTTGGAAGATTAGATTAATTTATGTGGTCCTTCACAATTATAAAATGCCATTAGGGAAGGCAATGGGATGTCTACAGTCAAAGCCTCCTCTCTTCACTAGCGACTTTTTTCCAAGCAGCCCTGATCCTCCATGTGTGTCATGAGCAGTGGTTTTCCCAATCTTTATCAATTATGTCTTTCTATATTGCCAATGTGCTGCCTATGAGTGCACCCAATCCCCTTTCACCCCCTTGAAAAGGCAAGCAGGCCAGTCACCTTCACTCTTCAAACTCCCTGCTTGGATTTTCTAGTATCAGTGCTGATAACTGAACCTCTCGCCCACATCACATTCAGAGCTCCACACCTCTGTGACATAGAACCAGGCTTTGTTCCATTCCCACATCTAGTGGGATAAAACAAGTTCATACAGCTTTTTTGCCAATATACTGTGAGGCAGACAGTAGAACATTAAGTATAATGATGTAATCATATAGGATAATTTACACAGTGAGACAGTCAGAACACTCATCTGAGATGGTATACTTAGCAGTAGGGTCACAAAGGAGGTGGTTGTACTAGGAGCAAGAAGACAATGCCGCCATATCACAATGCTAGTTGGTCATGCACAATGTGGATAAAATCAGATTCCAATCAGTAAAAGTGAGTGAGTCAGACTTAAGGCATATCTGTGAGAGTCAAAATATTTTCAGATTAAATTCTTGAAGGTTGACTTTTGAGTTTATCAGGTCTGTTGAAAATATATATATCTAACATTACTGTAGGCACTCTGAGACATGTGATACTTTTCATGTTGACAGATCGTGCTTTCGATATATTGACATAAGGAGTAAAAGTTACATATGGATCAGAAACAGAGTACATGTCATTCTCCAAAAGGAGATCAGAGGCAGTCCATTTTAGGTAAGCCCATTAACTCATTCCCTCCAGTACAGCTCTTTTGAGTGCATGCCTTTAACTCCCAGTGAGTGTGGCTTGAGCCTTTAAAAATGAAGTTATCATCTTACAGTTCTAACAAATATTCGTTGACAGAGGTTAAATATCAATACAATTGTGCTTTCCATCATGTATGTTTTGAGATAAAATTTTCTGATACCTTGTATTTAGCATGGTTTTGGAATTATTAATGCAAATATAAACGAGCAATATTTGATGCCTAGAGGCGCCAGTAGGAGGTAACTGCAGATGCACCTGGAGACGTCACTCGGATGTAATGACTTAATATATCATGTAGATTCAAGCAGTAGTAAAACATTGATCTGTTAACTTAGGAAATACAGTCCATGTTATTAGAATTAATGGGGAGCATGACATTAAAAGACCCTAGATGTATTCATAGGCATGCCATTTGGATATTTACCAACATGCTTAATTTAATTTGGGGCATACTGTCTGTGTTTACTAGACTGTAAAGTGTTACCACAAGTGCTTGCAGATAATCCAAATGCAATAACCAAAGAAACAAGGATGAATATAGTAACAATAATAGAGGCTAGAGAAATGGTACTTATGCTCCAAAGGAAGCAGGCATTGTCACTGTATAAGTAATCATGAGACTTCAAGCAAATCCAAGAAAATAATAAAAACAGTAGGGCAAAGTAGAGAATGCCAGTATAGTTAGTATTGACTGAAAAGGTTATAAAGCAAAATCATAAGATGTGAAACCCAAACTCCTTGAAGGTTACCTCAGCATTAATGCTAACATTCATAACATCAGCATCAGCATTCTTCCTGTAAACTTAGTGTACATTACAGATAGCTTACAGAAGTAGCATTAACAGTCCATTACTTACTGACTGTTATAAACAAAGACAGTAGAGCCAGTAGCCTACAAGTACAATGGATGAGGTATGTCAGTGGGCAAAATGATATTTTTACTATTACTTATTTAAGATAATCAGACAGAGAGAGAGAGAGGTGTTACAGTAATGAGAAGTGGTCCTAGCAGCAAGGAACTCGAAAAAGCGACTACCTTCTGGATTTAAGTATCTTTGCTTTTTTTCCACTGGAAATAGCTTCTGTAGCTTACTTTGAATTAGCCTGAACAGTTTTTTAACTGATTGCTGCATTTATTTTAAAATCAGCACTTAAAGTTACATTTAGTCAAATTTGATCGAAAGTGTGCTTGTTTGTTTGTTTAATTTAACTGTGGAGGCTGCCCACTAAAGTGTGCTAGCCTGTGTAACTAATTTATCACTGTCTCTGCATTTTCTGTGTGTTTCTACCAAAAAAACAAAAAAATAATCCTTGTTTTCCTGCCTTCCTTGACTAGCTTAGACCAGTTTACAGGCATTGCTGTATTCTGGGCTGTGGTGTAGTTCCTGTGTTGTCCATTACCTTACTTGGATAGAAGAAAGTTTCTTTGCTCACCAGTGGGAGTGGGGAGCCTTGAGCAGCCTACCTGTCCTTGGGGGAAGTGACCTCAGCACAAGAAGCTGTAGTAATTGGTTGTTTGGGACCATTCCTAGCTCTTTTGTAGTTCACTGTTTAAAATCCGCCTCTGGGCATTTCTTTCTGGCTATACTGCTCAGACAAGCTCCACGTGGGTTTACAGAGTGGTCCTAGTAGCAAGGAACTCGAAAAAGCGACTACCTTCTGGATTTAAGTATCTTTGCTTTTTTTCACTGGAAATAGCTTTTGTAGCTTACTTTGAACTAGCCTGAACTGTTTTTTAACTGATTGCTGCATTTATTTTAAAATCTGCACTTAAAGTTACATTTAGTCGAATTTGATCAAAAGTTTGCTTGTTTGTTTGTTTAATTTAACTGTGGAGGCTGCCCACTAAATTGTGCTAGCCTGTGTAACTAATTTATCACTGTCTCTGCATTTTCTGTGTGCTTCTACCAAAAAAACAAAAAACAAAAAAATAATCCTTGTTTTCCCGCCTTCCTCGACTAGCTTAGACCAGTTTAAAGGCATTGCTGTATTCTGGGCCGTGGTGTAGTTCCTGTGTTGTCCATTACCTTACTTGGATAGAAGGAAGTTTCTTTGCTCACCAGTGGGAGTGGGGAGCCTTGAGCAGCCTACCTGTCCTTGGGGGAAGTGACCTCAGCACAAGAAGCTGTAGTAATTGGTTGTTTGGGACCATTCCTAGCTCTTTTGTAGTTCACTGTTTAAAATCCGCCTCTGGGCATTTTTTTCTGGCTATACTGCTCAGACAAGCTCCACGTGGGTTTACAGAGTGGTCCTAGCAGCAAAGAACTCGAAAAAGCGACTACCTTCTGGATTTAAGTATCTTTGCTTTTTTTCACTGGAAATAGCTTCTGTAGCTTACTTTGAACTAGCCTGAACTGTTTTTAACTGATTGCTGCATTTATTTTAAAATCTGCACTTAAAGTTACATTTAGTCAAATTTGATCGAAAGTTTGCTTGTTTGTTTGTTTAATTTAACTGTGGAGGCTGCCCACTAAAGTGTGCTAGCCTGTGTAACAAATTTATCACTGTCTCTGCATTTTCTGTGTGTTTCTACCAAAAACAAAAAAATAATCCTTGTTTTCCCGCCTTCCTCGACTAGCTTAGACCAGTTTACAGGCATTGCTGTATTCTGGGCTGTGGTGTAGTTCTTGTGTTGTCCATTACCTTACTTGGATAGAAGGAAGTTTCTTTGCTCACCAGTGGGAGTGGGGAGCCTTGAGCAGCCTACCTGTCCTTGGGGGAAGTGACCTCAGCATAAGAAGCTGTAGTAATTGGTTGTTTGGGACCATTCCTAGCTCTTTTGTAGTTCACTGTTTAAAATCCGCGTTTGCACGGCTTTGCGCGGTCGTACGCATAGCGCAGCACTGGTTAAACAAGGTTAAGCTTTTTCTGGCTCCACCAAGTCTGCTCTTCAAATTTTCCCTTAAGGAAGGTCTACTCTTAGTATAACCAGACTACTCACTGTATTACAAGCCTAGCACTTGTTCTCAATACTTCTCTACTAAGTAAGCACTCTCGTACTAAGTAAAGCACTACATCTACTTAACACCCCTGTGAATACCCACATCCCTTAAAGGTATACCACTCCCTTATACTGTTCTAGCATGTTGAGTGGTAGATTACTGGCATCGTCTCCAGTTCAGCTGGTCAATCTGAGCATCTTGAGACAATGATACAATTGTCTCATGTAGACAGACAACCCTCTCCTCCTCCCAACAAACACAATTACATGTGAGAGATGCAACTATATAGCCAAACTGGAGGCTGAACTCTCTCAACTCAGGGCTGGCATGACCAGACAGGAGGTGATGGCAATCACACACACAACAATCCCAGTCCCACATAGACCTACCACAACTGCAAACCAAACACATAAAAACACAAAGACATACTCGGAGGCTCTAATAAAAAACTTACCAAAACAACAGAGGCTCCCAAAGCAGACATCCAAAAATCCACCACCTCAAAACAAAACACATGCAACACATACTTCAATAAATCAGTGTGTCAACCAATCGCAGCCCTTAAGGCCAAACACCTTGCCTGATACACTAGTAATAGGTGACTCCATAGTCAGACACACTGATGTCCCACTGACCAGGTTGAACAAGGAGAAGGTGACTGTGAGCTATCTATCGGGAGCTAGGATCCGCCACATAACACACACACTCACGTCACTCCAAAGCAAGCACAAATATGACTCCATCATTGTCCATGCTGGTGTGAATGACCTGAGACGTACCTCCCTGGACTACATGAAAAGAGACATAGAGGAGCTCTCCGATTATGTAGCCCAGGCTGGTATGACCCTGACCCTGAGCAGCATCTTGCCCTCACCAAGAATGATACCACAATACAAAGACAAGATGATCAGCTTTAATAATTGGTTCAAGTACTGGTGTCATTCTAGGGGGATCCAATGTCTGTCTGCCTGGGATGACATGTTGGACAAGCCATGCTGCTTCGCAAGGGATGGCTTACACCTGTCACCACTGGGCTTCCGGATATTGGCTAAGGCTCTTGCCACCCCCATAGTGCCTTTTTTTAGGCAAGGCTCAAAAGACAAACCCACCTCCTTAGAAAACAAAAATGGAAAAAACTAAGGGTAATGCTGCTCAACGCCAGAAGTCTAAATCTCAAGATGCAGGCACTTGATGCACTCCTCAGCATGGAGAACATCGACGTCTGTGCAGTAACTGAAACCTGGTTCAAGGCTTCTGAGAGCACCCCAGCACTACCAGGCTATACCTCGTATCATGCTTTTCTGCCCGAAAACCCGGGCAGAACCACAAAGGGAGGGGGAGTGTCCATTTTCATAAAGGACACCCACACCTCCAGGTTAGTAGCAACACATGAAGCATCAGAGTCCATACAGGTACAACTAACCATAGGCAAAACTGCTATACAACTGGTAGCATGTTACAGACCACCCTCCCAATCTCAAGAACCCCACTCAGCCTTCCTGAAGACATTGGACGATATGAATGTATCGCAAAATACCATCATACTGGGAGACTTCAACTACCCAAACATAGATTGGGTACATTATTCTAGCCCTAATACCCTAGCCCAAAGGTTCCTGGAATTCATAAATTCAAATGCACTGGAACAACTAGTAACCTCTCCCACTAGGGGAGATAATATACTAGACCTGATCATCACAAACATGGGGACAAAATGCTCCACACCAGAAGTATACCCCTCACTAGTGAGATCTGACCACAAACTAATCACCCTGGATATACATATCCCACCTCCACCCCAGCACAAAAGACCACAGTGAAAAACTTCTCAAAAGCAGACTTCACTCTTCTTAAGACTGAGATGGTATCCTTTAAGCCCACTGTGCCAGTGGATACCACATCCCACAATGCCGAATCCTTCACAAATGCTTTCTATGGACATCTCCAAGAATGCATGGATCATGCAATCCCAAACAAATCCAAGTCCCTCTCCACCAAATGTAAGCGTCCTGTCTGGTGGACCTCAGCCATAAACAAAGTGTATAACAAAAGAAGGAAGCTACTGCACGTCAGAGCGAAATCCCATGAAGGGAAGACATCTCTGATCAACATTAGCAGAAAACTACGTTCTCTCATAAAACATCCAAGGCAAACTTTGAGAGAAAAATCGCTAAGGACACTAAAGATAACCACAAAGCCTTCTTCAGCTATATTAGAAACCTGGGCGGAAACCCACAGATATGCTCAGAGTTGGTTCACAACAAAAAATACACTGAACCCACAGATATTGCTAACATTCTGGCTGATAGGTTCAGTGCAAATTTCTCGCCTCCTTCACCCCCAAAAGAAGAAATACTTATCCCAGCTGAATGTAATCTCCCTGTCATCTCAGATATCCAAGTGAGAACCGCCCTAAACAAAGCAAAAAACACAGCATCAATGGGACCTGACGGTATCCCGGGTGCGTGTTACGTGAACTCCAAGGGGAGCTAAACCCACACATAAAAATGCTATTTAACCTTAGCCTTACTTCGGGATATGTACCTGAACACTGGCGTACAGCAACAGTGGTCCCACTCCACAAGGGGGGGGGTGCCTCTACAGACCCTGGAAACTACTGCCCCATAAGCTTGACTAGCCTGGTCTGCAAAGCTGTGGAAAAAATCATTATGGAACTCATAAACAGAGACATAGGGGACCTAAAGACGCTTGACCACACCCAGTTCGGCTTTGTAAAGGGCAGATCCTGCCTTTTAAACCTGGTTGACTTTTTCGAAACAGTCACTAGAGCCATTGATGATGGCAAAGCAGTCCATACAGCATACCTGGACTTGGTTAAGGCCTTCGACACAATACCCCACTCAGGCATCATAGATAAGCTAAACAGCTTAAAAGTAAATCCTTATGTCACTAGATGGGTTGCAAACTGGCTAAAGGACAGAACCCATAAAGTTAAAATTGCTGGAGCAATGTCAGTCTCAAAGCCAGTCACAAGTGGTGTCCCACAGGGATCTGTCCTGGGACCCCTCTTGTTCGGCATTTATTTCTCAGATGTTAAAGCAAACATGGGAGGGCTGTGGCTGACAAAGTTCGCAGATGACTGCAAACTAGGTGCCATAGTCGATACACCAGCAGATACACACATCCTACAAAAAGGCCTCACTGAAACGGACAACTGGTGCCATAGCCACGGCCTTAAACTAAATGCCAAAAAATGTATAGTTATCCCTTTTGGAAAAAACAAAGTACCCACAAATTATCACATAGACAGCAACCCACTGAGTACAGAAAAAGTAATCAGAGACCTAGGGACCCAAGTAGACAGCGACCTCTCATTTGACACCCACGTTGCCAAAGTGGTTAAAAAAACATTCTACCTTGCACACCTCATCATGAAGAGTTTCACATCTAGATCCAAGGATGTCATTGTACCCCTATATTTCTCCCTCATCAGACCCATGATTGAGTACAATGCCCCATTTGGTATGTACCTCACCTGGCACTTGCAACAGCTGGAGAGACCACAAAAGTACCTCACCAAAAGGATCAAGCGTCTCCAACATATGTCTTATTCTGCCAGACTAAAGAAACTTCAGCTCTATTCAGTAGCATACCGCCTGCTCAGAGGTGATCTCTGCCTGACATACAAGGTCATGTCCAATCAGGATCTGATGGACATGCTCCACCTCAAAAAATCCAAATCCATCAGGACCACGAGAGCTAAAGACTTAAACCTCGGCACAAGTATGAATAGGACATGCTGGAGGGATAGATTCATAACCCAGAGGCTCCCCATGCTTTGGAGCAGGATCCCAGTTTGTATTAGGCAGAGCCCCTCACTGAATCTCTTCAAGAGAAATCTTGATGAGTGGATGGGAGATCATAAGTTTACCCCAGGGGTCACATCTGTGTCACTGCTAGACAGAGGCACAGTAAACTAATTCTATTATATAAGGGGACCTTCACTGTGTCACTACTAGACAGAGGCACAGTATTCTAGATTTTATCTGTACATGTTTGTGCCATTTCATGGGGTGGCAAAAGCCACATCACTATGGCTAGGCTTACAAATGCCCCAAGGCAGATAGCCTAGTACTATACTATGAAACTATGAAACTATGAGAAAGAAAAAGAATGTGGACTCACAGAGTGATTGGAATAGTTGATACACTCATCTGAGTGTTGAGCTGACATTATACTTGGAAATTAATTAACAATACCACTCAACCTCACCCAAAAAAGAAGCATTCAGACAATTGTGTAATAAAATTAAAAATGTCAAATACTTTTGAAGCTTGCAGCAAGATATACAAAAAAAAATCATAATATTAGAGCAGAACACCACACCCATATACCCATATAACATGTCACAGAAGTAACGTGGTACAGAGGCAAAAAATAATGGGTGGGCTTGCAAATGTGAAGCAGATTATTATATTCAGACATATCCTCTGGAATACATCTACCACCAACTGAATACCACACAGTATTTCAGTAATCTAAGCCAGAGTAAAAATTTAACTGCCAGAAATCTACATAGCAGCTATCAAGTGTTTTATTATGAAACCCCAATGTCCTAAAAGCTGCTGAGCTGAAAAGACAAAAAGAAAAAAAAAAGAAAAACTCAGAAAAGCAAAACAGCTACTTTTAATTTTTTTTTTGGGGGGGGGGGTCAAGAAAGCACTTCACACTTCATGAACTTATATGTATATATATATATATATATATATATATATATATATATATATATATATATATATATATATATATATATATATATATATATATATATATATCAACTCCATGATCACAGGACCCAAACTAAGCTGGTGCACACTTAAAAACTGCACCGGGTATACACATACACACACACACACATTATATATATATATATATATATATATATATATATATATATATATATATATATATATATATATATATATATATATATATATATATATATATATAAATGTAAATGTTCATTTGTTCAAAATCTTAAATCTCCGAAAGTTCTTCACCGATTGCTTTGAAATTTTCACACAATGTTGCATTCGAATACGCGCGTGTTTTTATATACCTACTATTATATAGATGTCACACGTTGCATTCGAATACCCGCTTGTTTTTATATACCTACTATGGATTCTATATATTTGTATACAAATATACAGTTTTATATGTTTTTGTTATAACTTTCTTTCTTCTTTTTCAGTGCAATCGATCTGCTTTAGTTCATCCAAATAATGCCCCGCAGAAGATCAAACTTAGGTCGTCGTACTTGCGGAGCGGAAGCAGTGTGATGAGTAATTGCAAATCAAACTGAGGAAGAACGGGCATTAGCGAACGAGCGAAACAGACAATGAATGGCTCAAATACATGCCGAGGAAGCAGCAGAGTGATGTGCAGCCAGATTTGAGGATGCACGGTTGCGAGCACGGCGACCGCGTTCTGCAGCTTCAGATCTGCTTCGTTCTCAACAGAATGAATGTGACAGGCTGAGAGTGGCTGAAAGACGTCAACGAGAAACAGCAGATCAGTGTCAAACTCGACTCCATGCTCAGCAATCATGCGATTACAATTGCCTTGCATTCTGGTACAACCCAGCTGATGATTATAGTCTGAGCCGACATGTTCTCATTGGCACTATGACTGAAGTGTGTCCTTATTGCAAGGCTCTGAAATTTAATGGAGAAACGAAAGGAATGTGTTGCGCCACCGGAAAAATTAAACTGACTCAACTTGGAGAACTGCCAGAGCCATTAAAAACTTTGCTTGCTGGATATACCGCTGAATCAAAGCATTTCCTATCTAACATCAGGAAATACAACTCATGCTTCCAAATGGCGTCGTTTGTCACAAAAATCGTAACAGCTCAATTCATGCCAACTTTCAAAGTGAAAGGGCAAATTTATCATAAAGCTGGCTCTGTGCTTCTATTCCCAGATGGTTAACATAAATTCCTACAAATGTATTTCATCAGTGATGGCAATGATGAATTGAATGCATGCTACAGAATTTCTACCGGCATACAAAGGTCCATCATTTCCCAACTGCAAGAGCTTTTTCATGAAAAAAAGTGCATTTGTTCAAAACAGCAATTGACATGATGCCATCTGATACAAACAAGATTGTTATTCATGTTGACAAAATGCCTGCTGGAGAACATGTGCGAAGATTCAATGCTCCAACTATAGATGAAGTAGCAATTGTTATAGTCGGAGATCAATTCCAACCTAGAGATATTGTTCTTCATCGGAGAAATGATCAATTGACAACAGTTGCAGAAACTCATCGATGCTACGATGCCCTGCAATATCCAATCATTTTTTGGGATGGTGCCGATGGATATCACTTCAATGTTAAGATGATAAATCCAGTCAGTGGCAAAGAAACAAATATGAAATGCAGTGCAATGAACTATTATTCATACCGATTAATGATTCGAGAAAATGAAGACAATCACATTTTGAAATGCCGTCAATTGTTTCACCAATACATCATAGATATGTATGCAAAAATTGAAACAGAGCATTTGATATTCATCCGTTTGAATCAGACCAAGCTTCACTCTGAAGAATACGTTCATTTGTGAGATGCAGTTGTAAATGATGGTAATACAACTAACGTTGGAAGACTAACGATTTTGCCAACTTCATATACAGGCAGTCCACGCCATATGCATTAATACACTCAAGATGCAATTGTGTATGTTCATCACTACGGGCGTCCAGAACTATTTATTACATTCACATGCAATCCAGCTTGGGGCTATATACAACAGCTCTTACTTCCTGGGCAATCGCCGGTGGATAGGCATGACATCACAGCACGTGTTTTCAGACAAAAGCTGAAATTGCTAATGGGTTTCATGGTAAAACATGAAGTCTTTGGCTCTGTGTGCTGCTGGATGTATTCAGTGGAATGGCAAAAGAGAGGATTGCCACACGCACATATACTAATCTGGCTCTATAACAAAATCACTTCAAATGAAATCGACGATGTAATATGCACTGAAATACCCGATGCTGACATCGATAAAGATTTGCATGAAGTTGTGATGAAAAATATGATACATAGACCTTGCGGTACACTGAATCCAAATTCACCATGCATGATAGACGGAAAATGCTCTAAGCGATATCCTCGAGCATTAGTATCCAACACAGTTACAGGAAATGATGGATATCCTTTATACAGCAGAAGATGGCAGTAAATTAGCAACCATACAAATCCGAACTGGTGACACCGAAGTAGATAACCGGTGGGTTGTTCCATATTCGCCTTTGCTATCAAAAACATACAAAGCACACATAAACGTGGAATACTGTAACTCCGTTAAATCGATCAAATGCATTTGTAAGTATGTGAATAAAGGCAGCGACATGGCAGTTTTTGGCGTGCAACTAGAAAGAAGTGATAGAAATGCGGACATACATATAGATGAAATTGCACAGTATCAGGCTGGAAGATACATAAGCAGCAATGAAGCTGTATGGCGAATTCTTTCATTGCCCATACATGAACAAAGTCCAGCTGTTGTTCACTTAGCAATACATCTAGAAAATGGACAACGCATTTATTTCACAGCTGCAAATGTGCAACAAATAGCCCTGAATCCACCGGTTACAACATTAACTGCTTTCTTCACGTTATGTCAAAATGACGCGTTTGCGAAAACACTGCTGTATTCGGAAGTGCCTACATATTACACATGGAATGCGAGTAGAAAATCATTTGAACTACGCAAACGAGGAGAGTGAGTTGACGAATAACCTGGCATATTCAAAGAAACTATGATAGGCAGACAGTACACCATGCATCCCAATCAAGATGAATGCTTCTTTCTTCGCATGTTGTTGGTAAATGTGCCCGGTCCAACGTCGTTCCAGCAATTGAGAATTGTCAACGGCGTTACACATGCCACTTTCCGCAGTGCATGTCAAGCTCTGAATTTATTGGAGAATGACCGACACTGTATTAATGACGCGTGCAATATGTCACATCCAAATCAAATTTGTGCATTGTTTGCAATCATTTTGACCGCCTGCTCTCCTTCATCTCCAACAGAGTTATGGGAGAAATATAAATCGCACATAGCTGAAGATATTTTCTGTTGAATACGCAAGGAAAATTCAAATATGAACATGGATTTCACAGCAGAAATCTACAACAAAGCGTTGATAATGATTGAAGATTTGTGCTTAGAAATCGCGAACAAAGTTCTCAATCAATTGGGAATGCCATTAATGAATCGATCTGCTGCTGCTTCTTTCGATGTAGAATTGCATCGTGAACAAAATTACAACATGGGTGATCTTTTGTCATATGTGCAATCAAAAAATCCTAAGCTAAGGCTTGAGCAAAAAGGCATTTACAATCAAATAATGCAAACTGTCAATAACGGGATTGGAGAAATCTTCTTCTTAGCTGCGCCAGGAGGAACTGGTAAAATGTTCCTAATTACACTGATTCTGGCAGCAATTCGATCCCAAAATGGCATAGCCTTAGCTCTTGCATCGTCCGGAATAGCTGCGACATTGCTACCAGGTGGAACAACTGCTCATTCCGCTTTGAAATTGCCATTGAACATGCAATTCATTGAAACTCCGACGTGCAACATTTCCAAAGCATCCAGCATGGGAAAAGTATTGTAGAAATGCAAACTTATTGTTTGGGATGAATGCACAATGGCGCACAAAAAATCGCTTGAGGCTCTTGATCGATCATTGCAAGATTTGCGTGGAAACATCACACCATTTGGGAACGCATTAATATTGCTTGCAGGAGATTTCAGGCAAACATTACCTGTACTTCCTCAATCGACACCAGTGGACGAAATAAATGCTTGCCTGAAATACTCTACTTTGTGGCGACATGTAAAGACATTAAAATTAACTACAAATATGTGCGTCCAGCTGCAAAACGATCGATCAGCTGAGATATTCTCACATCAATTGCTGGAAATTGGGAACGGAAAGGTGCCAGTTGATCTGACCTCAGGACGAATTTCATTGCCTCATAACTTCTGCAATTAAGTGACGTCAAAAGAAGAATTGGTTGAAAAAGTATTTCCCAATATTCAAACCAATTATAAGAATCATGATTGGCTGACTGAATGAGCTATTCTTGCAGCCAAGAACAAAGACGTCTACGAACTTAACAATATTATTCAGTCTAACATTCAAAGTGAGGCAGTCACATACAAGTCCGTTGACACTGTTGTGGAAGCAGATGAAGCAGTTAATTATCCAACAGAATTTTTGAATTCACTCAATCTGCCAGGGATGCCACCGCATGTACTGCAATTGAAAATCAGCGTGCCAAATATCATGTTGTGAAATATCAACCAGCCAAAGCTTTGCAATGGCACGCGGCTTGCATTAAAAAAATTAATGAGCAATGTCATAGAAGCAACAATCTTGACAGGACCTTTCAAAGGTGAAGATGTCCTCATTCCTCACATTCCTATGATTCCAATGGATATGCCATTTCAGTTTAAGAGATTGCAATTCCCAATTCGATTGGTGTTTGCAATCACCATCAACAAAGCTCAGGGCCAATCTTTAGAATTGTGCGGTCTTGCTTCTTACATGGACAATTATATGTTGCGTGTTCGAGAGTCGGCAAACCAGACAATCTCTATATCTGCACTGACAATGGAACAACAAAAAATATTGTATACCCAGAAGCATTTTGAAATTAAACATATTAGAAACGTGTGCTTTCTCTTTTCTTTCTTTTCCATTTAACCAGACTGAGCCACAGCAATGCATGGTCGGGTACAGCTAGTATACATATATAGATATATATATATATATATATATATATATATATATATATATATATATATATATATATATATATATATATATATATATATATATATATATATATATATCCTATGTATTATGATTTTTTTTTCTATTCCTATAATTAATAAAGCTACTTTGATGTTCTTTACAATCTCAGATGACAATGCATAAAATGCCGGAACATGTTTTAAATTTAGAAAGCACTTGCTCGGTCCCTTGATTTCCTGACTTTACTCTTAACAATTCTAAAGATAACTTTAGGAAATGAAAGTTCAGCAGAGCAACACTGTAAACTCCCTTCATATTTATTTGAAATAGAAATCTTAAAGAAACCATAAGTAGATCCCCTGAATGGCAATTTGGAATAGTAGGGATATTGTCCAGGAGGTGGTTTAGGGTACACTTAAGAGGAATACTATAAATAAGGCTTAAGAGATAACAATAAATATGAGCAGAACAGAGAAGAAACACTGCTCAAGGGCACCTGAAGTAGCTTCAGCTTTAGTAGTAGAAGAAAATCATAGTTGTTAGGATCTATGCAGGAAATGGAATATTTTGAGAGGAGGTTGCAGTTTCAAAAGACTGTTTTCAGTGACCTACTTTTTTTTTGTTTGCACACTTAAAGCATTGACATCCTTAACTTTTCAACTGAAGCTACAGAAGGAACAGAGGTAGTTATATGCAAACCAGGAGAAGTGGACTATGGAAATTGTCAGTGATCCAAAGGCAGTTTTAAAAGGTTTCAAAGCATTTTATTACAGGTCATATCAAATGTCAAGGATTAATGACGACAATGTATTATTAGTGTGAGAATTTTTGAATAAAAATAGAGATGTGTAAGTCAGATGTGGGCTAATCACTAACCTAATGAGATACATTGCAAATTAGAATAAATCTTCACAATGAAATATGCTCCTCTTGCAGTTATGGAAACTGTAGAGAGTAATTTAGTCCAAACGTGTTATTGCACTAATATTAAAAAAAGGGAAAGGATTCTGTGCCACCACCGTACAAACCAATGTTAATTTTAAACATGCCAAGAAGATGGTTATAGCCTTATTGGCCATGAGGGTGACTAAAACTATTTCTAAGGAAGTCCATAGAAATCAATGTGGGTTTGTGGTGAGATGGCATGATATAATAATTAAGAACATAATGGTTATTGAAGCTGTACAACTGCATAAAAATTTCCAGTGGACTAAGTTTTGATACTAAAAAGACATTTCACAAGGCCAACTGGATCCTTTTGTTTAAGATGTTGGACAGGATGGGTTTCAAAGAAAGATTTACAAATCATTTTTGAAATTTAAATTACCTGGTTAAAATTCTTATCATCACTGTCAGAAGATTATCATTTGACAAGGGGCAACTACCACCAATTCTTACTCTCCCCTTTGCTTTTTGCTGTATATATATCGGTCCTTCAGCTTTGCATATCAAACAACTTACTTTGCAGGGATATGCACGGATATACAGCAACTGAAGTTATTGATGATTGCAGATTATGTTCTGATAACCTTAGGTCCACTTGACAATCTAAACTTTCATGAAATGCGAAGCACCACCCATTATCACACAGAAGTCTATGTTACTGAATCTCTCCAGGTCATTCTTTCTTCCTAAGATGTTCATGTAGTCTCCTAAGTATTCATCTCCTGCTTTTGCTAAAAGTAATTTCAAAAAAGGCAGTGAGTGTTTGTATTTCCTTTCCTGTCTATATTGATAAAACTCCTTTCTATTTAGCTGTTAAATTTTGCTCTTGCTAAGAATTGTATCAGAAGTCACCTCTTTATTAATGAACAAAGGCTTGCCTGAGTCCCATACCACTTTGGCTAGTTTTCTCTGTTATCCATAGTAGTTTATTTTACCTTTTATATCTTCAGATAGGATTATTTTTGTTTATTATTATTATTATTATTGTTATTCAGCTGTTTTCACTGCCTGTTAAACTGTTCCTGTTATTAAAAGCAAATAGTTCTATTAGTGACATAAAATCAACCATGAATATCTGAAAATGTATATATTTTCTTTACATACCGGTGTCTGATTACCATAATTACTGCATACATTCTGAGTTCATTAGCAGTCTGCTTCTTATTGTAGCAGGTTAGTACATTGCTCAGGGCAAACTAGTTCATTGTAAAATATTCCACCCCGTCTTTGAATGTTTCCATGTCATATAGCTTGCATTAATATTTTCCACTATAGTTAATATGTAACTGGCATAACAGCAAATTCACCTGTAATCAAAAAACAAAATACCTGTAAATTGTGTTCCTATGTTTAATGTTCAACCTGAAAGATCTTAAACTTTTGTAGAACTATTTCATTCTAAATCTATGTACCCTTGATTTCTCCATTTCATGCTATTTACATAATATGCAAATATTTTCTATTTTCATCTCTTATTTATCATCCACTGTAATTCTGTCCTTTTCTATAAAAATCCCTCAGTCAATAAGTAGGCAAACTTTCACCAGTAATACTTCCTTGACAATAAAGGATAAAACCCACTCAATTGTTTCTTCCATGCTAACGTTCCTTTATTTTTTATCAGTACAATTCAGTATTATACTTCAGCCTACTTATTAACCACTAATCCTTCCCTTGATTCATTTGCTTCCCTTCAGAGATGGGGGGGGGGTGAGGGTAGGAGGTGCTATTTTTCCTGTCATCTCTGTGTGAAAAGCATCATCTATGGACTGAACAGTAAGTACAGTTATATTCAGGGAATAACGGCACCCTTCTTTTCTAGCCTTATTTTCCTGTTTCCTCCCAGTAGCGTAAGATCACAGAGTATCTAGATGTTACTTGAGATATCTCTAAGTGCCTAAAAAGGCAGAGGACCTCACGCCAATCTCGGCTGTCAGTGAAGTAATCAAATTCATCCCAAATTAAACCTTTTGAATGGTCTTGGTGTAGTCAGCCATTTCTCTTCTACCCAAGGG
The DNA here is from genome assembly GCF_019279795.1 of Protopterus annectens. Lineage (NCBI taxonomy): Eukaryota > Metazoa > Chordata > Ceratodontiformes > Protopteridae > Protopterus > Protopterus annectens. The sequence continues at coordinate 849,913,923 of NC_056745.1, forward strand.
GCAGCTGCAACTCTTCCCTGGATGCTATCACTCCCAACAAGGTTTTAATAGCCCTAACTAACCCTGTAGATTAAGACTACAAACTGCCTTTCTAAATTCCAGGTAACTATTTCCCGCTACATGCGATGAATGGTCAATTAATGAACATTTTCTGCTAGTTGAGCAGATGATAGTGTTATCTAAACGCCGAATGCTAGATATTATTGGGGGCTTACTGAATTTGTACAAAGACTTTATTTTTAATGGTTATTAGAGTTGCTGATTAAGCGGAATGATAGCAGACTTAAGAGCTATTTGATACGGTGATATTTAGAACTTGAAGAACTCAAAGTCTCTAACTAGGATTCCAAAATGGTGGTCGACTAGGAAACAGCTTAAGCACAGAGCTCCTCACCTCAAAATTCTTTCTTAAGTAATACTTACTTCAAAAAGAGCTGCTTCTACTTCATCTATGTGGAACTTGCATTACTTTGGAAGTGGAAAAACGCATGACAGATCTTCACCCTCTCTGGCTCTCTCACAGTGGTTTTTTTTTCATCTTTCTTTTTATCTTCTCAAAGTGATTCAGGAAGGCCTACTGCTGTCTGCAATAACTCTGGCTCCTCATGGCTAGGCAGATTAAAACAACAAATGACTCTATTATTATGGATACTCAAACAATCAAAGCTAAAGCATCAGCAATTTTCTCTCCTGAAAAGGAGGCTCTTTCAAAAAGGCAGAGAACAAATAAACAAAATACTGAATCCTCCAAAAGTGACACTAGTAACAAGGAAGATCCCGGCTTTCACATGGAAGAACTTAAACAGGCCCTTCAGCCCATTCACACAGCTATACAAAGCTTCTCGAACAACTCTCAACTATAGGAAAATCTATTAATCAAATAGTGGACATAGTTGACACACTTGAACAAAAAACACAGTCTAATGAGTTCCAAATACAGTCTATTTCAGAAGAATTACGTGCAAAACAGCCTCCTTGTCAGATTTACAGTCAAAACTTACAGATCTTGAAGCTAGGAGCAGGCGCATAATATTTTAATAAGAGGTCTCCTGAAACCTATGACAGCCAAGGCCTGCTTACTATAACAAAACAAATATTTGAATCACTTTTACATTCAGAAGATGGCAGTAACACTATTATAATTGAGAGAGCTCACCGTGCATTGCATAAAAGACAAGATACTACAGCTCCTCGCCAAGTTTACACAAGATTACTTAACTTTCAAACCACTCAACAGATCCTCTATGCAGCAAAAAAGAATAGAAACTTTATGTGGAACAAGCATAAAATAAACTTCACACAAGATTTACCTGTCTCCATTAAAGAAAACAGACAGAAATTAGCCCGTTCTGCTCTGACCTCATCAAAAGAAACATTAGGTTTCAAATGCGTTATCCAAGCACACTGATTTTCTACCAAAACGATACTAAATACTCTATATCATCCCTAATTGAAGCAAGAGAGACATTTCAAAAGTTTTCAGCAAGATTCCTGTACAAACATGAACTCACATAACTCCAGCACGATCGTTTCTACAGTTGTACTTTTCTCAACTTGAATTTACCCACGGAGGCTTCAGCTATTCAGTCACTTGCTTTCCAGCTGCTTTAAAAGTTTTAGCAAGTCCAGGACTGTTTAATGTACTTAAAACAGCCTTATCTCCGTTTAGAGATAGATCCACGTGTCAACAAGGAACGCTACTTCATTGTGAGGTTCCCAGCGGGATATCCTTTGCTGTGACTCTACAAGCTGTGCGCCAGTGAACCCATTCCCCATCGATCGCGCTGCAGCGCTTTTATGTATAAAAAGAAATCAAAAGACTCTGCATACTGTTTTTGATGTTTAAGGTATCTTTGAGCAATGGTGGTGTCAACCAGGCAGGGATTAAAATGAACCGTGTGTGATAGCCAGAAACAGCAAAAATAAAGCCAAGGCAGTTGCTTGCAGAAAGAGGAGACGAACTGTAAGATGAGTATTATAAAAATGCATCATACAGACAATAACGGTATTATATCACAAAGGAAAAGGCAAACCAAGCACATCTCTAATACATGTAAATTTTATATTTTCCTTTTTAGGTCCTGGGAATGTAAACTGCCAGGTGATGCTTTTAAAGTACCTGCTGCAATAGATTATATCTACTGTGGTTGAGTCTTTCTGGGCACGCAGATCATCCAGCTTGCACTATGAATATTTACTTTTGTCTATGTCGCCTACTCTGTTTTTCTTCTTTCTTGCTGTGTTAATGTAAGTAAGAGGCCATGCTAGGCAAATACCCTGTTATCCATATTGCTGAAAACATGCTTTCTGTATTTAACTATGGGATCTCAAGTACTGCTTGCTACCAAGCCACTGTTTTTGTTTTATATAGTTCATTTATTTGGCGGTAGCGATCAGCTCTAGCTATTAGAGCTACTGAAGTTTTTTTAAGCATGCAGAGTCCCTTGCCCCAGTATTTACAAAATGGTGCAGTTTAAAGACATAAGCACACACTATAACAAATAAACACCAAACTGCTAAACGCTCATATAGTGGAAGTCAGAAACTGACTTTTTGTAGGTAGTGCAGCTGATCATTGCACTTTAACCAACTAAATGATTTTTTCAGCATATTAATGCTTAGTTTTTCTTCGTTTTTTTTTCTTTTTCTGTAATAACATATGTTTGGATGCATAATACAAAGGACACTGGGTGGGAGATTTTTGCATAAATTCCTTTAGTGTTTTGGAGTATTATTGTAATAGTTTTACTGTAACAGTTATAGATATTAGATTTTATAAACATTAATAAACATTAACACATAAATGGTATTAAGACAGTTGATGTTTAAAATACTCAAGGGTACATTTAGATTACTTAGTTTGAGAGTAGTTTGCTACAAGTATTTTATAGGTTCATTCTATTAGATTAAGGATAGTTACAATTAGAGTTTTAAAAGCATTTAAATATTAACTTGAATTGTAAAAATTTAGCAAAAGGTTAATATAGTTGAAGGGTGGGTTACACATATATAACTAGTCTCTTAGGTTATAAATAGTTCTGTTATTATTGGATTATGTTCATTGTAACCTTATCTTCGTTAACATGCTTTATAAGTATTTATAATATGCAGCTCATTAACTAAACAGTCACAACCTCTCTTAGTTGGGTTTCATCACTAGTAACACATTATACTGTTAGATAATTTTATAAAAATGTTATTTTAATGTTATACCAACCTGACTGTATTACAGTTGTGATTACATTCTCACAAGAAATGCCAATTCTAGTAACAAATATGTTATGTACAGTATTCCTAGAGATTCTTAGTTGTATACACAGAGTTTTAACATTCCAGGCTTACAGATTTATATTTATATACCTTAGGTCAAGCTTACTCTACACAAAAATTGGTGTACTCTTTACAAGTGGAGACTCTATGTGCAATCAAGTGAGTTCTGGTCTGATAATCTTTTGGATGAGATTTTCTTTGTATGTATGTATAGAATTGTTAATGTTGTTTTTGGTTTGTTTATATGCTTCTTCGCTAAGGGTGGGTGGGTAGGCACGGGGTTAGTTCAGAAGAAGTATCATGCTGCATCTTCCATTACATTTTACTGTGTTGCTTTTAAAGAGCAGAATTGGTTCTTCACTCTCCGTCTTTTATCTAACAAAACAAGGGTAGACTATTCCAACACAAAAGTAATGTACCCACACATTATCTTAATTACACTAAATATATTATGTGCCTATACCTATTTTGGTTTTAACGCCCATGAGTTGGTCCATTGATTCTTGGAATATAAATGGCTTACAAAACTTTGCAAAAGAAAATTACTACTACACCTTGTCTTTAAATCTCATGCTACCGCTTGTTTTCTACAGGAAACACACCTATCTAATTCTGAGTGGGAAAAAGTAAAAAATAGAAAATGGATTAGGTCTATAATAAGCGAGGTGACAGCACAAATTGAAAGGTGTGGCCATCATAATTAAGAAACAATTCCAGGAAATTATTAATGAATATAAATCTGACACAAACGGCAGATGGTGTTACTTTACATCTACCCTACCTAACTCCGACAAACCAGTTATGTTTTTAAATCTGTATGGTCCTTGTTCACAACAACAGACTTTTATTTTAGAAATTTATAAAATACTGAACTCATTTCCAAATCACTTATTTATTGTAGGTGGGGACTGGAATGCGGTTATAGACCCCAGTCTAGATCGCACAAGCAAATCATCCTCTTACAATCTTCAAGCTTCCATAGCGTTAGAGGAGCTTATATCTGATTTTAATCTTATAGACACGATTAAATTTAGTAATATCTCGACTAAGGAAAATCTTTATACCTTTTATTCCAATTGTCACAAATCATGGTCCCGCCTTGACTTTTTCTTAATTTCAAACCTCCTATCCAAATTTAAAAATACTTTCAATATTGAGCCTAGATGCTTCTCTGACCATGCCAAAATCTCTCATAATTAGGTTCACTCCCTGATTTTACTTTTGCCTGGCCACTTAACAATAATTTACTAATTAATAAAGATATAATTAAAAAAATTAACAACATGTTAATAGATCTTGATTTGAATATCACAGAGTCCCAAATCCCCCCGGACATACAATGGCGCATGCAAGGCTGAAATGAGGGCTTTCTCATTAGCCAAGCTTCCTTTCTTAAAAAGCTAAACATGAAAAGGAAAATACTTTATCCTTGAAACTTTCTTCTCTGGAAAAAGTCAGAGATTATCCCCTGACCCACAAACTATAGAACTGATCAATGCGACGCAAAGATTTATATGAACTTTATTCACAGAACTATTCCTTTCAGGAACAGAAATTCATTGCAACATATTCTGAATGGGCACAAATGCCCTCAAGAACCTTAGCAAGAATACTAAAAATAATAATAGTGCTCTAGAATTTCCACCCTTCATCACCAAGGAAATTATACAAATCAGATTCTGAAATAATACACCTGTTCTTTGAACTCTTTTCAGAAATCTATAGCGGACATAAAAGTGATAATCAAAAACCTCGGATGGAGTCTTTTCTTAATTCAATTAAGTCCCTCTCTTAATACTAACCAAGTCTCCTCCTATCTGCCCTCGACATTCAAGAAGTCCAGGCCATCATAAAAATTTAAAATTAGGCAAAGCCCGGGCCCTGACGGCTTTACTACTAACTTCTTCAAAGTTTTCTACACAAATACCTCCTCCATACTATTGAAAGTCTTTAACTATATTATTAAAGAAGGTATTACTGATATACACTGGAATAACTCAAAAACTATTTTAATATTAAAAATAAACAAGATAAAGCAGATCCTCACAACTACAGACCAATCTCGTTAATAAATGTCGACATTAAGATATTCGCTGCCATATTAGCATGTAGATTGAAAAAAGTTCTCCCGTCTTTAATCTCCCTGATCAAGCTGGTTTTATGAGCAATAGGCACGTGATAATACATTAACCCTTGATTCCCTTATACAATTTACCAAAAAGGAAGAAATCCAATATACCTTAACTTTAGATGCCTCCAAAGCTTTCGACAGAGTTAACTGGGAGTTTCTGTTTGCCTCATTGTCCCATTTTGGTGTGCCTAGTTCTTTTTCGGATATGATTAGGACACTTTATACAAATTCCCAAACCTACCTTTACATCAACAAACAGAGATCGGAGCCAATTCTGATCACTAATGGAACAAGGCAAGGGTGCCCTCTCTCTTTTTAATATTTTTATTGAGCCTTTCTTTCTTTATATTACTCAGAATACCTATCACAATATACCTAAAATACTAAACACGCAGATTGCACTATCAGCGCTTTTGACGATCTTAATTTATATTTTCAGTCACACAATACAGACCTACCAAAAATTTTTGATGCCATAGAGAAATTCTCTTTCGCATCAGATTATCAAATAAATAATAAAAATCTCATATATTTCCTATAAACCCTAACTTCCATAAATCCTTTTATTTCCCGAATCCTCCTTCCGAATAACATATAGCCTTAAATATTTAGGTATCTATTTTGAACATAATCAAGCCTCTATTCTTCAAAATAATTTATTAAAAACATGGTCTAACATACAACAAGATCTACAAAGATGGAAACATATGAATTTAGCTTTCCTGTCCAAAGCAGCTATTGTGAAAATGAATATCTTACCTAGACTTCTATTTCAACTTAATGCTTTGGATGTATTAGTCTATAATAACTTTTTCTCCAAAATCAACAAAGAAATAGCTGGTTTCATTTGGTTCCTAAATCAGTGAGAATTGCTTACCTTAAATTAACCTATCCTAAGGAAAAAGGGGCTAAGTCTACCAAACTTCCATTTATACTATAAAATTATTTGCTCAATTAGAGTTTGGTCTATCTCAAATTTCAACATCAAAACACAAATGCATTATCCAGCCTGGGTTAAAATGGTATCAACATGTTATATCCAACAAAATTAACCCTCAGGCTATTCCTTTCTATCTATTACCTCTTTGAACAACTGTAATCTAGCTCAATCTTTGAAACATAAAATCAAGCTTTTCCAAAATCTTATTAAAGATATTAATCTGGTAAATTCTCTATCCCTTCTACAACCGTTGCATCAGAACCCAAATCTTAAAATTAACAATCTAATGATTGACCTTACTAAATTCCCACTCATCAAAGATCTCAAGGTATGGGATATTCTCAAACATAGATCTAAAACTCTACCCGAGTTACGGTTAATCTTGGGTACTAATAAAAAATACACAGTTATTCTTAGACAACTAAGAGAAATTATTATGGCACAACATTTTAACGTCTCTCCCAATACTCAGGAACTAAACAAACTAATTGAAGTCATCTCAGCAATCTCAAGCATTAAAAACAATATCATCCTCTTACAAGCTATTGACTAACATGATCTACAATTCAAACTGTCTTTTCTCCAACTACTGGAATACCATCGGACCTTCCATTACAGAAGATCAAAATTATCAGCTATAAAATCTACTCTAGAGCTCTCTCTTTTCAAAAACTCCTATATACACAAATGATGCTCAACAACAATGCTTATTACACTCCTGTAACTCTTAATAAATTTAATGCCAACACTCCACCCTCGTGCACCTGTTGTTCATGTCCAGCGGACTTGCTTCACATTATGTGGTATTGCAAGCATTCTTACAAACTCTGGTGCTCTCTGAAAGTACGCCTGAAAAATGGGTTACTACACTTCCACTCTCGTGGGAAACAGCTATTCTTCACATTCCTACATCCAAAGTTTCAAAATGCAACTGCACATTCTAATTATACTTTGTTCACTTGTTAAACTATACATCACTAGCAATTGGTTAGATCGTACCAAACTTAGTTGGGGAAAATTCAAAGAAATGGCTCATAAACATATTTCTGCACATAAATTCATTATAAAAGGTCCAAAAAAGAGCCTATTTTAGTAAACTATGGAAGAAACTTTTAGATTTAGTTCTTAGTGAATAATTTCTCAGGGTACATTCAAAACATCATTTACCCTTGTCTTTGTTAACTTATGGAGATCCAATGATAATTATGTAGTGGAAGTGCAGCACAGTACATTACATTACATCATGTTGTAAATATTGTATATAAAAGTTTGTTTGGTTTTATTAATGACAATGCTTTTCTTATGTTTTACACTCTTTCTCACTTATATCTATATTTAAACTGTTTGATTATGTATTATATTCTGTTATTATTCAACGCCTCATTTTAATGTTCATTACTACATTGGCTGTATGCATTGTTTCATTTTATTGAAAATAAAATAAAAGATTTATTGGAAAAAAAAATCAAAGTCTCTAACTAGCTGCTTCTGCCTTGCCTAAGCCTGTGTTAAATTAAATAACTTATTTCGGATAATGACCTATCCATTCTCTGGCAAATGTTGTTTTCAAATGTGCAATATTTTGCAGTTTAGTTTGCTTATAGTCTGCTTCTACCTTGTCTAAGCTTGTGTTAACTTAATTTTTTTGGATAATGGCCTATTGCATTTTTTGGCCAATGTGTTCTCATATATAAAGTCTTTTGCCATATACATTGCTTTCAGTCTATGTTTAGTCCCACTGCCTATTTCAACACATTTCTCTTATCCTTTTGTGCACCCAGCTCAACAACCGCCTGACCAGTACTAGGTCTAGGGTATTTATTCTGTCCAGGACTGCTGCCTCCTCCCTAAGCTAAGGAAAAGAGTCAAACCTCTCTGGTCATCTCTCCCTAAATAACTCAAGAATGTACTTCTCATACTGACTGTTATCTACATTTAAGTTTGTTACATACACATCAGGTTCCTACTGCTAACTCCATAGCCAGGATAGCCATCAGCTAAACCCTCCCCCCCCTACAAATAGTATATCCTACTCATACAGCCTCCTTAACTTTGTCTGTGTATAACTACCTTTCTGCTTAGAGCTGCACTCTGGTTCAGCCTTGGTTGCAGTTTCACCCCTTGCCCACTAGGTGGCAACCCCCTTCCAGGATCTTTCCCCTTGCCTATTTCACCTCCAGCATACAGGATTTTAGAAAACACTCTTTTCTAACTTTCTGATAGACCCACTTACACTCCTTCCTCCTTCCACTGCTACTACACACTTCACTATCTCCTTTAACTTACCCTAACAATCAGCAGTTCACTGATTGTTTTCCCTGCACTTGGTCCTTCTCTGGCTCTACCTGCTCCATTCGCGGGCTCACTCCGCTCCCCTACCTTGCACCCAATTCCCACTCACCCCTACTACTCCTACATTTATACTTAACAAACCACACCCCCATTGATTGGACACTCCCACTAACCACTTTTCAACCTATAACTACCTACCCTTCACTCACACATCCCAATTTCCAAATTATCTTACCCTCACTCTAATACACCGCCATACCTTTTTCTCTTTACTTATTTAATGCACAAACCACTATGTCTACACATGCTACCACTTCAACTTTAAAACTCAAACCATTGTACTACCTCACACCCCCAATTTTAATACTTTATATAGCTACCACCTATGAATTCCACTACCTGCCTAACTACCTACATCCATCATCAGTCACTTCCACATATACCCAATCACACAACCCTCCTGTAATACTACCTCACCTCTTCTCACACTGTGCTACTCCAAAACCTCTCCATTCTATACAAACTAATTACTTAAACCCAAAGAATAAAAGCTATTACCAACTCATACTAAAATTCTCCAAACTTATAAGGAGTTTACTACCCAACCTTATAGCTGATAGAGACATCCACCCCAACCCAGGCCCTAACTCACCAGCTACCACTCACATCAAAATAAAAACTCCCACTAACATAAGAAATTCTCACAATGCCCCCAAAGCATTTCTAGTCTGCCACCTAAACATCAGAAGCATAAAAAACAAACTCCACGACCTGCATGCTCTCATACACATCCACTCCCCTGATATTCTTTGCCTCACTGAAGCTTGGCTCAAACCCACCATCCCTGACAATAAAATACTTCCCCCTGGCTACAATATTACTAGAATGGATTGTATAGATAGAAAAGGAGGTGGAGTTGCCATTCTATACAAATCCACCCTAGAGCTATCCAGAATTAGCATCCCATCAGACTTAATTGCCATCAATACCAAAACTATCCTCTCAAGAATCTAACTCATTAATAACAAATCTATTAACATAGTCTGCAGTTATATTCCCCCATGCAATAACATTAACATCTTAGAAAATACCCTCCATTGGCTATCCTCCACCCACCCCCAAGAAAAATTCATTCTTGGGGACTTCAACATCGACTGCACAACCTGTTCAGCTAACTTCTCTACTACCCACATTAACTTACACAGATTCTCCCAAACAACTTCTACCTCCACTAGAATCAACAAACCTAGCAATAAGGAAAGCATCTTAGACTGGATCTTAATAAATAACAAACCACAGTTATACAAATCAGGCACTCAACCTGAAGCCATGAGTGGTCACCTACATAATGAGAAAAAGAGAAGACCTGCCCCACCAAACCACCTTTAAAACTCTCAGATCCAAAAAAAACTTTTAACCTAAATAATTTCTTATTTGATTTAAGCTCACTCAAATGGGACAATCTTAAACTACTCACCCTGGACCAAGCAGTTTCATATTTCAACACCAGATTCCTAGCCGTCCTATACAATTATGCTCCTATACGTAGAGTCAGAACCAAAAACAAAGTAGCTCCATGGCTAAACAATACTACTAGACAAAAACTAACAGCCAGAAATGCAGCATGGACCTCATGGAGAACCACCAAATCCCCGCATGCCCACCAACTATTCAAACAATTAAGAAACGAAGCAAAAAGATCAATCATGTCAGACAAGCAAAGCTATTATGTCAACTTACAGCAAAAACCCCAAAATCAACCTCAAAAATTTTGGTCAGGCTTGAATAAACTACTACACCCAGGTAAATCTGCTACCCTCACCCCATCGACAACTTTACACCTACCCCCTGATTCTGTAGCTAAGACCTTTAACACTTTCTTCACTGAAACTGTAAAATCCCTAGCTAATAATCTATCTCCCTGCTCCTCAACTACTAGCACAGCTAATCAACTGAATCCCCCCCCCCCTTAAAATTCGATTATATACCTACAGACTATATCAAATCCTCACTAAAGAAATTAAAACCTACTTACCTACTTCCCTGGCTGTAGACCAACTTCCCGCAGAGTTTCTAAGAAAAGCTGCCAATGTAATAGCTTATCCTATCTCCATCTTAATTAATTGTTCTATCCAGGAATCCCACGTCCCCCCATTTGGAAAACAGCTCATATTATTCCACTTCATAAAGGTGGAAACTACACTGAACTTTCTAACTATAGACCTATCACCATACTATCTCCCCTAGACAAAATAATGGAGAAATGCATACAAAAACAACTTTTAAACCACTTGATCCACAATAATCTCCTAGCATCATCCCAGCACGGTTTCAGACCAGCCCACAGTACTACCACTGCCCTTCTCACATTCTCCCACAAAATAAACCAAAACCGCAATCAAAACCTGCTTTCCTCTGCCCTCTTCCTCGACTTGTCAAAAGCATTTGACATGGTTAACCACAACCTACTCTTAGATTCTCTCAAATCCCTGTCCATAGAAAATCCTGCAATCAAATTTTTCCATTTTAGTTGCACAGTAGGCAGCAAGCAGTCCTTTGGAACAAGCATCTATCTCCTCTTTTACCTGTCACCCTGGGAGTACCCCAAGGTTCTATTCTGGGTCCCCTCCTTTTCTCTATTTTCATAAATGACATGCCCAAAGCTATCCCTCATGCTACTACTATACAGTACGCAGATGACTCCATGCTAATCTGCACTGCCACAGCTCCTACAGAATTACAATCCCTATCCCAAACAACCTTCAACAAAGTAGAGAACTGGCTTTATAATCGTCAGCTATTATTAAACCCAAACAAAACCAAACTTCTATTCCCCCATCCGTAAGATATCATCACCAACATTTTCAGTCTCTTCTCAGAATGACACCATAATTTCTCCAGAACCAACCACTAAACTGCTAGTTATAATCATTGATAATAATCTAAACTGCAATGCCCATATAGACAAAAGTATAAAAACAGTAAACAAAAAAATAGACTCCATGTATAGGATTAAGAAATTTCTAACGTGAAATGCCAGAACAGCCATAGCTCACACACATCTTCTGTCATCCCTTCTCTATGCATCACCCATCCTCACTAACATATCCAAATCAAATCTCAACAAAATCACTAAATGTTACAACAATATAGTGAGATTTGCCACAGGCTCAGAATACAGAACTCACCACTGCCACAATCTTCAAAAATAGGTTGGCCAGAGCTACCAAACCAGATCTATTATAATCAACTCATAGTAACTCATAAAGTCCTCCACCAACCTTCCCTCACCCCCAGTCTAGCTAATATCATTACCCATATTGCAACCTAGCATCCCTTCACTCTTCCAGCAGAATGCTAGTACAACCTACCAAAGCCAACAACTCTGCCGGAGATTCCTTATTCTCTAACACTGCTGGTAAAAAAATGGAACTCCCTTCCTGCTGAACTAATGACCAATTGCTCCTTGCCTCACTTCAAAATATCACTAAAGACACACATGTACAATAACTGGCTATGTCCTTGTCTAAACCCTGACTGAAATTCAAATTATTCAGTCTGAGTTATTTCACAGACTTGAGTTTCAACTAAAGCTTATCTCAGTCTTAGCTAGTCCCAGTCTAACATGACATTACTCATATGATCTATTAAACCATCTTAGCTATCTAAGAGAATTTCCCTTTTCTCTCTCTATACCCTCTTTCAATTAATTTTGTCTACCCCTTTATATTACCTCTTGCTTCCATTATCAGAACTGTAACCTCCGTTCTCAGCCTCTGCTGCTTTCTACCTAACCTGCCCTTTTCTTATCTCTTTCTTCCTCTCTTTCTTTATAAATGATCCTCCTTTACGTGTTTCCTCTTCTTATACCCTCATTTCTCTTATGTTTAATTTTTTTTTCTTCTCCCTTTATAGTTTCCCTCCACCTCCCACGTTATTGTTGACGTTTTCTTATCCAATTATAACCTTACTTTGAACCTTTTTCATTATGAAACCTATTTGTATTTGTCTTTTTATTTTTGTTAAATTGCTTAATATCTCTGTAAATATTACCTTACTCAGACCATTCTCTTAAATATGTAACCTATGTGTATTTTTCTTTTGATTTTGTTAATTGCTAAATATACTGTATACTGCATTTTAAATGTTTATTTGCTTGGAGCTTTTCTCCCTGGGCCTCCTCTGAAAATGGATGTGTATCCAGTCGGACTTTCCCGGTTAACAAATGTAAAATAAATAAATAAAAAGAGACTGGATATGGCATTTGAACCTCCAGGATGTCTTCCACCAAAGAAAACCAGTGAAGGATTTCAGGAGCTATCTGTGTTTCAGAGTTAAAGTCAGAAATGATCAGTTTCTTATCCTCTCTTCCATTTGGCCTCACTTCAGCCCATCATGGTATTTGCCAATGCATGTCTATGGTTCCAATGCATTTATGTTACATTATTCCCCTGCCCCCTATCTGGATGATGGGCTCTAAGCTGCCCCTTATATAAATCTTTTAATATTGACAAGGAAGTCTCTCATCAGCATGTTCCATTCTGTTGGAATAACACTGGTTTGCTCAAAATCCCAACAGCTACCTGCATAGCCAGTACCATTTATAGGCTGCAGCCTGAAGATGAATTTATGTACAGCAAGACTCCTCACAGACACAATTCAGACTCCTCAAACAAAAATTCTGCTCTTGCATCCTCCACAAGTACAGATTATTCTGTCACATAATGCTAGGTCTAATGACTGCATCCTTATGAGTTGTTCCTCATGCAAGATTCCACGCAAGAGTTTATGTTTTTGTTTATTAATTTATTTTGTTAACAATGTTAATATATTTAGACATGACTAATTTTCAACAAAGGCTTATAGGAGAGGAAATGCACATGAATACATTGCAATATAAAGGGAGACTCACATACAGAGATACAGTGATGGAGGTATAGAAAGTTGCTGATTATATTTTATTTTTTACTTTTGCTAAATGTGGCTTTTCTGTTTCTTGAGTATAAAAAAAGTAATGGGAGTATATATGAGTCTGTGTTTTTTGTGTGTGTGTGTGTGTGTGTGTATGTGTGTGTGTGTGTGTGTGTGTGTGTGTGTGTGTGTGTGTGTGTGTGTGTGTGTGTGTGTGTGTGTGTGTGTGTGTGTGCTTATGTGTGTGTGTGTGTGTGTGTGTGTGTGTGTGTGTGTGTGTGTGTGTGAGAGAGAGAGAGAGACAGAGAGAGAAAATATAGAACTGAACAAGAGAGAGAGAGAAAGAGAGAGAGAGAGATAGAGAGATATCTCTTAACATCTTTATACTGCAACAGCACACGTTTTCAATCATTATTGACTGATTGTAATCCTTGCTATTTTACCAAGAAAATCAAACATTGTATGTATTACAAAACAAATGCATGCAACAGAATCAGGTACAGTTGTGAGGGGAGGGGGTGGGGATTGTAGAGCTTTGCATTGTATGATTTTTTTCCATTTATTTGATTGCAATAAGATATCTGAAGTGCACTCAGTCCATAACTCTACAGTTTACTTCATTATGAGGTACATGTCACTTTTTGAGTCTAAAAATGTCATTGTTACTTACTGGCTGGGTCTGTTACATGTTCAGTGTTAAGAATTTTTTAATTAATATCATTGTATATAATATTGGAAAATATTTTTTCATCAAAATAACTATTTATAAGTCTAAAGTGACACATTTTCACAATCATGTGAGCTCCATAGTTGAAGTTGTTGATAAGTTGTTGGTAAGTGCTCCACATTTTGCCCATTTATTTCACATCATGAGAGGTAGTTTTCCAAATTTTGCAAATAAAAGGTTGAGATGTAAGATTTTTTCAACAAATTGACTGCAACTGATGGGTATGCATTTGTGTATGTGTGTGTGTGTGTGTGTGTGTGTGTGTGTGTGTGTGTGTGTGTGTGTGTGTGTGTGTGTGTGTGTGTGTGTGTGTGGCAGGGGGGCTTCCTTGCACATGCTTGAGATGAAATTGTTCAAGCATCAGTAGTCCACAGGAAAAAAAATCATATCATATCAATGGGTTATGCTGGGCTACTAGTCTGGAGGTGTGCATATCCTTTATGAATACAGAGACACCACTGCTTTTGGAACTTTGGTCCATATTCCACAGCTGAAAGGTGTGTAATGAGTTATAGCCTGGTACTGCAGGGGTACTTTCTGCTGCTTTAAATGAGGTCTGCATTACAGCACAAATGAGGAATGTTTCGAGCGAGTGCATCTTGAGATTTAGACTTCTAGTGTTGAGCAGCATGACCCTCAGATTGCATTTATTTATAGCTGTTATGGTGGTAATTTAGTCTTTGGAACACCACCTAAAAAGGCACTATAGGGGTTGCAAGAGCCTTAGCCAGTACCTGGAAACCCAGGGGTGACAGATGCAGGCATCTCTGGCAAAACATCGAGGTCTTTCAGTCATGTCATCCTCAGCAGAGAGATACTGGATCCCCTTAGAATGGCACCAGAAACTTAGCCAATTGTTGAAGAAGTCAATCATTTTCTCTTTGAACTGTGGTATCATTCTGGGCAAAGGTAGGATGCTGCTCAGGGCTAGGGACATACCTGCCTGGGCCACATAATCCAAGAACTCCACCATGTATCTTTTCATGTAGTCCATGAGGGTGCATCTCAGGGCATTCACACCCACATGGACAATGACAGAATCATACTTGTACTTGTTGTGGAGTGACCTGAGTGCATGTGTCGGATTCCGGCACCTGATAGACAGCTGACTGTTACCTTCTCCTTATTCAACCTAGTGAGTGGGACATCATAGGTGTGTACTAGGCTAATGGCCCTGAAGCCTTTACAAGCCTAGCCCATAGGATTACCGTGGCATTGTGCCACCCAACCTTAGTTCCCAGTACCTCTGTCGAGTAGAGACACCGGATTGATCCCCAGGGTGAATTTTATATTATATCACCCCAGATGGGACTCAAACCCACAATCCCTGGCTTAGAAGGCCAATGCCTTATCCATTAATCCACTGGGGCCTAAGAAATAAGTTGCTTGCCTTGGGGCTCGAACCATGAATGCCTGCCTGTAAAGCCACAACTCTAACCACTACACTATCTCTGCCTCACTATTAAATCACCTATGATTATTGTATTGGACAAGCTGTTTTGCCTTAGGGGCTTAGGTTGAGGGGCACACTGTGTAGGTGAGCTATGTGTCTTGTGGTTTGTGGTGTGCTGTGGTGGTCGAGTGTGTTTCTGCCTTGAAGAGCTCTGCTGTTTGGGTAAATTTCTTTTGAGAGCTTCTGCAAAGGTGAGTGTTTGGTTTGTGTTTTTATGTGATGGCTGTGATGGTGGGTGTTCTGGAGGGCTATGTGTTCCATGTGGTGTGGTGCAGGTGTTGACCTTCTCTTGACCAGCTATTCAGGTCTTGGCTGGAGTGTGCATGGCTTTCAATTTGGAAATATAGGCACATTTTTAAGAAGTCTGAGTGTTGGGAGTTGAGGAGTGGGTTGTCTGTGTATACGAGGCAGTTGCTACACTGCCTCAGAATGCCCAAATTCACCGGGCTAATAGGGGAAAGCACAGGAAACTGACCTTTAGACATGCCAGGAGGGATGGTCATCATTACTAAGTACTGGAGCTGTTTCCTTATAGGATGTCTAGTGCTGTTAGCACTCATGTGTGCTATAATAATTGCCACAAAAAGCCTGATCAAGTGTTGGTGAATAAGCTAATTAAAGTGCAAGAGAGAAGAGAAAGTTGAAAGGGATAGAAAAAAACTTCCCAAACCACCAATAAACTACAATTCCAGAGCCAGAAACCACTCTTCTTCTGGTAGATAGGCTAACTAGTGCTTACCACTCCCACTGATAAGCTGGAAGGCTTCCCTCTAACACAGAAGGGTCTGAGGAACTCAGAAGCTTACAATACAGCCCTAGATACTGCAAATCTGTATCTGGACTACAGGAAAGGTGGAAAACAAACCCATAACTTTTTTTTTTTTTTTAAGAAAAAACAGTTAACTTAAAAGAATAGCACTTGCAGTATGAAAAAATACAGTTAAACCACAATGAAATGCAGTATTTGTGTTGTTCATTTGGACAGTAAACTTTGAGGAAGTCAGTGTTTCATATTAGAACTGTATGTGTGTGTTTGCATGTTTGTGTGTGTAAGTTTGAACCATCAGGGGGAGGAACTATTTTACATCCAAATATATGTATATAAAAAAGAGAATAGTAATTAAAAAACAACACAAAACAATTTAAGAGGTAGCCCATTCTCAAAACATAATAATGCTGTCTGTGTTGGGTGTTATCAAGTAATACTCTTCTAGAAGTAGTAAGGCCCTCAGCTTGTGGTGTTGGGCCTCACAACACCCTTAAGTGTGTGGTATTTCCCTTTAAATTACCACATTGTTGGGCATTATGTGTGCATATTATAGCTGTTTTTTTTTGGTTACAGTTATAATTTGTCATTCTAAGGACCATGGCTGACTATAATCACAAATCCCTTCCGAATGCTGGAAGATACCTGAAGAACGCATGAACACTGTTAATAGTGCTGGGTATACAGAAGTGCTTTATGTACCAAATAAGATCTATAGACTGCTGATGTTAGGTCTGTGTTGGTTTTCCTAGAGACAAAAGGCACTGCTGATGTAAATTACATCTGTCAGTAAAGACACAAAATGGGTAGGCTATGGGGGTTCCTACTATAACCTCAAACTTGTAAAAGTTTGAATGTCACATGGTCGACACCATATGATCGAAGGTTAAAACAAATGGCTCCATACAGCATGGAATAGGAAGATTTCCCTTTTCTGCAGTGAAGTGCAATCTCAGAGTTGGTATATTTAAGTAACGGGGGTGTGGGGGTGCAGAGGGGCTTGCCCCCCTGCTCAGAGCATTTAGGTAAGTTTTTCTTTTTTTTAAATGTTTTATTATATATTCGATGGTTCAAACTTTGCTCATATGGTGTTAATCATATGAGGTTCGAAGTTTTGAAACTTGGAGTATATAATATAGACCAGGCTATGGGTTATGACTTGCTGTCATAATGACCTTTCCTTGAAGATCTTTTGTTAAGGTCAATATACTTAGATGGAGCTGTAGTAACAAATGCATATGATGTCTTCAGTTTCTGCCCATAGTTTTCTTGTGAATAGGGTTGGTGCCCTTTGTGAAGCTTTGACCATATATTACAGTCTATTAATTTAGAAGGTTTATCAGGAGAAATACAGCATGATTATCAGCATGTAGAAATTATGGCAATCTAGGAAATGTTCACAGAAAAATCTTGTGTAGTTTTTGTCAATAGGTTTTTTTGTAAGAACATTGTTACAGTCTTTTAGTGTGTTTTCGTTCAAACGAGTTCTTCTCTCCTAAACATCAGTAATCTTCTAAGGTTCTAAAACTATTCAGTTCTAACACTGGTTCTTCCTTCTTTTTTAAGAGGCAGCACTCATAATGAAGCCAGGGGATTACTGGACTCTTGAAATGTTCTAATATTTTGACATTTGAGTAACACTGCTCATCCTTTCTGTGCCTCTGTAGATATATCTGTCAACAGTTCCTGACGTCTTGCAGCAGCCCTGATTTTGCCTCAGAATTTTGTACTCTGCTTTATAAAATATGTGCTTTTGTGAAAAAGCAGTGAGGGTTAAAGAAATTAAATAATTCCAGACACCGGTATTACTTTTGTTTATCAGAGAATGCACATTAATTCAAGTTTTCACATTCTAGTAATGTTCAAAGCCAGCACTGTGAATATTTGAAGACTCCCTGATTCAGAATGTTTGCCATTGATATTTTGGCTTTGTTCCTGCATATCTCTCAACCTCTCAGTACAAGAAATATGGACAAAGCCACAAATAATGTGTGTGTGTGTGTGTGTGTGTGTGTGTGTGGGGGGGGGGGTGACAAATGCCCAAAAATATTGAGATTTTAAATATTGCACGTATAAACTAAAAAGTTGCTAGAATAACAGTTATGCATTATTATGCATTTTCTAAAAGATATGAAGTCTGAAACACAAATGTCTGTCATTAATTATTATTGAGTGACTTCAGCCCTCAATGATATGCCAGACAACCTCATATTTTATAAGGAACATACCAAAATATCAGTCAAAAATATGGACATTCTGAGAAAATCTGGACAGCTGCGAGGTTTACTTTTGGAGACAGTAGACTGGTAACTATTTGCATGGATTATGAATGTTCTGAA
This sequence comes from Protopterus annectens, assembly GCF_019279795.1. Classification (NCBI taxonomy): domain Eukaryota; kingdom Metazoa; phylum Chordata; order Ceratodontiformes; family Protopteridae; genus Protopterus; species Protopterus annectens. Next base: position 849,932,752 of record NC_056745.1, read on the forward strand.
AGCACTGTATCTCCTGTTGAAGTGTCAGTTTAGGCCTTACTGAGAAGAATTTTAAAATATAAAATTCATACACAGTGCAACACAGGATATATATACCATCACATTTAATTAAGGTATTGCTTGCAATATATGCAAACAGAAATCATAATATTTCCACCAATGCTTAATAGAAATTATGCCTCTTTATCATCTGTTAATCATAAACTTTAACAGGGTGTATCCGAACCTTCTTGATGAGTTACTTTCCTGCATTTCACTACTTCCTGTATTAAGTCATAAACAGTGAGTGACATAATTGGAGCTGTTGCTATGAGAACTGAAGTGTAGCATTCTAAGTTCAAATTCTAGAGTAAAAAAAGGGAACAACAGCTCAGAAGATAAAAAAATAATTACAGAGCGGGGAAAAAATGAAAGACAGTTTATTGTCTTCAAAATAGTACACAGAAGGTTTCTAAAATAAAATTATATTTTTTAAAAATACAGCAGTTCATTAATGGAAAACAGTAACATACTCACAAGAATACAGAATACAGATTTAGTGAAGATGAAGGTACAGGCAATTAGTTTGTTTTTCCAAGAGTGTTCTGATAATATAGTAGTTGTTTAATTGTAATTGTTTATCATCTACCATATACTTTAGCATCAGATAGAGTAAACATTTGATATGCCTTAGACTTATTAATAATTATTTTCATTTAACGCATCCTTTCATGACCTTCAGAACAAAACAAAGTTTTTAAAAAAAGATTTGTGTTCATTTTGAAATAACTTGACATTTAGCAATTATTGTATTATATCCTCTGTTGTGTATACTAACAGCTCTTGTCTTAAGTGAGTGTCTGTCAGTATAGTTGAAAATGTCAGTAACTTCTTGTTCGCAGACTTACTCTCAGTCCTAACACACATGCAACCACTTTTAATCAGAACAGCATAAGCTGCTATTTCCATTAAAAATGTCTTACATGGCAGCATCTTACTATCATGGGCCGGGGTGTCTATTTTCTACATAAATAGCTTGATGTTTCCTAGCAGTGTTGATGCATTACTTTGCAGTTGCATGAACTAGTAGCCTGGTTACCTCATTTATATTATGCTGCCATATGTTGACTTGATTCTTCAACCTAATTTTCACATCAAAAATATGTCAATTGTACAAGAAAAAGTTTGGATTTCAATTCATTGTTAAGTATCTGTGTGCTGAAGTGTTTTGTCTTCACTCATTGTGTAACTGAGTTTTGGAGTATTTAGAAGCTGGTTTCATAATCTGGTTAATTCCATTAATTAACTCTGACTAGAGATTTTTCTGAGATACTTTTGGTCCAATAGTTTATTAATTGTGAATATAGTTGTAGCTTTTGTGTTAGAGTATAGAGAATAGATGAATTTAGAAGTATAAAGGTGAACATAATGAGGTAAGGACTGGAGAAGACTAAGAATTTCATCTGTCCTGGTTTTGGTGATATAGAAGCAGTTTTATTTATTTATTTATTATGAACTGTTTCAAGCTCTTGTATCCTTTCAACGGTCCCCATTTTTTCTTCTGGTCCAGTTTGATCTGGCACCTCACATCACCTGAGGGGGGTATCCTGTTTCCAGTGTGAATTTACCATCTTTTTATTATCTAATTGAGAGGAGATTAAAGCCTTGTAAACTGGCAGGCTGTCATACAATGCAGCTTGGATTATTGTCTTTCATTGCCCTCATCCCCTGTAGGATGGCAACACTGCATAGTGCCTCCTATGAGGGAGACACATGGAAGAACATTCCCACATATCCATGCTGTGATGATATGGATGGCTGTATGCCTTAACATATCTGTACTGTAGTGATAATATGAATGGACTCATAAGGACAGATACTGTGAATCTGTGAGGCCTTGCTGCATTAGAGGTGTAACTCCTGGCCACCTTTCTGGTGACTCTTCCTATGGGGAACTCGGCAAAATCTCAACCAAAGATAGGTGAATCAATTCTAGTTTTCCATTTGTCTTTGTCCCCCCCATCCAGATCCCAAGCTGCTGTTTGAGTTCTGGTTAGTAGGACTGCAGTATGTGCTCAATTTCTTTGCACCACAAAACAAGCTTACAATGATGATATATTTCTGAGTGTATTTTGATATGTTTTATAACAGGAAAAAATATCTTGTCAATTAAAAAAAACTATTAAGTGACTTTTAAACTCTGCGTGAAACTTGTTTTTGGGGAAAACAGTGCATGAACTTTAATTTGTGCTTATCTGTGGTGTTTCTAACTAAATAACTATTACACCAATTAAAGGAGGAACTAACATTTTGTCAAACACTATGCAATAACTGGGCAGTGTATGGCAGAAAATTCCTCTTTATATATTTACAGTGATGGACAAAAGCTGAATAATCCAGTAGAACAAAAATCTAGTAGAGACCAGGCTTCCAATTTCCAAAAAGCAATTTTAATTCTAGTCAGACTGACACACACACACACACACACACACACACACACACACACACACACACACACACACACACACACACACACACGCGTGCTTTCACAGTTAGCTTCTTCAGGTGAATAAAGTGCAGTTACAAAAATACCCATTATATAGCAATAAATTAAGATCACATGACTGATAGTGTTTAATCTTAAAGTAACCTCTTCATTTCATGAAAAAGCCCTCAAAATACATATACAAAATTTCATAAATGTGATATAAATATACACATGAGATAAAAATTCATATAGGAATGTGTATATATAAAAAAAAAGTTTTGCACATAAAAATAACATTTCATACACATGATACACATTGGCTAAAAAACATACTTTCAAATCATTTGCATAGGAGTTGTGTCTTGAGTAATGGTCTGATGGGGACATGGTCATTAAGTCCATGTCTTACATCTGCCCTAAGTCTAATGATCCATTCTGCTTTGAGTGTTTCAGTTCTTGTTCTAATATCACCTTCTCTACTATTTTCAAAACACCTACCTATTGTTAAAAACTTAAAATTGTGAAGCATGTCTGTCTCTTTGACATGTTTAGCCAAAGCATTATGTGCACTTTGTTTCTTAATATGGTATAGGTGCTCTCTAATCCTGAGTTTAAATTGCCTATCCGTTTTCTCTACATAAAATTTATGACATACTTCACAGATAGCTAAATATACTAAATGTGAGTTACCACATGTTGCAGATGTCCTAAAATAAAATGTCTCACCTGTATCCGGGTGCACAAATTTGGTCTCTTCTAGAATATATCTACAATATTGATGATTTCTACAGGCCTTCGTCCCTTCCATGTATTGTACTTTATTAACATCTCTAGTGGTACAAAGCCTTCTCTTTAAGGATTTCTTGTTTTTAAAAGTGAACTGTGGTCTGGCATCCAAATGTCTACTAACTTGTTCATCCATCATTAAAATATCCCAGTACCTATTGAATATACCTGTGTATGCTTGGATATTCCTGAAATAGCTTAAACACATCCTTAATTTATGGGGAGTATGTCTCAGGATGCTTTGTTCACTAGTTGTGGGGTAGGTATTTTCTGAAAAGAAAGGTTTAGCCCTACCCTCTCTAAGTTTAGATACCTGACTTTTATTTGTTTGAGCAAAATCATGTTCATATCCTCTCTGTATAAACTCTTCTTCTACATTCCCCACTTGCCTTATAAACTCTTCATCCTGTATGTTGAGTCTTGATAATCTAAATGTTTGATTTTGTAGAACGTTTTTAAATATAAAGTTAAGATGCATGCTTTCTTGACTAAGCATACTGTTGACATAACATTCTTTTCTATAAGGTCTCGTACTAAGCTTGTGATTTTGATCCCTAAAGATTGAGACATCCAAAAAATTAATTTCTACATAAGACCAATTCATATTAAACTTTAAATATGAGGTAGTTTGATCAATAAAATGATGAAAATCCTTTAGCAATTCAACTGACCCTTTCCGAATAAGGAAGAGGTCATCCACAAATCTACGAAAGAACACAATATTATATCTATAAGGACCTTGAACTAAATTTCTGGCCTCCCATTCTGCCAGAACTGCATTGGCATAAGTGTTAGCACATGAGATACCCATTGCTACCCCATTGCGTTGCCAGTAAATCTGTTTTCTAAATAAGAATACATTATTTTCTCACACTATGTTAAGTAATTTCCTAATCAATCCCACTTTATTAACATCAAAATCTAAGACTTCTAGATGTCTAATAATACTGTCTATACCTATTCCATTTGGTATCACTGTAAAAAGTGACTCCACATCCCGAGTAACCAATACGTACTCAGGAGGAATTTGACCTCCATTAGTTTCTTTATACAGGTCTCTTACAAACTGCTCAGTATCTTTTAAAATGTACTTTGAGCTTTCTATAAGACAGCATAAACTTTTCTCTAGATAAATAGAGAGAGATTCTGTGCATCATTCCTACCTGCTGCTATTGGTCTCATTGGTGGCTTCAAAAAACTTCTGTAAAGTTTAGGAAGTCCTTGTATGACGGGTATTGTGGGTTTCATAATGTTAAAATATTTAAATAGTTCATCATCTATTTTCTGTGTTCTCTTTAACTCATAAAGTTCATTTTCTCATGCTGAGTAATACTGCTATAAAAATTACTGTCATTCAACATATTGATCATACTTATGTCATAATCATCCGTATTCGTGACTACAATCTGTCCTCCTTTATCTGCTGGTCTAATCCTAATTTCAGATTTTTTTTGTAAATCACATAATGCTTGATGTTCACTTTTAGTTAGATTATACTTATTAATTCTGAAATTAGGATTAGACCAGCAGATAAAGGAGGACAGATTGTAACAAGAATACGTGATGTGATTATGATAAGTATGATCAATATGTTGAATGACAGTAATTTTATATAGCAGTTACTCTCAGCATGAGAAAATGATTTACTATGAATTGTAGAAATTAATTTTTTGGATGTCTCAATCTTTAGGGATCAAAATCACAAGCTTAGTACGAGACCTTATAGAAAAGAATGTTATGTCAACAGCATGCTTAGTCAAGAAAGCATGCATCTTAACTTTATATTTAAAAACGTTCTACAAAATCAGACATTTAGATTATCAAGACTCAACATACAGGATGAAGAGTTTACAAGGCAAGTGGGGAATGTAGAAGAAGAGTTTATACAGAGAGGGTATGAACCTGATTTTGCTCAAACAAATAAAAGTCAGGTATCTAAACTTAGAGAGGGTAGGGCTAAACCTTTCCTTTCAGAAAATATCTACCCCACAACTAGTGAACAAAGCATCAAGAGGCATACTCCCCATAAAGGAAGGATGTGTTTAAGCTATTCCAGGAATATCCGAGTGTACACAGGTATATTCAATAGGTACTGGGATATTTTAATGATAGATGAACAAGTTAGTAGACATTTGGATACCAGACCACAGTTCACTTTTAAAAACAAGAAATCCTTAAAGAGAAGGCTATGTACCACTAGAGATGTTAATAAAGTGCAACACATGGAAGGGATGAAGGCTTGTAGAAATTGTCAGTATTGTAGATATATTCTAGAAGAGACCAAATTTGTGCACCCGGATACAGGTGAGACATTTTATTTTAGGACATCTGCAACATGTGGTAACTCACATTTAGTATATTTAGCTATCTGTGAAGTATGTCATAAATTTTATGTAGGGAAAACGGATAGGCAATTTAAACTCAGGATTAGAAAACACCTATACCATATTAAGAAACAAAGTGCACATAATGCTTTGGCTAAACATGTCAAAGAGACAGACATACTTCACAATTTTAAGTTTTTAACAATAGGTAGGTGTTTTGAAAATAGGAGGGGAGGTGATATTAGAACAAGAACTGAAACACTCGAAGTGGAGTGGATCATTAGACTTCGGGCAGATATGGGACATGGACTTAATGACCATATTCCCATCAGACCATTACTCAAGACACGACCCCTATGCAAATGATTTTAAAGTATGTTTTTTAGCCAATGTGTATAATATCTACGAAATGTTATTTTTATGTGAAAAACTTTTTTTTATATACATTCCTATATGAATTTTTATCTAATGTGTATATTTATATCATATTTATGAAATTTTGTATATGTATTTTGAGAGCTTTTTCATGAAATGAGGAGGTTACTTTATGATTAAACACTATCAGTCATGTGATCTTAATTTATTGCTATATAATGGGTATTTTTGTAACTGCACTTTATTCACCTGAAGAAGCTAACTGTGAAAGCGCTTGTGTGTGTGTCAGTCTGACTAGAATTAAAATGTTGTTTGGAAATTGGAAGCCTGGTCTCTACTAGATTTTTGTTCTACTGGATTTCTTGGATTTATTTTATACAGTGGAGATCCCTGGAATTTGTTGGTTTGTGTTCAGTTGTTGTTAAAAGCTGAATAATGTTTTTAGATACCTTGAGGAACTGGGCTGACTGAATTAGGTATGGATATTGGTGTCATCTTCCATAACAATGATTAAGATTATAAAATGAAAAATTGTATAGAAATAATCTAAGCTTCTGCCTTTTCAATTTCTCCAAATATTTAGGGTTATAATGCCATGACAGTAAGGAACCCCATTCCTAACTTAAGGAACAAACTAAAGTTCACAAAATCAGTATTGCTTCAGTCTCTGCCAAATGTGTACTTCTTATCATTGACAGGTACCCAGAACTGCCACAGTGTTGTACAAATGGCATTACCTAGACTCTTGATGTAAATATAGATGTGCATAATTTATTTTTTTTATTATTTTACTTTTCTCTCGCTCTCACTCACTCTCTCTCTTCCTTTTTATCTCCTCTTTTTTCAATCAGAGAGCTGCCCCAATGTCCAGCAACTTTATTAGGTCTGCCATCACTCCAAACTAAACCCATTCCAATGCATGCAAATTTTGTTAAAGCTAGAAAGGATCCTAAAGATGTCCTGGAGGTGAATTCTCTACAACATCTTTTTTTGGGGGGGGGGCTACATTTTATGGGCAAGCCCTTGTTACTCACCCATCCCATCTGCAAATCTTGTGGTATGCCCATGGATAGGGCATGCAATGGGGACATACGGTGCACTGTTCCACCACTCCTGCAACTCAGCCAGATCTCCACCCTATTATCCTTTTACAGAATCACCTCCTAGTGCACCAGCTCCATCTTTTGCCGAGAGTGGCACAAGAGGTGCCCAAAGGTTGTACACCCATCCCTTCCTGATGCTGTGTCAGGCACCCAAGATGCTAATCAAACCTCGGTCACATGGGCCATAGTCAGGACTTTATCCCTATGTACCATAAGAGTGGCTATTATTTCTCTTCTACTGTTTCTGGAACTATCTATATGTTTTTCCACATTAGTTTAGGCTTGTATATGGCATTTTATATTTTCATCACTGGGATTCAGAAACATGCTTAGCACAATTGTGGATTGCCTTCCACAGATTCTACCCTAAACTCATTATCAGTTAACAATATGAAAACGTACTGCTCTGGTTGAACCTAATCAGTAATCCTGCTTAGACTTGGAACAGGACTTGGGGTGAGATAGAGAAATCCACAGATGCAGGTACAGTATCACAAAAGAAAAAGTGCTGAGTGTGGAGGTTGTACGAACTAAATCTACTTTATAATCAAATAAAGTTGTGGAACTAGTAGTATAAGACATTACAGGAAAGGTACAACAAGCATAGGATAACATATAAGGGGAAAAAAGGAAATTAAGAATGGCGGGGAGAGGAAAGGAGGGTAAAACTTGTTTCTGTGGGACAGGTACCCTTTTTTTCAAGAAGTAAAGTTGAAGAAGGATGTAAGAGGAAGGTGAAGGTATGGTTAAAGTGTGAGGGTCAATTGCAGGGTGAAATGCCCAAACTTATAACATAGACAAAGGCTGAGGCAGGGAAGGTGCTGACACACTGAGAGATAACAATAGATTCAGAAACATAAAAACAAAGGCAGGATAATGGTGATGGGGAGGATCAGACAACAAACAGTCCCTGGCATTGACATAAGCAATGGGAACACAGGGATTTGGAATATGGTGGCCTTGGTCTTATACACTGTACTGCCTGTGCAGTATCCATGAGTAGGTCAGGCAGCACCCTCACCATTCTCCCCACTGGACTCTGCATGAGGTGTTGATGGCAGGGCTAGGCAGTAATGAGACTCTGCTAGTCACAGAAGGAGCCTTCAGAGGCAGCTAATGTAGCTTTACATCTGCTAGTTAAACTCTCTCATCACCTCCACAGTCTTAATGTAGCTGACTAACTGACTACCTCACAGAGCCAATTGAGGGAATAATGGCACTCCTAGGTGAGAAAGCACCACAAGGGCAGGAGACCTGGCCTTCTAGCTGTCTACAAATGCTACCACTGGAGAGGCAGCCTGGGATTTTGGTTGAGGAGCGCATGTTTTTGGCTGCTGATAAATACTACAAATTAAGTTTAAAGGATGGGATAGCAACAAAGGTGTGAGGGGGAAAGAAACAAAATTGACATACCATTAACATATAAACTCTGAAATACATGATTAATGACACTGTAAATTATAAGTACTGTTGTCTAAACAAAAAGCTGGTTAGCAGCATAGGTGTAGAGGCATGTGACATATATAGACTAATATGCTACAATGTGATATCTCTAAGTGGTCACAGGTCACAATTTTGTCAGTGTGATATCTGTGCTTATGACAGCCATGTAGGAGTGCAGTGACATCACCATGAGCCAGTGGCCACTTGCCATTATTTACCTTTACTGTAGTTCAACACTTGAGTGCATCCAGGTCTGAGCCACAATGATTATGCACACTGCCTGAATAATTGTTTCTTCATGCTCTGAAGAGCATCCAGACTTCACTTGCAATGCCTGTATATCTAAACATACTCATGTTTACCACCTTGGTGTGACTGATGTGCAAGCTGCTGCCAGATAACTGCTATAATACTATCATTTTGCAAAACAAAAGTATATTTAAAGATTGAGATAAACCCCTGGATTCTCAAAAGCTTGCACGGAGTTGTAGAGTAGTGTAAGACGTCAAACAGACAATATGTCTGCCGTGCGATCCAGGAACAGCCGGCAGGGGCGTGCATGAGAGCTGCTAAAGCTACTCTTGCACAGACAGCGTCATGGTATGCAAATTACCTCATCTGCTGGTGAAAGCTATGCAAATTAGGTAAATTTGCGATCCAGGAAACACTAACCTATCCGTGGAAGATTAGTGTTATCTGCAAAAATGTACTCCGTTGGTAACAGAGTAACGTTCTGCAAATAGCTAAACGGAGCTATGACAGCTCCAAATAAAGGATGCATACAGTTGAGGAAGCATGCCAATGGACAGATATAAGGCCATTGGCATTTATAAATGTTTAAAAATATAAAAATCTAACTTTTTTCCAAAATCTCCGATGTTTAAGCATAGAGCAGCACGGCGCAAACGTGCGGCGCTTATAAAAACAAGAAAATAATTTAAAAAAGGCCAAAAATAGGCATTTTCACTAAAAGGCTTATTCTGCCATGCAGGTGAATTGCAGGCTGAAGATGACATGGCCACTGAGTAGTGGTTGCTAAGGGGGGGAAGCTCAGTGTCAGAGATGTAACCATGCAATAGTAGGCAATCTTATGCAAATGAGGATAAGAATAGTGAATTCCAATTTTCCCCAGCATGTGAGCCATGTCCCAAGAGTGTAGGAGTAGGAGTAGGTGAGTAGTAGAGTAGAATATAGGTGACATCATGAGGGTGTGTGTCAGACAGGCTGTAAGCTAATTGGAGCACAGTGGCTTATGTTTGCTTAGAGTTGCTCAGGATTGCAAGAGGTGTGGCTACAGTTATCCTATTTTAAAACCTCAAACCAAAGGTGCACAATGTTAAAAGATAGGAAACTCCTTGCAAACATGCACACAGCGTGTTTGCGCATTTGCGCTTGTTTGCGCGGCGCTTCCCCCATGCGGAAACAGAAAGGCAAAAAGAAGGAAAAGAAGTAGTAGGAAGTTAACCAAGGAGAACTAGCAGAGCTGCCAGGTGAAATATATCAGAATCAGCCAATTACACAGGCAGCAGACTAGCCCAGCCCAGCCCAGCACTTTAAACTCTGCAAACAGCATTCCCCCATTTTTTTCCCAAGAACTCTGCAACACTGCAGTATACAAACAAGGAAAGCTTAAAAAGCTTAAGTCAGACAAAATGTTAGGGGTTGATCTTGCTATCATAAACCAACATGTGCAAGGTGCTGAGGGTGGTGATGTTGTGAATGTTGCTGAGCAACCCACAGTGAGGAGACGGAGAAGAGTGTACAGACCCAGTGTAACCTACCAGGAGCTACATGAGCTATAGATAGTGGAGCTCTATAGGGTGGACAGAGACCTCCTACAATAAATTGTTGAGCTGTGATGGCCATGCCTCACACACAGAACCAACAGAGGGGAACCCATCCCAGTGGACACCAAGGTATGTGCTGGCATAAGAATACTAGCTACAGGTACCTTCCAAAGACCAACTGGTGATATGATGAGGATTTCACAGGCATCAGCATCCAGGGTACTCCATCAGTTCCTGGATGCCATGTCAGCACATGTCGGTGACCACGTATATTTTCCCAATTCCTGTGAGGCATTGGCCAGCAATATGCATCTTTTCCACCAAATAGCAGAATACCCTGAGGTAGTGGGTGCAATAGACTGCACGCACATATGCATCAAAGCACCACCCGGTGAGAAGGGTAGGGTCTACATCAACCACAAGGGCTTCCCCTCCATCAACTGCCAGGTTGTGTGCGATGCCCATGGCATAATAAAGAATGTGTGTGCTGGCTGCCCTGGAAGCTATCATGATTCCCACATCTGGCATCTGATGCAGCTGTACCAGAGATTTTCCAGTGGGGACATCCCTGATGGTCACCTAGTGGGGGATGCTGGATACGCACTGGAGCCGTGGCTGATGACACCCATCAGAAATGCTCACACACCTGAACAAGAACTCCATAATGAGGCACACGCACAAACAAGAAACATAATTGAGCATGTGTTTGGGATGCTCAAGTCACGGTTCTGGTGCCTGGACACATCTGGTGGAGCCTTGCAGTACTCACCAACTTCATGTACCCAAATTGTTATGGTATGTGCCATGCTACACAATATGATCCTGCGGAAACCAGCTGCAGCAGGAACAGCATGGGGCAAGGCCAAACAGCCCCCACAATTGCCAAGACCTGCACAGGCACAGCGTGACTCAGAGGAGGAACAACCTGAGCCTGCCCCAGTAGGCAGAAAGAGGCATGCCCAGTATGCCCTGGCCTTGGCAAAGAGGCAATGCATAGCACATACTCTGACTCAGTAGGAACCCTGGAAATTACACATCTCTCTGACTCACACATACAGTAAAAGGGATGCCTAACTTGACACTACCTGTTTTCAAACATGTATAGGGAGTGTACTACGTGCATCCGACATAGGCAGCCCTGCAGCACCACCTGAGGCATGAGTGCCCTATTTTAAGCAATATAAAGCACTGCTAAGCACATTTTACCAGTATTGAGCATATTTAAATACAGTTGTGTGTAGCTGTGCACCACACTAACCAGCACAATGTCGGGCAACATTGGGCAACGTTGGGCAAAGTTGGGCAACATTGGGCAAAGTCGAGCAAAGTCGGGTAAACACGCTCACACCTTCTTTAGTTTTCCTTAACCAGTCAGGTCTGCCCAGTAGGAAAATAAAAAGCAGTGACAGGGCTCGAACTCAGGATACTGTGTATTATAGTCACAGTACTGAACCACTAAGTCATGACAGCATTTCACTGTTACAGACACAACTTAAATCACTCACACATACCAGTTGGGGGGGGGGGGGTCACATACCTAACAGTCATAGCCAGCAGGACAATTGAAGACAAACGCAAACACAAACAAATGCTGTATCATTCTCTCTGAAGAGGCATATGAATAACCTCCCCCCAGGCCTATGCAGACAGATAACAGCAGGTGAGGCAGTGTGATGTGGGTTGTGTAGACTATGAAGTCACAAACTAATATGCGTGTAATTGGAAGCTAAGGTCTGTAGTACAGTGGTATGCTTCAAGCCAGTACAATAGGCAACAGTACAGACTGAAATGGAGTACCTGACAGCAGTGCAGGCCTAGCAAATGTGTATAACTGTCAGGTGTACCCCTCATCCTATGTACACCCACAGTAACAATCAGGTGTGCCCCCCCCCCAGGTAGAAATGTAAAAATAATAGCTGTCCGCCCTGTATGTAGAAATGTTGATAAGTCTATGCAAATTGACTCATGGAAGCCCTGCAGGCACAGCGTGCTTCCTGTCGATGTACAACACAAAGGTGAGCCCTGAAGTAAAATCCAACTTGATTTTTCACAGACATATAGTATATATGCCCATAGTGGGCATGCTCACACACTTAAATAAATTTAGCAAATTTCAGTTAGCAACATACTGAAAGGTCATACTGGGCATACTCACACACTTAAACAAACTAAGCAAATGTCAGTCAACAACATACTGAAAGGTCATACTGGGCATGCTCACACACTTAGGCCATGTCTGAGTACAGCAGTAGGCCACACATATCTGGCAGTTGCAGTTCTTACTCCAGACACTTGTCACTATTCACCAATCCTGCCTTGCGCACACAGTGATATGAAAACAGACCCATATAATATATTGGACCCCTGTCATAATCAAACTATGTAGTACAAGTACTTAAGCTGTTCAAAGAAAGTGAAAATCCAAAGAAGATCAATAAATCTCTGATCAGTATCATCAAGAAACAATGAGCACTCCTAACATTATTCAAGCTATGTTCTGGCAACAATATTGCCAAAGAGTCCATAGACAACCACAAAGCTTTCTTTAGCTATGTCATAAATATCAATGTAAACTCATATATGTTCTGAGTTAGTGCAAAGTGTAAATGAATACATGTACATGACTGACATGTCAACATCTTGTTAGACAGGTTCATACATATTTACCCACCTCTCACTGAGAAAAGGGCCCATTACCATAGCTGAAGATTGTGAAAAGCCAGAAATCACATATACAATGGTTAAACAGCTCTATCCAAACCTAAAAACAGGGTGTCTATGGGATGACATGGTGTCCCTGGCTGTATCATATGTGAACTTCAAAACAAACAGACCCTGCACCTGAACAGTCTGCTGAGACTCACCCTCTGTACAGGATATGAAACTGTTGAATGGGTTACAGCAACATTTGGCACACTCCACAAGTGTTGGTACACAACAGACCATGGGAACTATGGTCTTATAAGCCTAATAAGCCTGATCTGCAAGGCCATGGAGTCCATCATTATGGAACACATAAACAGAGCTACTGGGAGCCTACAAACACCCAACCCTACCCATTTTGGTTTGGTCAGGGGCAGATCATCGTCCCTAAACCTGCTAGACAGTTTTTAAGGCAGTTACCCAGGACATATGTCAATGAAATGAGCTACACACAGCCTTGAAAACCCTTTTCCAACATCCCACACACATGTCATATCCACAAAATCAACAACCTGTGCATAAACACGTATGTCATCTGATGGATTGCCAGCTGGAGCACAGATAGATCCCACAAGGTAAGAATTGTGGTCTCCCTGTTGGACTATAAACTGGTAACAACTGCTGTCCCCCATGGCTCAGTCCTGGGACCCCTCCTGTCTGGTGCATACTTTTCAGAAATACAGTCAAACACATGAGGGCTATGGTTAGCAAAGTTTGTGGATGACTGCAAAAAGGTTGTTATAATCAATGTTTGGGACAACAGAGACATCCTTAAAAAGGGTCTCAGTCAGACAGATGTAGTGTCAAAATTATGGCCTCGAGCTACAGTCATACAAATACCACATAGGTGCCAACACCCTAAATATGGAGGTAATAATAAGGGATCTATGGACACATGTGGATAGTCATCTCTACTTCCAGAAACACATTCACAAAGTGGTTAGAAAATCATGCTATGTGTTCCCACAAATTGCCACGGTCTTTGCATGTAGGTCAAAGGAGGTTCCCTCTACTCATCAGACATCAGACACATCAGAGAGTGTCACAGCACACTTGCGATGAATCTGACTGGGCACCTTCAGCAGCTGGAAAGACCACTGAAGTACCTCAACAAGAGGATTACTGGCCTCAAACAGTTGCTCCATGCAACAAGACTGAAGTTAACTCAATCTGTACTCTGTTGCATACTGTCTACTCAGGCAATCTCTGCCCAACAGACAGGTCCATGTCCAATGCAGAACTGATGTACATGCTCTATCTGAAGTAAACCCAAGCTCACTGTGCCACATGCTCTAGGGATATCATCATCACAACAATAAATAGAACATGTTGGAGGGATACATTACTAACTCACAGACTTTCCTTGCTTTGGAACAGGCTCCCAACCTACATTAAACTGAGTCCCTCACTGACACTCTTCCAGAGGAGCCTTGATGAGTGTATGTGAAACTGAACCATCACATCATGGACCACTTCATCAGCTCTACTACACAGAGGCCTAGGGAACTAACCCCATGTGTGGTGATAGCTGCACACTCTGGCCTTACTAGTATATGCCTTCAGGCAGATAGCCTATTACCTACCTATGTACCTATATATATGTAGGGGGAACACAGTATAATAAGCTAAAGATGGATGGGCAGAGATGTGTGTAAGAGGGTGACCATGACAGGAAGCCATCCAGGACTGTCCCACCCAGCACACATCCCAAAGGAACAAAAGACATGAGGTGCACATCTCACCCACTGTACATAATAGCCACCAGTATCTGTAAGCATTACCGTGTATGTGGTGCATGTGCCTGCTGTACAAGATGACTGTACAATGAAGTACACATCTACTATCTGTAGACATGTACCTGTCACATAGTTTCATAGGTATGTAGTAGACTATCTTCACGAAGGCATATATTAGCCTAAGCAAGTTGTGCAGCTTTCACTACCCCATTGGGTAGTCTCCTAAGCCCTAGTTCTAACAGTTAGTACCTTAAGCCCCTTTCTAGTGGGGCTGCTGATGTGATGCCTGGCGTGAATTGTCTGTTTCCCATCCATTCATCAAGGTTCTTAATGAAGAGTGTCAGCGAGGGGCTCTGTCTGATGTACATTGGGACTCTGTTCCACAGTAAGGCAAGTGTCTGGGATGGTAGTCTATCCCACCAGCATGTTGTATTCATTGTTGTGATGAGGTTCATATCCCTGGAGTGTGTAGTGTGACTCAGTTTTGTTATCAGTAGATGGAGCATGTTCAACAGTTATGTGTTGGACGTGGCTCTGTATGTTAAGCAGAGTGTGCCTCTGAGTAGGCGGTACACAACGGAGAACAGATTTAGTTTTACCAGTTGTGTTGCATAACAGAATTGTTTGAGGCCAGTAATCCTCTTGGTGAGGTACCTCTGTGGTCTCTCCAGGTGCTGGATATGCTTAGTCGAGTACATCCAAAATGGTGCATTGTACTCAGTGATGGCCCTCTACTCTTAAGTCATCAGACCCATCATTGTACTCAATGATGGGTCTGATGACTTAAGAGTAGAGGGCCACCACTATCTCTTTTGATCCTGATGCAAACCCTTTGTTGATTAGCTGGGCCACATAGGATTTCCTAATCACTTTGGCAACATGGTTGTCAAAGGAAAGATGACTATCTACTTGTGTCCCCAGATCCCTTATTACCTTGTCAGTTTTTAGAGGGTAACATCTATGTGGTAGTTTGTGGGTGCTTTGTTTTCCCCAAAGGGGATTACTATGCATTCTTTCACATTGAGCTTGAGGCCATGATTCTGACACCACACATCTCTCTCATAGAGTCCCTTCTGGAGGAATATTTGTGTCATCCGGGGAATCTATTATGGCAAACACTTTACAGTTCCCAGCAAAATTAGTCAACCACAACCCTCCTGTGTTGGCATGTACTTTTGAGAAGTCTATACCAAACAAGAGGGACCCTAGGACTGAACCCTGGGGGCCACCAGTTGTTACCGGTGTAGAGTCTGACATGTAGCCAGCAACTGTTAATTTGTGGAATCTATCTGTGAGCCAGTTTGCAATACATCTTGTGATATATGGATTCATGCCCAGGTTGGTGAGTTAATCTATGATACCTGACTGGGGAATGCTGTCAAAGGCCTTAGAAAGGTATAGGTAGGCTGTGTGGAGCTCCTTTCAGTCATGTGTAGGCTGGGTAACTGTCTCAAAGAAATCCACCCAGTTCAGGAGGCGTGATCTGCATTTGACGAAGCCAAACTGGGTGTGCTCAACTGTGTGAAGGTTCCCAATGTCTTTATTCTTGACTTCCATTATGATTGGCTCCATTGCCTTGCAAATCAGATTTGTCAGGCTCATAGAGCATGAATGCAAAGGGTCTTTTGTGGCCCCACCCCTGTGGAGTGGGAAGAACATTGCTGTGCAACATTCTATGGGTACATATCCTGTACAGAGCATGTAGACAGAGGTGTAGGTATCCTTGATGAATATGGATACATCCTCACCGTATGTGCTATGATCCAGGTTCTGATGCTGGAAGGTATGGAATGAGTATTATCCTGGTAATGCTGGTATGCTCTCTGGAACCTTGAACTAGGTTTCTGTTACTGCACAGATATCAATATTCTCCATACTGAGAAGTGCCTCGAGTGTGTGCATTTGGAGGCTGAGACTTCTAGCAATTTGTAACATTTAGCTTACTTTGTGGTTATTTGTGTTGGTTACGGGGTTTGGTTTGTCCTGAGTGACCTGTGTTCCACACCTGAAGTGAATGCCTCATTGGTCTGATCTGACCATAAGCTAATTACCCTACATATTCACATTCTTACCCCACCCCCCCATTAAGGAAACCATGTTAAAAAATTTCTCCAAAGCCAACTTCATGCTTCTTAAGACAGAAGTGGTGAACTTCATGACACCCATGCAGATGGACAATACAGTTACTACTACTGAATCCAACACAATTGCACTTTATAAGCACTTACATGAGTGCATGGATCGTGCTATCCCAAACAGAACCAAGACACTATCTTCCAAGAAAAGTAAGCCAATCTGGTGGTCCCCTGCCATAAACAAACTATACAACAGAAGGAAGAAACTGTTGCAAAAGAGGGTAAAATCCCATGAGTGGAGGAGCTCCCTGGTCAGCCTCAGCAAGAAGCTGCGATCCCTGATAAAATCCTCCAAAGCTAGTTATGAAAACAAAACTGCCACTGATTCTAAAGACAACCACAAAGCATTCTATAGCTATGTCAATAATCTCAATGGCAACACTCAGATCTGCTCTGAGTTACAGCACAATGGCACTAAATATACAGACCCAACTGATATCGCCAACATCCTGGCAGATAGGTTCAGTGCTAACTTTAGCTCCTTTTCACCCATGAAAGAGCCCATCTCTATACCGGAAGAATGCAAAGTTCCTGTCATCACAGGTGCACAGGTAAAAAACACACTCTCCAAAGCCAGGAACACAGCATCTGTGGGACCAGACAACATCCCAGGCTGCATTCTACATGAAGCACAGAACGAACTGGCACCACACCTAAGTACCATGTTCAGTCATAGCCTCACCTCAGGCTTTGTGCCTGCTGAATAGTGCACAGTGATGGTTATCCCACTACACAAGGGGAGAGCCACCACGGACCCTGGGAACTAGCACCCCATTAGCCTGATGAGCCTGGTCTGCAAGGCCATGGAACGTATCAATCATGGAACTTATAAACAAAGACATTGGTAATCTCCAAACTCTGGACCCCAACCAGTTTGGGTTTGTAAAAGGCAGATCATGTCTTCTAAACCTGATAGACTTCTTTGAAGCAGTCACCAAAGCTGTAGACGAGGATAAGGTGGTTCACACAGCCTATCTAGACCTTGTCAAGGCTTTTGACACCATTCTCCCACTCTGGAATTATAGATAAAATCACTAAACTAGGTATAAATCCCTATATCAGAAGATGGGTTGCCAACTGACTCACTGACAGAACTGACACTGTGAAAGTAGCAGACTCCCAATCCGACTTCAGACCAGTGACAAGTGGAGTAATGCAGGGTTTAGTCCTGTGTCCTGTCCTCTTTGGTATCTACTTCCCTGAAGTACAGGCTAACACAGAAGGTCTTTGGCTAATGAAGTTCACAGATGGCTGCAAACTAGGAGCCATAATCAAAACTACTAATGATGCGGACATCCTACAAAAGGGCCTCACTGAGACAGATGCCTGGTGTCAAAGCCATGGCCTCAAGCTCAATGCCAAAAAGTGCATTGTCATCCCATTTAGTAAAAACTCTGTACCCATGAACTACAATATAGGTGGTAGTATACTTAACACTGAAAGTGTGATAAGAGACCTTGGGACACAGGTGGTCAGTAGTCTCTCCTTTGATAATCACATCGCCACAGTAGTCAGGAAATCCTTCTACATGGCACACCTCATCACAAAAGGTTTCTCATGCAGAAAAAAAGAGGTCATTGTTCCCCTCTACTTATCACTCATTAGATCCTTTATAGAGTACAACGCCCCTTTTAGTATGTACCTCACAAGACATCTACAACAACTGGAAAGGCTGCAGAAATACCTCACAAAGAGGATTACCAGCCTCAAACACATGCCCTACACAGACCGTCTCAAAAAACTCCAGCTTTACTCTGTCACATATCACCTACTCAGTGGTGATCTAAGCCTAACATGCAAAGCTATGTCAAACCCAGAGCTGTTGGACATGCCCCACTTAAAGAAATCCCAATCCCTCCAAGCTACACACTCTAGGGACCTAAACCTTGTCACCACAATAAACCGAACATGCCGGAGGGATAGATTCCTGTCCCAGAGACTTCCCATACTACAGAATAAACTACCTATCTATATCAAACAAAGCTCCTCATTAGCACTCTTCAAGAAAAATCTTGATGATTGGATGGGAAATAGGAAATTCACCCCGGGGATCACTTCTGTGTCTCTGCTCGTCATGGCACAGGAAAATAAATTTCTTGGATGGCAAAAGCCGGGGTACCTTTTTGGCTGGGCTTGTATAGGCTCCAGGGCCAATAGCCTAGTACCTACCTATGAACCTATGAACCTTTGAGCCTTGCTTAAAACAGGTAATATGGGGACAGCAAGAGTCTTGGCCAGTATTCAGAAGCATAGGGGCGACAGGTGCAAACCATCTGTAACGAAGCAACAAGGCTTGTCTATCATGTCAACACAGGCAAACAGAGACTGGAGCCCCTTTGAATGACGCCAGTAGCTCAGCCAATTGTTGAAGTTTATCATCTTTCTGTTGTATTGCAGTATCATGTAGGTGAAGGTAAGATGCTACTCAAGGTCAGGGTCATACCAGCCTGGACTACATGACCATAGAGCTACTATATATCTCTTGTCATGTTATCCTGGGAGGTATGTCTCAGATCATTCACACTGACATGTACAAAGAACATGTCATATATGTACCTATAGGTCAACAAATGTAAAATAAAAATAAATAAACAAATAAATAAATAAATGTACCTGTTCTGGAGTGATGTAAGTGCTTGTGTTATGTGGTGGATCATAGTACCTGACAGACAACTGACAGTAACCTTCCCCTTGTCCAGCCGAGTGAGTGGAACATCTGTGTACCTTACTATGAAGTCACCTATTACTAGTGTTTTGGGTATGTTGTTTTGCCTTAGGTCTTGTTGTGAGGCACACTGCTTTGGTG
This sequence comes from Protopterus annectens, assembly GCF_019279795.1. NCBI lineage: Eukaryota > Metazoa > Chordata > Ceratodontiformes > Protopteridae > Protopterus > Protopterus annectens. The sequence continues at coordinate 849,952,417 of NC_056745.1, forward strand.
TATTATGTGTTTTCTGGTGTGTGCTTGGAGGTGCATGTTGCTTGCTTGTCTGCTTAGGAGGACACTCTCTCTTTTTCAGATTAATATTTGTATTCTCCGAGTATGGTAATGTGTATTTATGTGTGTGTTTTGCTGGTGCTTAGGTCTATGTGAGACTGTTGGTGTTGTGGTTGTATGACCCTACTCCTCCTGACTGTATTGTACAGTATTGGGTTGACAGGGCTTAGCCACTGGTTTGACCTTGTGTGTGCCAGCATGTGGTGCATCAACCCATATATGATATGGTCAGGGCCTATGCATGCAAAACACTCACAATACACCTAGTATGATAAGCCTGCTGAGGTTAGCAAATGTGAAAAAAACCTTTGGGCAAACTGTCATCAAGTAATGTCTGTATTGCACCCTGTAACTCCATATTGCTTGCTGAAGTGTAAAGACGTACTTAGTTTGGATTAAGAACCTTGCACTTGCCAGTTGTGTGTGTGTGTGTGTGTGTGTGTGTGTGTGTGTGTGTGTGTGTGTGTGTGTGTGTGTGTGTATGTGTGTCTGTCTCTCCCTGGGGAGAGAGAGCAACCTTTTTGGAGACTACTCACACCCCTTAAAAGTGGTATACTCTTCTTTGTCAAGTCTGATGATGTCAACATCCTGCAAATATACCTGTGGAAAGGTGAAATCTCAGTAATGTGTATAGCGCATTGAGTAAATGCATATTTCTGCATTATCATAATGTAGTTAGATAGGGGTTTGAATCCTCCACTTGGTGAGTGTGTGTGTCTCTCTGGGGAGACTACTCACACCCATTAAAAGTGGTATACCTGTAGAAAGGTGAAATCCGAGTACTGTGTATAGCACATTGCGTAAATGCATACTGCTGTCGTATCATAATGTAGTCAGGAAGGGGTTTGAATCCCGTACTTGCCAATTGTGTGTGTGTGTCAACCTGGCGAAGAGCAGCCTTTTTGCAGAATACTCACACCCCTTAAAAGTGGTATACTCATCTTTGTCAAGTCTGATGATGTCACCATCCTACAAATATACCTGTGGAAAAGAGAAATCCAAGTCATGTGTATAGCGTGTAGTGCAAATATGTACAGCTGTAGTATCATCATTTAATTAGGTAGGGGTTTGAAGCTTGCACTTGTCAACTGTGTGTGTGTCTCCCGGGGTAAGAACAACCTTTTTGGAGAATACTCACACCCCTTAAAAGTGGTATACTCATCTTTGTCAAGTCTGATGATGTCACCATCCTACAAATATACCTATGGAAAAAAGAAATCCCAGTAATGTGTATAGTGCATCATGTAAATGTGTACTGCTGCATTATCATAATGTAGTTAGGTAGGGGTTTGAATCCCACACTAGCCAACTGTGTGTTTGTGTGTGTGTGTCTCCCTGGGGAAGAGCACACTTTTTGGAGAATTCTCACACCCCTTAAAAGTGGTATACTCATCTTTGACAAGTCTGATGATGTCACCATCCTACAAATATACCTCCGGAAAAATGAAGTCCTAGTAATGTGTATAGTGCATTGTGTAAATACATACTGCTGTAGTATCATAATGTACTTGGGAAAGAGTTTGAATCTCGCACTTGCTGAATGTGTGTGTTCCAGGTGTGTGTGACACCACTGGTCAATGTGGAGTGGGTTTTGATTTTTCTAGTGTATGACATATCACAATGACAACTGTATGTGCATTACACATGTAAGATAGCTATGGGGCAAAGCCATATACGTACATGTGACCTCAATTATTTCATAGGTGGGTACTCTGCTTTCACCATGAATGCATTTGTTATCTTTGCCAGAGCGTGCTGGCGCTTTCCAGACCTTAGGTCACTTCTGTATGCTAGTAACAAGCTTAGCCACTGCAGTGGTCCCTGGGCTATGTCTTCTGTTTCACATCCACTCATCACGGTTTCTATTGAAGAGTGTGAGTGAGGGTTTATGCTTGAGGTATATTTGAATCCTGTTCCAAAGCAAGCAAAGTCTGGCAAAGATGACTAATCATTATAGGTGTGCAACAACATCTGTGGATCTGCATGCAAACCCTTTATTGCTTATGTGCTCCACAGAGGGATTTCCAAAACCCTTTGGTAATGTGATTATCAAAGGAGAGATGACTAATCACATGGCTCTATGTATACATTAGTTCCTGTTCCACATTTTGGGGGCTACTACCTATGTTGTACTCTGGGGATATTTTGTTTTCTAAAAGTGGATAACTGTGCTTTCTTTGGCTTATAGCTTTACAGCATGAATGTGACACCAGGTATCTGTTTCTATGATACCCTTTTGGAGGATATGTGTGTCATCTGGAGAATAAAGTATATCCCACAGTATGCATTTTCATCAAACGTGGGAAGACATATCCCTACTGTGTTTGCTTGTACCAAACAAAGCTATATGCCAAACAGGAGTGGTCCCAGGAATGAGTGCAGGTGAATACCACTTGTTACTGGCATAGAACTGTACATGGAGGCTGCAAATGTTACTGTGTGTACTACATCTGTGCGTCAGTTGTCAATCCATCATCTAACAATTGTTTATGGTCAGTCTGTTGAGGTTATGTATAATACCAGAATGTGGGAAGGGTATAAATTGCTAGTGAGCTATAGCTTGGCTGTGTAGACCTCCCCTCCCTCACCTATAGCCTTGTTAACTGGTTTGAAGTCTACTAGGTGTAGGACCCATGATCTGGCCTTTAGAGAACCTAAGTGGGTATGGTGGAGTGTTTGCAGGTTCATAATGTCTCTGTTAATGAGTTCCATAATGCTGTGCTTCACAGCCTTCCCGATAACATTTGTATGGCTTATAGGGTGAAAGTTTCCAGGATTTGTTGTAGTTCTACCCTTAATCAATTTATGTTAACATTTGCACTGGGTGTAATGAGGGTGGACAGGTTTAGGAATAAGTATGTTAGAGGGTCAGCCCAGGTTTGAAGGTTAGTAGACCAAGCCAGATAAGCAGGATTAAGTTGGTTTGTACATGCGCTGAGGAGGGATACAGAGTATATTGTGAAATTGATGCTAAGGGTGAAGCTGCCAGGTAAAAGGAAAAGAGGAATGCCTAAGATGAGGTTTATGGCTGTGGTGAGAGAGGACATGCAGGTGGATGGTGTGACAGCGCAAGATGCAGAGGGCAGGAAGAAATGGAAACAGATGATCCCCTAATGGGAGCATCCAAAAGGAGAAGAAGAAGAAGATGTTGTAGCTCAACCCTTGTGGACTGTGAACACCCTTACCGTGTGTCATTCCACAAGTATGTAACCTGTATAGAGGCTGCATCTGAACAGAGTGTTTAGGTGAGTTATGACTTCATATGTCAGCTTGTGTATGACACAGCCAGGGACACTGTCCAGTACCATTGTCACTGTGGTTTGGACTTTGGTAAAGAGATGTTTTAACTAGAGTGTCTGTGAATCATCAGGTTTTACATTCTTCAGGTCTGGAAATTTGGCCCTTTTGTAATGACAGGGTGGTGAAATCCACATTCAAACTGTCTGACAAGAAATTGGTAATGTCAGTCAGATAAGTGTACTTTGTGACCGTTTACATTAGCTGTGACCCGATCTGAGATTTCCCCTGTAGATTATACACAACACTAAAGAAAGCTTTAGTGTTGTCTTAGGAATCCTTGCCATTTTGTATTTTGAAGCTTGCCTTGTATGTTTATTGAGGGATTGTATTTTCCCAATGATACTGACCAGAGAGGTTATCCCTTCTTGGTATGTAACTCTTTTTTTGGTACAACTTCACACCTTCTATTATATATTTAGTTTATGGCAGGGGTCCATGAGACTAATGCACTTTTACTGTATACTGAGAATTTCTTGTGTTTGTGATAGCACGGTCCATGCAACCCTGTAGGTGAACAGTGTGCATTACTAAAGGATAATGCAGCTGGGACAGTGTTAACATTAGTAATGCAAACCAATGACAGATAGCAACAACAGCATCATCCACAGCACATTGTAAACCCATGTCACACACACACATTCGTACTCAAGTTCCAAAATGTGTGTAGTACAATGCATACTGGCCACCAATAGAAACTATGGAGTGTTAACACTGGCCAGTACAGGGCATGTCACCCTGCCCATGTGTCCAATATACATGTACATGTAGACAGTGCACCACCACCATGTTCACAAATGGACACCTGCAAACCTGTGTTGCACACACCCCACACTTACTGTCCACTGTATAACACATGCTGACACACCTACACACATCAGCCAAGTGGCACATGGGCAAACAAAACACAATTGGAATAAACACTGGTGAAAACAATACAACATTGCTAATTACATCTTTAATGCATCATGACTGCTCAGCTACACCTTCAAGGATATCATTACACTTTGCGGCTGACATGCTACACATCCAACCATTGCTATACTTTATTAAAGTCACCCAGTGCATCAGCACCATGTTAGCCTGTTCCTGCATCAATGTTACGGATGACAGGATGTGGCACAGGTTTCATCATATACACAGGGTGTGTTGTTGGTTTGCCAGAGGCCTACACTGAGCCATACAATTGACATGTGTGTGTGAGTGTGTGTTTGAGGGCCATGAGTACTGTTATGGGTCAATGTTGATGTAATGTGTGCATGTATGTGTTTGCCCTAGGTTTCTGGTTTATGTGTGTGTGTGTCTGCATGCACACAGTTCCACCATGTGGCTGCCATATACGGGGATTTGCGAGACAGCTACAGACTGTACCTGGCAGGCATTACAGATCACCATCTCTGGCCATGGATACGGAACCTGTGCCTGACAGGGGTGCTACAAACAGTATCAGATACTAATCCAGATTGGGTACTATCCGAAGAGGTTGACATATGTCCACTGGATCCAAATCCCTGCTGAGACTGGCCAGAGCCACATGCATGTGATCTGCTAGGACTGTCTATGGACAGACCCCCCCCCAACATTACTGGGGCTGGTACTGGCACTATGGGAGCAGCTGTGACTTGCTGGACATCCACGGCAACCTCCAGCTGCTGATGTTCCTGGCATACGTCAACATCTCAACTGTCTCGCACTGTCCTGACACATGGACATGACATTGTGGAGGACATCCAATGTCTCACCCTAACGTCTATCAATGACCTCAGTGTAGTTAAGTATGGCACCTGCTAGGTCATGGATACTGTCATTTACAGAGGTGTAATGAGCCCTCTGTGCCCTTAGCCCCTGTCTGGTGTACCACTCCATTTGTGTCTATGCCTCCATGACAGCCTGGAACATGCATGTGGTAGAAGGAGGTGTGGCACATCTGCCAGGGGCATGATGACCAGCAGTGCTCTATGTGGTACCATTCCAGACATCTGGCTATGGCTGCTGTGTCCTGATACATGTGCTATAGATACCACACTGTCCTGGCCAGTGCCAACCATACACTGTCCCTCAGCTAAGGGCAATGGTGATGATGGAGGTACAGGCAGTATGACTGTGTGCATGGATGAGGTGGAGACTTGTGTACTGTCAATTGGTGGCCCAACAACAGACCCTGACAAACCTGCCTGTGCCTCAACACACCTATCCTCATCATCACTGTCTGTCTCAGCGACACCAAGTTCCCTGCTGTACTGATCCAGCCCCACCTCGGCACCTGTGAGAGGAAAACAGGAAACACACTTTAAGACCTGAACATGACTTCAGACCACAAGCACACATGCACACATGCACCTATGTGCACATGCACACATGCACACATACACACATGCACACATGCACACACACAAAACTACACTCCTCCCTAAAGCAGACACACACACCAGCAATCACAGAACATACACAATAGCAGGTGATGGTGGGGTACAGCATCACAAGCAAAACAGTCATATTACACATGTCAGCATGCAGGACATGTGTTGCTCAACAACATGCAGTGCAAGTGTAGTCAGTCCTTGTTACTAACAGTATACATGGCTTTGATGCATGTGTTTTGTTATTAGGTGATGGTCCTCCCCCTGGAACACAATGCATACATGGGCACAGCATTGCTGTGCAGGTATTCATAACCCTGTAATGTACTGTGTACCATAACTCACAGGTTTACATACCATTGCTGGATATGTATCTGTGTGCCAAATAGGTATCCAATGCTGATTACAGCCTCTGTGTCTTTAGCAAATAAATGTGGACACATTTTTAGCACATGCATGATGCGTATTCACACAACATCATCAGTGGTGCATGGATAATTGATGGAATACCATTCAGCCACATACCCAATGTACGGTACTTATGGTGAGTGTAGATCATATTGTGGACATGCCAGTCTCATCCATGACATGGCATGCTAAAACACAACTGCATATTTAAACACTACACATACCCAATATGTGTCATATGACCTAGCCACTCAATAGCATCACAAGACATATATGTGTCAGTTGTGCAAATGGTGATTGGTATGCATACTGTTTAGAGTTGCATATGTGTACACACACACATCATTATGGTGTGTAGCAATGACAGCTATGTGTAGTACTGTGGTTACAATAACTGGATGGGGTATAGTACCATAGGCCATCATCATGAAGCATCAGGTGGTCACTCAAGGCTACAAATGTTTCACAAACCAGCACTAATCATGTTGTGCCGGAACTATACTACCTTGGCTAAATTCACAATTTCACAACCAGTTGTTACGTGAGTTTGTAAGGAGGCCAATAAGGAGCATTCCCTGACAGGAATGTGTAGTGTGTTGCAGAGTGTTTAAATGCCCCAGGATAGACCTCTACCCCTCATGTATAGTATGTGTAATGTGTGGATGAGATTTTGGATATTGGAGTGTGTCTTTACAGAGGGTTTGGAAATCCTTTATGTGTAGCATGTTAAAATGTTCTGTGTATGACATAGATGTGTATGTTTTTTGCATGTTGAGTATCAACTGTGCATATCCAATGGTCACTACAGTCTAGCCACATTTTTTTGAGATGGTCTGGGTATTGCATGTGTTTGAGGCAGCTAATTACATTAGTGAGATGTGCGTGCTCTTACACCAAACATGCACAGCATGCATTATGGGTAGGTGTGTTACATGTGTACATGGCCTACACCTTAACTATGACATGCACGTTTTATTTACAATAATAAATGTAGAACACACTCACCAGCATCTGCCTGCTGCCTTGATGTCACCCCAGAGGGACCTACATAGAGATGAGGCAGTTTGTCAGTGGCCACAACTGTGGCATTGCTACTGTGTGTTTGCAATCTTACAGTACAACAACAGTTTACATTCACAGGGCTACAGATTATGTTCCAAATGATCAGTATTGCACAACAACAGGCTCCACATCTTTGAACAACACAGTCCACATCTCCCATATGCATGATCTACCAATACAGGTAACAGTAGTCTACAGATATGCCATGTTACCTGCATGCTCCATGTGTGCTTGCTGGGTGGCTCCAACCTCCATCATGGTGTATGTCTGCTGCTGTTGGTGTTGTTGGGCAGGTGCCACCAGCCTCAGGAGCAGCTCCTCCACTCTGGTGAGGGGGGGATGGGTAGTAACACCACCTCCTGTTGCAAGCTGTTGTCTATGAACATCAGCGGTACACTGACAGACATGTTTGAGAAGATCACTGCAGTGGTGGCGTACCTGCTTATATGTCTGGTTATGCAGGCCTACCTCATTGACCCTGCGGGCAACATCTTGCCACATTGCAGTATGCTCCTGCTGGTCCTGGCTGGTTCATGAGAACATGAGACGGTAGTGCTGAATCATACTGCTAGTAATGATATCATCTTCAGCACTACTGTAACTCGGGTTCCTGCAATGGACCATGATCCCTGGAAGACATAAATACAAAAATATGTCTGAGCAAGTCATATGGCACATTTAACATTATACAATATGGATATCACTGAACTGACATATATAGCAACCTATAAGCTAACCGAGAGTGAAACACTGTAACTGTCACTTATCACTGCTCACCCCACAACTGCTTGAAAGTGCCTTGCTCACTCTCTATCTAATGAACCATGTTCTGCACAGCAACAAAATAAAATCACTATATAAGACTATACAAGAGTACCTGGCACACTGTATGCAACATGATACACCGCCTAGTCACAGCAGATATACATCAAGCTGATGTGTAAAGAAATATATCATCCATCACAATCAGTATAAGGTCCAGTAAATGTATTACTATTATACAACAAAACTTGTTAATGCCAAACCCATGGCCAAAATATGTGCACAATTGGGAATATAGGTTACATACTGCTGGAGTACACTATGAATGTTGATAGATACGCAGTTATATGTTTTACCACAAATATGTCAATGGACATGTTACAGACATACCCACATACACATAATTACAAGACACAAAGGTATGACAACCCAGATAAGCTTTCAGTGTGTACTACACAGAACTGTGTGTCAGTACTTACACAACCTTAATCTTGAGAAATGTAATCTGTGATGAATACAGGGATCACACAAAACAGTGGATGCAAGCAAAGTAGACATACATCATACTTTGTTGTACAGGTCCAGATCTTCAGGTAGTACTAGAGTACACACCGGATTTGCATTCTACATCAGTACCAATCAATAATCATAGATGTAGTGCTTTAGCCTCCAATGACACACCCTAGTTAAAACCAGTATGCAATAGCACTTGTTCTGCCTGCAACAAAATACACAGCTTTTGCTAGGATCAAAGCAAGGACCCATAATACCATAACATAAACAGTTTCCCACTAAGCTATCCCACAGATACATATCTTTGACATATTCACAAACATATTGACCATCACAGTCAGTCAACAGTACAGAGAATCTATTGCTACAAGTAGATGTAGGTGTGTATGAGTATATATATATATATATATATATATATATATATATATATATATATATATACACACACACATATACACATCCATTTGACTATAAATACATATATATGTAGGCACATATACATTTCACCTTTCACAGTGAGAATATCAATTATACAAAGGATATAAGGTGTACATTAATGTAATAAAATCGCACAGTCTTGGGGTAAATGCATTGAAGGTGTTCACAGCCCAGGTAGCTTTAGCAGGTCTTACTGGCTTCAACAATGCAAACTGAACAAACCGCCCACAGTGTTTAACCACCACATGTCATATACCAGCACTGTATGCTGTCTTGTTTGTCACACATTAAAACCTACATACAAATATGCACATACTAACCTTCACCAACATATATATCTCCCCCCTTCACAAACAGTTGCAATATGTCCCCCTGCTCTATGCACATATACAGATGTGAATATATATGACATATATATTTCTCCATATATGTGTGGCATACACACACATGGTCCACACTGCTGCAAGTCCCTGCACCTCACAGCTGAAATGTTGGGCCTTGATGCAACACAAACAGGTGCCACATATGAACACACACTAACATTAGGGGGGGTATATATGGCAACAGATGCTAGATATGCATACTAGACTGCTACAGCAGTTGCCAGTGCTAAGCTGCACTTTAATATGACTATCATGCATGTGTTGTTCTGTCCCACCCATGTTTATATAATGTTAGCGCTAATCCCCCAACAGTCATTGGCCAAACTACAGTACAGAATACAGATAACATGGATCAAATCTTTGACATTTAATGCTGAGCTACACATTTCACAGGTATGTCCCACTGCCCACAGGTACACACAGCATTGTCCATAGCAGTAGTTAAGCAGAACATCTGTGCATAAAGAAGTACTGCTTCCACATATGAATGGTTCACATTATGTAGACTATTCTTCAATAACATCTACTACATGCCAGTAAATACATATGTGTCACATACCTTTCCTTTGTATGATTTGGAAATATTTCTTTTTCCTTTTCTCTGTCGCTCTCTCTCTCTGTCTCTCTCTCTCTCTCTGTCAGTCTCCGCAATCGAGTGATTGTGTTTGTTGGTAGAGATTGCAGCCTGCTTTTGTAGGAATTTGCGCATGAGAATGTGATGGCCTCTGCACCAATTAGTGGTCACCATTTGCTAATTGCATGCAGCCTGCTGTGTAGTAATTGCAGTAAACACTGTCATAGCAACCCAGTACTATAAACCGCTGACTCATGTAGGCGTGGCCCTTTCAGCTTTCCAAGATGAAGATCATCCTTGATTGCTGTGGACATCATTGTTTAAGACAGAAGGTTGGTATAGTTCTTATATCAGAAGCCTGGGGTGTAGCCAGAGATTTACATTTTGTGCTCAGAGCTAATGTTGCTGCTTCCAGTACCCACTTGTTAGTGTAGAAATGTACTCACCCCTCAAAATGCTACCCCAAGATGCATGGAAAGATGTACTTTCTTTTCAACTGTTACAATTAACTGCCATACAAAGCTAGTTATATAGATGTATTCCTTTGGCACAAGAATTGCTTGTGAACTGCTATACTGTGATTATTTATTTACTCAGTTCTAAACAGTTTGTGCTTTTTTAGTGTAGACATTAGCACAAGCTGCTCAAAAAAACTGGACACATTTCAGTACTGTGAGTATGTTTACCTACATCCTTGGTAGACCCTGCACACACAGGTATATTCTACATTTGGGTAGGGTTGCCGAAATACAGAGAGTGTAAGTAGTATTGTGCAGATTTTATCTTGCTGGACTTACAGGGTTGCTGTGTACATGTTAGTTTATCAAGGCAAGTAGTCTGTCTGCGTAACTCCCAACTGTGGACCTATCCACATGTTAGCCAGAGAATAGCTTGTTATTTTTTTGTCTGTGCACCACACAGGTCTTTTCAGCAATATAGCAATGGCATGGTTACAGTTGGTTGCTACCAGTACATGGCTACATCCATTTGTATTTCAGTGTTGTATTCCTACATAAGTGTATGCTTCCAAAACTCCTTCCAAAGCTATTTGCACAGTGTGTAACAGCAGAAAGGCTGATATGCCTCTGTGTTTCTGCCTCTGCCAGACCTCTCAACCAACCAGGTACATATTTGAACAGACTCAGGGAAAAGTCAAGAAAAAGTCAGGGACAGTCAGGGACACCTTTAAAATATTAGTGCCATTAAGTTGAGACATTGAAAGAATCAGAGCATATGAATTAATACACCTTTTCTGAAGTAAAAGAAGTGTCTAACTCTTAATTATTGTCATTATTCATTAAGTGTAATTGACCACCTTTCTGGCCAAAGTCAGTAGTTTTTGGAGGGATTCAGAAGGACAGAGCTAAGAATTTGTGACAAAATCAGGGACATCCCTGAAAATTAGGGACAGTTGGGAGGTATGGCCTCTGCCCTAAACAGCTATGCCAGTGTTTGTCCTGCTGTGATACTGTGTGGGGTTGTAAAGTGATGGTGTAACATTATTTCCTGCTAGAATGGCTGCTTCTCTTATCACAGTCATGTAATGTAATCCCACAACAACTGTTGGTCAACATCCACAGAACAAGTTGTGAGGTATGGTATTCCTAATTTTCCTTTATATTCACTCATTCTGATGCATGATATAATTATTTAAGCACCAACTTGATGTATATGTACCGTTGCTTAGTGGTACTTCATGTTGTGTAATGTGTGCAAGGTCCGGGGTTAGAGACTTACAGAGGTGTTTTATTTTGCTCCTGAGCAGAACAAGGGCCCTTACATACAGTGTGACTAAGGCACTTTTAAGCAGTTGTAAGCGGGTTTGCGTGGGTTTGTGCATTGCTGTGCATTGCTTAGCCAAGAGCAAACAAGCGCAAACCCACGCAAACCTAACTACTGCTTAATAGTGCTTACTCCCGCTCATCCCCGCGCTCATTTCTTTGAAAGAAAAGAAAAATGGGGAGATAGAAAAGTGGTGAAAAAGGGGCACAAAGAGGGAAAGACTATGGAAAATAGCTTGGGATGTGCAGGATGGGTGTAGGGAAGGTCCATAGCTGCCCATTTCTTCAAAAGCAACATCTGTGCATATGCAATAAATTTGGAGGTAGATATGAATCCTTCAACCCCTGAGAGAGGGGTGAGGACAACAAAGTATGTTGTAATGCCAATTAAATAACATTTCATGTGTCCAGTGGACATGTGTGCAAAATGGGCAGCTATGTATGGGGTGTAATTTTATTTTTTTTTTTGGAGCAGATTGCCCTTTTTTTTCAGGTGAGAGTGAAATGTAGGGTAGGGGAAGTAGGTATATTTGGGGAGGTAGGTTGGGGAGGTAAACAGACAAGACAAACACGATGCATAAAGGGGTGGTATATGACACATGGTGGATGAACACCTTTGACAGGGAGGGATGTTTGGAAATCGCAAGCCCATGAGCCCCCAGATGGAAACAGTGGGACTGAGGTCCTCGCCCATGGGCAGTCACCACTGCACCTTCACGGCCCAGAGGGTGGCTGTGCTGGGGGCTATGTAGGAGGGGCGGGCCTCACAGTGGCATAGAGGTTCTGTAACAGAATGTTCAATCTCTCTATGCATCAAAGCCCGGACCGTTTGAAGGGTGATAGGTGCCCCTCCTCCTCCCATGCTTGCACCCTGCAGCGCTTCCACCCAAAGGTGGCAAAGGCCAATGGAGGAGAAGGTCCCAGGCTGGGCACCAGATCTACTGGTGCCAGGTGCCATGGCCAGCTGAGGTGGGACAGGTGGGTCTGCTGGGACTGGCCTTCCATACTAACTATGTTTTGGAGAGTTTAATAAAGATATGGGTTAGTAACAGTCAACAGCAATTAGTTATAACAGCATGCAGAAGTATTCCCATTAACCCAACACACCAGATTTTCACTAGCTGAAAAGCAAGCATAACACATGCATATATAGAACAATAGTGGACATTACAACAGCATGCAGGTTGAATTGATGGCAACAGGCCACCAATATTGTGGTATTTTAACAGGGCAAATGCATAGAAATTAATGCAAATATTTATAAACCAATAGGACATATGCCCCAACAAATGTTTTGAGATTAGACATACCAATTGATTTGTGGAATTGCATTTTTTATGCACATACAGTAGGGTGGGAAAGGATAGCTCAACTAACAAGTTATATATGATTCTAGTTTTCACTACATTCCTATTAACTGCAGTTATATGTCCCTTACATGTATTATTACATTACCCAATGTCTTTATATTGTGCAATTGGATTTTGCTAGATCATTATATACATGAGCTGTATCTTACATACAAACTGTCCAAGTTGCAGATGTTACTGCAACGTATTTTGAGAGTTACTCACACACACTACTGCTAAGATGGTACACTGACAGATCTACTTTCATATAATTATCTAGGTATGTTCAGGTGAAAGTATCACTTATATGTTAACAGCTCCCTACATTTCTGGAAGCACACTGACATTTCTGGGGAACACAATACCAAGCTACTCATGTGCCAGATTAACCTGTACATGCTGGCCACAAACCAACAGTTGAGGGCTGTACATATGCATATGAGCTACCGGCACTCCCTTCATCCACGTTATATGGGCCTACCCAAGTGTGGGTTGACACTGCTAAATGCAACACTACTATGCACAGTGGTGCAGTGGTTAACATTGTCACCTCACAGCAAGAGGTTCTCCGGTTCGATTCTCGGCTGGGGTGCCTTCTGTGTGGAGTTTGCATGTTCTCCCTGTGTTCGCGTGGGTTTCCTCCTGGTACTCCGGTTTCCTCCCACATTCCAAAGACATGCATCTGGAGCATTTCTCCCCGGGCCTCCGCTGAAAATAGGCTCTGTGGAACCTAGTCGGACATTCCCGGTCAACAAATGTTAAATTAAATAAATAAATAAAATAAATATTTGTAGAATGCAACAGTACAACAACATATCAAAGAAAATGACACAGACGCACTCCATGAATCATACATTTATTAAAGGATTATGACACCTTTATTTATTGGGTTAAAAGACTTTTTGAAGGCTCTCTCATTTATTTTATATAACAGTACATGCAGAATAATTACTAACCTGCCTGATGACACAGCCTTTGCAGCCTATCTTCATGGGCTTGCTGGTTCATAGCACGGACACCCGCAGCTGTGAAGTAAATGCAGTGATATTGAGACTACCTATCCATAGTATAGACAAGCATAGCAATTCATAACTACTTAATACAATGGCTACTTACTCAGTACTGGGGCTTTAGGCATTGTATGGGATTCCTGGATCCACTGGTCCAGTTGATGCTCCCTACATTGCCTCAGGTCAGAATAATGGTGCCTGACCTGCTCACCAGTCCGAGGAACACCAGTGGCACTGGTGAGGTGAGATCATGGGCACAACTGTTCCAGGCCTCCGTTTTATATTGGGTACCCTGGTACTGGCCCCGCAGGAGTATTTCCTGATTGTGGACAAAGAGCCAAACCATTACTTTGGACTCCTCGATGCCCCAGTGCTGCACTCTAAATCGAGTGCCTTCTCCAACACCTGCCATGCTGACTGCAGCAGGAAGACACAACCAGTTATAGCAAATATTCCTGCCTGTGGAGCTTAAATATGTCTCATTTCCCACACTTATTTGTGATTGGCCAGTTATGCAAAAACTCAGCTGTAGGCACGCCTGCTTAGCTGATGTTGGCAATGTTTAAAATTCCTTTGATAGATATGTGCCTGTTGAAAGTGCATGTTTATGAAATGCTGTCATGACTTAGTGGTTAAGTACTGTGACTATAGTGCACAGTATCCTGAGTTCAAGCCCTGTCACTGCTTTTTATTTTCCTACTGGGCAGACCTGACTGGTTAAGCTACAGTAAATGAGGTGTGGCCGTGTTTAACCGACTTTGCTCAACTTTGCCCGACTTTGCTCCATGTTGCTTAACGTTGCTCAACGTTGCCCGACGTTGCTCGACATTACTTGACGTTGCGCTGGTTAGCGCGGTGCACAGCTATGCACAAATACATTGTGGTTGCGCTGGTTAGCGTGGTGCGCAGCTATATGCAAAGACATTGTGCTGGTTACACGCAATTGGATTTAAATATGCTCAAAACTGGTAAAATATGCTTAGCAGTGCTTTATATTGCTTAAAATAGGGTACTCATGCCTCAGAATGCATAACCATTTCACCTTCATATATATATATATATATATATATATATATATATATATATATATATATATATATATATATAATTTGTTCACTACTACATTTAACATTTCAATGCTTTTTACAAAACTTATACATAAAAGTACAGAAAATGGAACATGCAGTAGTGGGACTCGAACCGGGAATGCCTCCTCTTTGTGCGAAGGCTCTAACCACTACGCTATCGCTATTTTGCTTAATTTGCATATATTTTTCTTCTGGTGTCTAAGCTGCTAACTGTAGCTAAGCAATGGGCAAACCCATGCAAACACGTGCAAATACGGGCAGCTATTTCAGATGAAAAAAAAAATAAAACTCTTTTTATTATTAATTTTGTCAGTTGTTTAACATATGGGGGAGTGTAGTGTTACATTGTGCACATGTGAGCGAACTCGCTCATATAACTCAAAATTGCGACATTTCTTCATTGCAGGGGCGTGGATTTTTGGACTGCTCGGCAGTCCGACACGCCCCCTACACTCATCCACGCTCTGTGTAAGCTTTAGAGTTGAGGCAGCATGCCCTCATTAATATGTATGGTGCACTGTTGTCATACTCTTAGACTGGCGTTTCCGTGTAAGACTAATCTAGACTTACATGGAAGATTAGTAAATCCGGGGGAACGTAAAATGCTCCCATGTGCCTGTAAAGTCTTTCCATTCTCCACTGTTACATAAGATCACTCTTGTGCATAGTCTCCAGAGCTGTAGAATAACATATAATGGTCATTAAAATGCCTACAACCTATTCTGTATTAAGTAGGAAACCAGTGGATCTCTAAGGACTGGAAAGATACTTGCAGTATGTCTTGCATGCTCTTAGTCTAACATCTTCTCCCCATCAGCTCGCAATGTCTGTAAAGCTCCTCTGTGGGTCACTGTAGTGTTACCTGTTCTGTGTACCAAAGGGAATTTGTCAGTGATCTCAGATTTATACCGGGAACCTCATAGAAGTGCACAAGCAGATACTTACAGTGGTTTCTATGCAGCAAATGCAGGAAAACTTTAGAATTCTTGCTGCGTCTCTGGGAACCCCTTCCACGCATTGCCATCAGATATGGCCTTTCTGACAATTATGGCAGCCCTCTAACAGTCACACTCACTGTGCTGTTTGGCATGCACTGCATATCATAGGGCATAATAACGTGATCAGTAGAAAGATGTCCACAAAATAGTACAAGAAATGTTGACTTGTCAGGGTGGAACATGGATATGAAAGATTACATAAAATGTATTTACTATCTGTCTGAAGATTAGGCTTGAGAAAAAAAAACAATTGTTCTTAAACCAAATAAACAACCCTTACATGCACAAAAGAAACATTTAAATAGTTAGATGGGAGCTTTTGTTCAAATTCATATCATCTGTACTTCATCAGAACTACATCAAAGTTAAAAACTTCATATAAATAAGTAAGTTAAAAATCACATGCCACCATAAATACCAATTAAACGTAGAATAATATAATCCTTACTTACTGGCTGGTAAATATTTTAAATAACATCTTATTTTAATATGGTCATGTATACCTGATATGCTAACTGCCTTTAAGTGCAATTGATACTTGTGTTCTTTGATTTCTAATATATTATTTTTATAATCTTTACCGCTAATAACAGAAGACACATTAATACACCAACTAAAAACTTTTTAAATTACAAACTAAACTGTATTTTGCCAAAGCATTCCCATCGTGTTCACATTGTGCAGAAGCTTATATAATCTGCTGTGTTAGCCAGATGAGCAGCTGTGCTAATTGAATCTGCGGAAGTCAATCCACATAGCACAATAAGGAGCTCACAGCACAGACTTGTAGCCATGTTGTGGTAAGCAAGTGCATGACCATATATTTGTAGACAGTGTAAACAAAAAAGTGTGCACAATAAACCAAAGAGAATTGTGTGCATGTGTGTGTACCCTACAACATCAGATAGGTAAATCAGGAATATGTGAGCAAGGGTAAGCTTAGCAACAAACAAACAGCAAAGGTTGATACTGCTGTACAATGCACTGAGCGAAATCATGGGCATGATGAACATTACTAGCATTGTTATTCTTATTAATAAATGGACTTTGAGTGGTCAGCATGAAAAACTATTGTAGGACAATACAAGTATGGAACAGTTTTTGAATTTGACACAGGCACATCTCTCAAATTCCAAAGCAGGAATACTGGACAAATGCATATAATTAGATCAACAACTGCACAAACTTGGGAGAATCAGGTACATACATTTCCTAGAAGTTGTAAATGTCGATACAGTAACAGCTGTGGCAGTAGCATGCATGTTCTGAAGGTTAAGAAGTGAGACACAGAAAAGAACATTCATTAGTGACTGCAGTCTTTATTGATCTGCCATAAAACTGCAAGTGCCAGGTGGAACAGCATATAACTTATTATGATGCGTAGGTTGGACAAGCTGTGAAAATTATAGCAAGTGGGATGTATGTACACATGAAATGTATCTGGGGGACATGTTATTAAACCTGTACTGTGTTGGAACTGCTGCCAGAAACCATTCATATGGGGGAAGCTCATATGGAAGTATGAGTGTCAATATATATGGGCATGATTAACAGCAAGTACAACAACACCTATGAATGGGTCACATCCAAGGAGAATTAATCACAATACATCTGTGCATTAAGCCAGCATTGCCTAACAACAATTGTTTCATGCAGTGCTTCAGTGTATATCAGATGGGACTGGAAAGTCTGTCAACCTAACTTTCAAGTGCATGGCATGTGTATTAGCTAATGCTGCCATGATAGATAGTGCTGGATGTGAACATGTCAGTTGTAACTCACAGACTCTAGACCTGTACAGTAGCTGCTGTCTCCACAGAAGAGCTCATAATACAGTTGTCAGGGGTCACACACTTGAAGGGATAAGAGAAGCACTATGTTTGAATGCATATCATTTCTCTTATAGTGAAATGTATCACCTAGGGGATTAAAACCCTGTCCATATGAACGTTTTACCACTAAACAGCATTGTAAGCCATCCCTGCTTGTAACCATTTGATTTTGAACACACTATTACAAGGGATATACTGGCGGATTCAAACATCTGTCTATGCTACTCACGCAGTCTCTTTACCTGTGCACTGACAGCTAATGTCATAGAAGAAGTCATAACACAAATGTCATAAAGGTCATAGAAGTGTCATCTTGAACAGTGTGCTTGAATACATATGGTTTTCCTCAAAAAAGAGTAAAACACTTGGGGAATCATAACCTTCTCCATTTGTAAATGTTAACACTGAGTGGAACTCTACACATGACCTGTGTCTTGTAAGTCAGTCCTGCCTGTTACCAGTTGCTGACATACATTTTACTAATTGCACTCTGCTGGACTCAAACATATGCCATTACGTCTACAGTCTCCAGAGATGTATACTAACTGCTGATGCCATAGATAAAGTCATAACACACTGATTAGCACAAATTTGAAGGGATAGCTTGAGCAGAGTGTTTGAATGCATGTGACCTCTCTTAAAAGGGGTATAGCATTTGAGGAATCAAAACCCTGTCTTTGTGTAAATGCTACCTGTATGCAGAATTGTGCACATTACATCTGTTGAATAAGGCAATCCTGCCTGTTATTATTTTCTTTACACACTTATATTAAGTACAGTACATGTTGCCAGATCTGAACTTCTCCTACCTTACTTAACATACATGTACAAACTGATGATTCCACAGAAGTCACATCAGAGTTATCGGAAAATACACACATGAAGGGATATCTTCAGCAGGGGGTTGGAAAGCAAATTGCCAACTTTAAAAGTAATAACAACACCTCAAACTGTGTAAATGTTATCCATAAGTAGAACTGCACAGATCATATTTATTGAGTAAGGCACTTCTGCCTGTTAACCCTTGCTTTTGTACAGACAGACTCCATCGGTTTTGAACTATTGCCTACCTCAGTCTACTTCCTCTAGATCTGTGCCCTAACTGCTGATGCCAGAGAGGAAGTCATGCCAGAGTTATGAGAAACACACAGTTGATGAACTAAGTTAAGAAGATTGCTGGAGTGCATCTGAACACCCTTGAAAGGCAGTACAACATTTGGGAGATCAAAACTCTCCATCTGTGTAAATGTTACAACTAAGAAGAATTGTATATATCATATATGCTGAGAAAGCCAGTCTTGAATATTATCACTTGTTTCTCTACACACACAAAATCACTTTGCTGGATTCACACACCTACATACCTCAACGTACATTCTCTAGACCTGGGTACTAACTGCTAGATGTCCCAGACAAAATCATATCTGCATGTGAGAAGGCAAAAAGTTGAAGTGTTAAGTAAAACTGATTGTTGGAATACCTATAGCCTTCCTTAAAAGGGAGTACAACACTTGAGAGATAAAACGCGTCATGTGTGTAAATATTACCACTAAGTAGAACTGTACATATCACATCTGCTGAGTAAGCCAGTCCTGCATGTTAATTCTTTATTTTGTACACAAACATCATTGGATTTGAGCTCCTGCCTACTTCACTTTTCATTCTCTAGATCTGTGCACTAACTGCTGGTGCCACCAAGGAATTCATAGAATAGTTGTGAGAAAGTAAACAGTTGAAGGGTGTGAGTCACATGTATGAAGAAATGGGCAATGTTGTCTGAGAAGCAGACACCACCAAGGATCAAAATTCACAGCATACTGTACTGATAATTGAAACATCACCTCAAGATTACATTAAAGCATGAGACCTGTTATACTTATAAAAATAACTGTCTCCCCATGCGCTTACTGATATTGCTTTCTGTCACATAGCTAAGCTAAGCATATTAACACAAGTAACACCATTTCAATGTGGCTGAAAGCATATACTGATCAGTTTTTGCCATAGGGTATGAAGTGTTATTTACCATTAGTTAACTTTGCAGCTCAATGCCAAGCCTCAAGTAACAATGACAGTAGCAGGAGTAATTGGTTGTAGTATTCAAAAGTATTAGGTTCTTGTCTGTTAACTGATATATTTGATCTTTTCATATCAATCACTGCTGCAGTTGCCTTAGCTATATGGGTTATATCCTGCCAAAGATAGAACAGCTTGCCAGCTTCCAAAGCTTCAGGTACCTTCCACACTCCCAAGCTGTTCAGTAGCTCAAGCTGAGTTGAAGTTTGGGTGTGAAGCCCTTTAGAGCTTTACTGCTGCTGAAAAGTACTCCTCCGATTCTTTTTGAGAATCAGCAGTTGGACTGTGCTTTTCTTTGCTGGACAGATAAGTTCCCTTTGGACAAAAAAACTTGCATTTTTTAAATATCATTGATGTTTTATTACTTTCCATTTCAGGAAGGTTATTTTAAAGATAGGAGTGCTGTTATTTAATGGACCATCTTGTGACTATAATATTCTTTTTAACGAGTGCTCGGTTTAAAAAAATGTTACTTTCTCGTGACTGTAACATTCTTTTAAACAGAGCACTTGTTTCTTTCTGTTAGTTTAAAAATAGTGTATATTAACTGAAAATATATTTTCTATTGATAAATTTTATTTTTTCCATTGTTGAGCTGCCATAGCATATTAAATTACTTTTTACTGTGTTGTTTCTGTCAAAAAAATAATTTTTGCGGACTGGTAGTCTTACCAGCATTTGATGCTTGTCTTCCATGGGAAAGAGGCACCATTTTTGGCTTGACCATGGAACAGACTACCGATCCCACAGTTAGTCCTTCTTCCAGCCATAAAAAAAAAAAAATAAGCAAACAACTTTTACCACCAGAACAAGCTAATATTTGCTACAGCTGCAGGAGAGTGATTCTGCTGTGACCACTCATCTTTTACCCCAAATGGCTCCAGTGTACCACCTGTAGCTGGTATGGAGCAGGGGTTCACTATGTCCTATGCATCTGCTGGATTCCCTTCAGTGGGCAAGGGAATGCCATTATTGACAGTCCTAGGAGTAGGAACAGGGATGGTTTCCCTCTTGTGTTAAAATGCTGTATCCATTCCTAGGGGAAACAGCTGATGACATTAGTAACAAAACTGGACACATTTTGCCTGCCAAAATGAAACAGAAAACCAAGCATATATCAATTTCTCCTCGTATTTCTTTGGTTAGGAGTAGTTTACTGGGGCTGGCTCGGAGTTTAATTCAGGCAATTGATCCTTCTTGTAAAGTTGTTTCTGATAAAAGAAAGAGGGATTCTTCTTTTCCTGAAGATATTTAGGATTTTGAATCTGAACAGGAAGATGCAGGGTTGGATAAAGGTTTTTCCCTCAGATTTCTGATTCAGACTCAGAGGAGAGCACAGTTTTTGATTCTCCCTGCAGGGAGTTCTCTTTCTCTGAGTCTATTACTAGAATGTCCCAGTGTTTTCAGTGTAAGAACACTGAGGTTTCTCAGTCCCTCAGAAAATATTATGCATTGTTAGAGAAGGATTTTCCAGAACCTGCACCCATTTATTCTGTCCTGTCTGCCTTAGAGGACTTGTATTGTACTGCCTGCAATTTTCCTGATAATCAGCCAGCTGACACTAAAAAGGCAATTAGTATGTGTAAAATTCCTCAGTCATTTACATTTTAGACATTATGCCAAGCCTCTCAGCAGCTATAGCACTAGTTGATTTCATTACTGCTAAACATTTAGTTAATTTCAGTTCTTCTCTTTGTAATAAGGATGGGGAAAATTGTTAGGTATGGGGAAAAGTACATACTTATGCAACTTTGATTTTCAGAATTTTGAATTGTCAGGCTCATATGTTAAAGTTTGTTCTGACAAATTATAGTAGTATGAGGAATGCTTTATCTACAGTTTCTTCCTGTGAAAACAAAATCTGCTTCAAATAACTTTTTCTGTTGCACAGGTTGTTTCATTGTTTGCAATCTGTGTATGACTCAGTTGATATTTCTTCCCAAGCTATGGCCACAAACTGTCTCAAGGAGTCTTGCTTGGTTGCATTGCCAGAAACTCCCAGATGATGTGAAAAATGAGACCTTAAATTCTCCCTTGGATGGAAGTGTTTGGCCTCTCTACTGCATAGGTGATCAAAACATGTGATGAATGGGACACGCTGATACAGGGAATCTCTAAGATTTTTCAGCCCTCTTTTTCTAAATTGTCCAAAGGATTTTGTTTCTCCTCATCCAAAAATAATGAACAAATAAATAAAAAATCTGAATAAACAGTATAAATGGAATTCAGTTAAACAGATGCTTAAGGGGGGGGGGGGGGGTCCAAAAAGATGTCTGAATCTCCCAAAACCAAGCAAAGTCCAACAAATCTGGATGACTATTCACATGACCTTGTGACAACCTCCTACCCTGGCCCCCTTCCTCTTCCAAAAAGTCTTAATATCCATTTTTTCCCTTTGGCAACAGATTATTTCAGACAAATGGGTTCTGAAAATCATTCATCAAAGTTATACATGGGTGTAAGAGAAAAGTCATCCTTTCTAGGGAATCATTTTTCATACTGAATATCTGACTATTTCATTTCCATTTGTTCATCATCACATGCTGTGCCAAGAAGTGACAGAACCCATTCCTTCTTCCTAGGTGGACTAGGGATTATATTTAAGGATGTTCCTAGTACCAAAGGAAGAAGATGCTTGGAAACTAGTTTTGGTTCTTTCTTTCCTAAACCTCTGTATGATAGTGCCAACATGCAAAATATTGTCACTTCACAGCCTGTTACCTTTTCTTCCTCTTTTAAATTTCTTGGTAATATTAGACTTAAAAGATGCTTATCATCACATTCTTATTCATCCAGACATCAGATGTTTCTTTAGGTTTTGTGTGTCTGGATTGCAACATAAGTTATCTGCCTTACCCTTTGTACTATCCACTGCACCAAGAGTGTTCTTCAACTATCTATCTCTGATTACTGCTCATTACAAGCTACAGGTTGTCCACATTTTTATCCATATTCAGATAACTTGTTTATCTTTGCAGTCTATTTTAAGGTGTCAGGAATCTCTTTTTGTACGCGAGAGCTTTTTCACAAACTGGCATTCAAGAAAACATTCAAAAATCTTCCTGATTCCCTCTCACATGATTGTGCTCTTGTGATGTCAATGAGGCATAGCAGTACAAAGAGCTTCTACAGGAAAAAAAATAGATCTTTATTTTATCTATTTTTTTTCCAAGCACTACATGGGAGTACCTCAGGAATTTGGGTGTCATGCCATCTCATTTTCATGATACTCCTGGCAAGGTGCCACATGAGAAAGATACATTGGTATCTGAAATCATTTTTGTTCCCAGAATCAACACCCCTTATCTCTTTAGATGCCAGTGTTGGGGGTTAACAGAAAAGAAATATTTTGGTGGAGACAGCAGATATCCCTAAATACATGTCTCGCCTTTTCCCTTCCTGCTCCACAGATGCATCAGAGTTTGCTTGGGGAGCAGATTCAGAAGGGATAAAAGTGCAGGGGATATAGGACACCATAGACAGATGCAAGGAGATAAATATGAAAAAAGATGATAGTCCTGATCAAGGCACTTAACTCTCTAAATCATCTTTGGTCTCTGGGACCTCTTCAAGTAATTGCAGACAATACCACAGTCATGTGGTACATCAACCAAGCAAGGGAGACCAAGTCATACCCAATTTGCAGACTTGCCATGTTAACTTGGAATATAGATTCACAACAAAATCTCAGTCTACAGGCATCATACATTCCATTGGAGCAAAATTGTGTGGCAGATAAGCTATGCATGACCAGAGCAGACCCCCATGAATGGAAAAAAGATCAGTGTCTTCCAAGATTTGATCCATTTGCAGGGAATTCCATAAGTATACCTCCTTGATTCCTCTCTAACAAATCAACTGGAAAAAGTTTGTTTCAGGACTATCTATAAGAAGGCCTGGAAGACAGATGCCCTTTCTTTTCTTTGGACAGGAGCAGATCTTATTTCTTTTCACCTTTCTACTAATATCCAGGTACTTCTGAAGATTCTGATGGAATCCAAAAAGATCATTGTGGTGACTTCCTTCTGGGCCAGGCAACCATGGTTCTCCCTTCTTTTGAAAATGGCCTGGGGAAATTATCACAAGCTTCATCACAGAATGGATCTACTCACACAAGAATTAGGGTGTTTGATACAGCCTGACATCAATAATATTCAACTGACTGCCTAGATAAGTCTTAATTCCTTTTAAGCACCTGTTTTCTGAGGATGTACAGCAGGTACTAATGGAGGCAAGAAAGCCTACTACAAGAAAATCATATATTAGCAAACAGAAAAGGTTTTCTTGTTGGTGCCCACAATATAACTGCCACCAATTCAGAGCTAGTTGTTCTCTGGTTTTACAATATCTGTGTGAATTACTATCCCATGGCCTGTCTTGTTCCTCTGTTATGGCTATTTCTGCATGTCTGCCTATGAAGCCTACTCTTTCATTGCAGTTTCATGTCAAAATGTTCTTGAAAGGGGCTTTGCATAAAATGTCTCCTATAAAACTGGTGGCCACTCCTTGTGATCGTAATTTTGTGTTAGAGACGATAACATTTGCTCCATTTGAACCCACTAATCTGGATGACTTGATGTACAGTACTTAGGATGGAAAACCGTTTTACTAATTGCCCTGACCTCTGCAAGAAGGGTATCAGAGTCAAACGCTCTTATGGTTAGTCAGCCTATCTCATTTTCCACAAGGGCACGGTTTTGTTGAGAATTAGTTCTTCTTTTATGCCTAAAATGGTATCCAAGTTTACTTTAAGTCAAACTATCTATCTCTCTGTTTTCTTTCCTGAACCTAAAATGAGGGAGAAAGGATACTTCATACCTTGAATGTCCACAGACAACTCTGATACTATCCTGACAAAACTAAATCTTTCAGATTGTTGAATTAATTGTTAATTTCTTCTGAAAGTAAGGAGAATGGATAATGTGTCAAAACAGACTATTTCCAAAATGGTTGCCCAAGGCTATTATCTTTAGTTATACTCACAGTAACAAATCTATTCCAGGCGGGGTCAAGGCCCACTCTACCAGGGCCTTAACTTCATCTAGGTCTTTCTGGATAGGACTGAATTCTCATAGCATTCTAGAAGGTGCTACTTAGTCCTCTGTACATACTTTCTCAAAGCACTATATGTTTTATCCCTTCTCTAGGTCTAACTCAAGCTTCGCTAGGACCATTCTCCCAGGTCTTCTAGACTCTTCACCTGCCACCTCCCAGATATAGTTAGCTTTGTTTATCTAGCCATGTGGCTAAGTATACTGCAGCACTGATCAATATGAAGAACATAGTAAAATTGTATAAGTTGAACTTACCATAACAGTAGATGCTTGAGTGATCATTGTTGTAGTAGCCACTGCCTCCCTCAACCCACCTTGTTTTTTGGTTTGGATATATATTCTTTGTTGTTCCTAGCATTGTTATTTCAAGATCAGCCTCTCTGTCTCTGCTGGCAGGAGAGCTCTGAAGGACTTCACATCCAAACTTGGTTTTCAGCCAGCCCAGCTTGAGCTACTTCATAGTTTGTGCATGTGGAAGGTGCCCTGAAGCTTATCTACTCCTTATCTACTCCTATGTCTTTAAAGGTAAGACTATATTGTAATAGGGTTACCACCTGTCCCACAAACAATTGTAAAAATGGCAAATGTCCTGAGATTTTAGGACAAAATTATTTCCTATATTTTATGTAATAGTTGCATAAAACAGTTATTCTGTATCTGAAACACTTAAATGTTATAAGAAACAAAATAAACAACTAAAATGCTACAAGAGTAAGCCTTTATTCAGGCAAAAAAGTGAAGTTCTGTCCTTTGTATTGACCATGGATATGTTTTAGCCTGCAAAATCTGATGTTTGTACCAAAAATGTCCCACTTTGGGCATTTGAAAAGGTGGCAACCCTATATTGTAATATGTACCAGTGTTTTTTAATAATATCCTGTATTTGATATTACTTTTAAAAACATGGGAGTAGATAAGCAAAATTTTGGGTATAAAAAAAATCTAGTAATTTACAAAATATCTTATGTTATATGGAACAGGAGAAGTATATAAACACAGTATCTATATCCAGGTATGTCTTTACAGAAACAACTTTTAAGCTGACAGTTAGTCTAAAACCATTCCATCATAGATACCATGGGACATGTAATATGGAAAATATAATATACATGGCAAATTGCCTTATCTGCAGAGCCTTCTATATAGGTAAACAAATAGAAAGTTCAAAGAGAGAATTTGTGAGGATATATTTGACATAATCATCGAAGCATCGGAAACCATCCATGTGCAACTAACAGTGGGCAAAACTGCCTTTCAGTTTGTAGCCTGCTACAGAACACCCTCCCTATTACAGGAACCCCACTTGGCATTCCTGAGAACACTGGAGAATATGAAGGTCTCTCCAAACACCATGTTATTGGGTGACTTCAACTACCCAAACATTGACTGGGAAAACTACTCAAGCCCAAACAACCTCGCCCAATGGTTCCTTGAATTTATAAACTCTAACGCAATGGAACAACTGGTCACCACTCCCACAAGAGGGAACAACATATTGGACTTGGTCATCACCAACATGGAGACTCTATGTTCCACACCAGAGGTAAACCCCTCATTGGTAAGATCAGACCATAAACATATTTCCCTGGACATCCATAGCCCGTCCCCACCCCCAGCCAAGGAAATCACTGTAAAGAATTTCTCAAAAGCCAACTTTGCACTTCAAAAGACTGAGGTGGAATCCTTCAAAGCCCCTGGGCCAGAGGGTAATACAGCCCAATCCGCAGAATCCTTTACAAATGCATTCTATGAGCACCTGCAGGAATGCATGGATCGTGCTATCCCAAATAAAACCAAGACTCACTCCTCCAAAAACAGGAGACTGGTCTGGTGGACCCCGGCCATAAATAAGCTATACAACAGAAGGAGGAAGCTACTACATGACAGAGCAAAATCCCAAAAAGGGAAGGCATCTCTGATCAGTATTAGCAAGAAACTTCGATCCCTCATAAAATCAACAAAGGCCAGTTTCGAAAGAAAAATTGCTCTAGACACTAAAGATAATCACAAGGCCTTCTTTAGTTATGTCAGGAACATGGGCGGAAACTCCCGGATATGCTCTGAATTGTTGCATAATGGTACAAAATATACTGAGCCTACAGACATAGCCAACATCCTGGCAGACAGATTCAGCGCAAACTTCTCCCCCCCTTCCCCCCAAAGGAGCAAATGCCTATCCCAACTGAATGTAACCTCCCTGACATCACAGATGCACAGGTGAAAGCTGCCCTCTCCAAAGCAAAAAACATAGCATCTATGGGACCGGACGGTGTCCCAGGCTGTGTCTTACATGAGTTCCAAGAAGAACTGAACCCTCACATTAAGTCACTGTTCAAACTTAGCCTTACTACAGGATATGTACCCAAAGCATGGCGTACAGCTACAGTGGTCCCACTCCACAAAGGTGGTACCACAATGGACCCCGGAAACTATAAGCCTGACTAGTCTGGTCTGTAAAGCTATGGAGCATATTATCATGGAACTCATAAACAAAGACATTGGGAGCCTCCAGACACTGGACCCTATGCAATTCGGCTTTGTTAAGGACAGATCTTGCCTCTTATACCTAGTTGCTTTCTTTGAAACAGTTACCAAAGCCATAGATGAGGGCAAGGTAGTCCACACAGCCTACCTGGACCTCGCAAAAGCCTTCGACACAATACCCCACTCGGGCATAATAAATAAGCTTACCAGCTTAAATATCAACCCCTATATCACAAGATGGGTTGCAAACTGGCTCAAAGATAGAACCACATGGTCAGAATCGCAGGTGCCATGTCCGAATCCAAACCAGTTACAAGTGGCGTCCCACAGGGCTTAGTTCTGGGACCTCTCTTGTTTGGTATATACTTCTCTGAGGTTCAGGCTAACACGGGGGGATTATGGCTGACAAAGTTTGCAGATGACTGCAAACTGGGGGCCATAATCAAATCTCCAGCTGACACAAGCATCCCCCAAAAGGGTCTCACAGAGACGGATGCTTGGTGCCAGAGCCACGGCCTCAAGCTAAATGCTAAAAAGTGCATAGTCATCCCCTTTGGGAAAAACAAGATGCCCACAAATTACAACATAGGTGGTAATCCATTAAGTACAGAAGAAGTAATTAGAGATTTGGGGACCAGCGTAGGTAGTAATCTCTCCTTTTATAATCACGTTGCCAAAGTGGTTAGAAAGACCTTCTATATAGCCCACCTTATCACGAAAGGGTTCGCATCTAGATCAAGAGAGGTCATTGTGCTCCTCTACTCGTCACTCATCAGGCCCATAATTGAATACAATGCCCCTTTTGGGATGTACCTTACCTGACACCTGCAGCAACTGGAGAGACCCCAAAAGTACCTCACCAAGAGGATCATGGGCTACAAACAGATGTCCTATGCAGCTCGATGAAAGAAACTCCAGCACTACTCAGTTGCTTACCACCTACTCAGAGGCGATCTATGCCTGACATACAAAGCCATGTCCCAGAATTAATGGACATGATCCACCTCAAAAAATCCAAGTCCCTTAGAGCTACACGCTCCAGGAACCTAAACCTTAGCACAAAAATAAATAGGACATGCTGGAGGGACAGATTAATTTCCCAGAGGCTCCCCTCACACTGGAATAGAATCCCAATTCATGTTAGACATAGCCCGTCGATGACCCTCTTCAAGCGAAATCTGGACGCGTGGATGGGAAATCACAAATTCACCCCTGGGATCTCTTCTGTGTCCCTGCTAGACAGAGGCACAGTAAACTAATCTTAAAAGGGTACCTTCTGTGACCTACTTTACAGAGGCACAGTAGGCTAATCTAATAGGGAGGAGGAAGCCAAATACACTCTGGCTAGGCTTATAAATGCCCTAGGGCAGATAGCCTAGTATCTACCTATGAACCTATGAACCTATAAGAAAGCAACTGGACACAAATGCATTATGCAGGCATATTAATCAAGCTGACACATCTCACGAATTTTTCTTTTTTATTTTACAAAATATACAGGAAAGGTTAAGAGGTAGTGACTTGAAGAACCACATGGAAATTACTGAAATTAAGTGGATAATACGTTTTAAAGCAGTGTCCACCTGATCTTAATGAAAGTGTGAAAATAAAGCCAGTTCTGAAAGATAAACAAAATAAAATTTAATAAAATTAAATAATTATGATATACAGATAAATATAAAAGTTTTCTAAGTTTTATTATGTTTTTTTACTAATGTTAGATGCAGATATTTGTATTTTTTAGTATTCTTAATATGTGTAAAGTATTTATTTATGTATTAGCCTTTTTTGTGTGTTACCTCTTTAAAGGTGAAGTCACATGGCCTTTTCCTTTTTGCATTTAAATCATGTGTTTTAAATGACTATTTGTCTGAAGAAGCCTGTATTGGTGAAAGTCTAGTACTAGCAGGGCATAATAAATTCCTGCTGTTTAAGTATCGAGTGTCATGGTGCCAGTTTACTTTAGATTTTGTTTTATTTTGCCTGATTTCTTAGTACACTGGCTTTATCTATATGGTGGAATTATTTTATATGTGTACACAAAATCACAGGGGTATAAACTGTGCATAATGTCAGTCACAATGTTGCTATTACAGGGATTGAACAGAATGATATTAGGTGATAATGACATTTGTCTCACAGTAGAGTGCCACCCATTCTGATTACTAATCTGCAGATCTCTGTATGATTCATTATTGCAAGTAAGCCTCTTGTGTTTATGTGGGAGTCAATTAAATCTCACTTTTATGTGTAAACAATGTTTAGGATAATAATAAGGCATTCATGCGACTGATATTACTATTCCACACATCAATATCAGTCTGCAAATATGTCTGAAATTGTAGAAGTTCAGTGAGCACACAGTGACACTAGGAAAGAAACTGTGACACAATACCACCCTCATTCACATGCAGCAGTGCACAGAGGACTTTGGAATGGACTCCTAATATCAGGTACACAATAATACAGTAAAGCCTATAGCTAAAAAAGGTCACTGACATTAGTTTTAGTCTGCCAGAATTGCTTACAATGACAAATTCTAAGGGCATACATCATTATTTTTGGGATTTTGCCATAGGAGGAGAAGTGCCATTTCTCTACAGTCATTCCTAACCATTGGAAGTGCTCTATGCTGACTGTCACACAAAGAATAAAAATGACATGTTAGTTTAGAAGACATTTATTGTGCATGTGTATGATGTAAGTAGGTTCATAGGTTCATAGGTGTGCACTAGGCTAATGACCACACTTGTTAGGTGAAGTCATGCATTCTGAATCTCTGACAAGTTCTGGTACCCTTGATAAGTGTACGTAGGGGCTTTGGAGATTAAACATTTTCAAGCATGGGCCTGGGAGATGAACCATTTATAGGCCAGTTAGATACCTAGGTGACAAACCAGGGATGAATTTCCTGTTTTCCACCCAGCTGTCAAATTTACACTTGAACTAAGATAGGAAGGAACTCTGCTTGACATAGATGGGGCACCTGTACCAGAGAAGAGGTTGTCTCTGTGATACATACCTGTGTCTCCAGCAGGTCCTATTTATATCACAGGCAAGATTTGACTTTTTAGAATGTATAATTCTGGTGTTGTTTGTTTTCTGGATATGCAGGAGGTCCATCAGGGTGGGAGTCTGACAATGCATTATATGTCAGGCATAGATCTCCTTCAACAGCCTGTAGGAGATAGAATACAGGGTTAGGGCTTTGACACGGTCTGCACAAGACATGTTACTTATGCTCTGTATTCTTTTAGTGAGGAACCTCTGTGAATGCCCCAGTTGTTGGATATGCTTGATTAGGTACATAAAAAAGGGGGTATTGTATTCAATGATAGGTCTGATGAATGCTGAATACAATGGAACAATGACTTCCTTGGACCTAGATGCCATACCTTTGTTTATAAGTTGTGCAATATAGAATTATTTCCTCACTACTGTAGATATGTGATGGTCATAAACTAGATTACTGTCTATGTATGTCCCCAAATCCCTGACTACTTGGTCAGCTCTTAGGGGTGTGGTGTCAATATGATAGTTCCCAGGGGTAGATGACTTACCAAAGGATACTATTACACATTCCTTGGCATTTAATTTTAGTCCATGGCTTTGACACCAGTCATTTGTCTGTGTCGACATTTCCTGGCAAACATTAGTGTTGGTGAAGGATTCTATGACTGCTTCTAACTTGCAATTGTCTGCAAATTTGGTCAGTCAGAACCCTTTTATATTGACCTTGATTTCAGAAAAATAAACTCCAAAAGGGAGTAGTCACAAGACAAATCCATGTAGGACTCTGCTTGTGACTGGCCTCTTTGTAGAGCTGGACTCCATAAGTCTAAATTCCTGGGTCCTGTCTGTGAGCCAGCAGGCTATGCACTAGGTGTCTTAAGGGGTTATATCAAATCTCCTGAGTGTATCAACAATGCCTGAGTGGGGTATTCTTTCAAATGCATTAGCCAGGTTAAGGAAGGCAGTGTGAAACATTTTATCCTCATCCATTGCTTTGGTTGCCTTCTCAAAGAAGTACACAAGGTTGCGTAGGCATGACCTACCTTTGAAAAAAAAACAAATTGGGTTGGGTTCAGTGTTTTGAGGTTTCCTATGTTGTTATTGATCATTTCCATAGTAATTATTTCCATGGCTTTGCATAGGAGACTTATAGGTCAGTAGTTTCCAGGGTCTGTACATGGCCCACCTTTGTGCAGAGGGATGATTGTTGCTATTCTCCATTTACGAAGCACAATGTCTGTTTGTAGATAACAGTTAAATAACAATTCCAGAGTGACCTGGCAGATCATGTTTCATGCTATTTAAAAGGCATCCTGTGATATTCTCTGTGTCCATTGATGCAGTGTTCTTGGCTTTAGATGAACATTTAGGACCCATTCCCTTGTGATAATAGGTGGAGTTGTAATCAATGTTATAGAGGCTGAGGGGGGAGAGTCGAAAAAAGTTAGGGATGAATTGGGATTGGAAGTAGGTTTGCTATATCTGTTGTTTTAACTAACATCATTATTGTTTTATGGGATGACAGATATTGAGGAAAAGGACACACAGATTGTACAGGAGGAGATATTCTCCCAAGCAAATTCATGGATGATTTGCACTTGATCATTAAACAAGTATGTCACAGAAGTAGTGTGCAGACATGCTTTGCAAGCTGTTTTGCTGTGCTCTTTATATCATGCCTGTTAACCTCTTAGCACAAGAAGCCTGGACAAAGTCAAAAATAATGGAGAGACAAAGGAGAAAATATAGGGACAGATTTGAAATATTGCTTGTAGAAATTTAGAAACTTGCTGGAATAAAAGGTTTTGTGTTAGGATATATATTTTCTGAAGGATATGATGTCTAAAACTTAAACATCTGTCATTATTTAGTGAATTTATTCTTCAATGATTTGCCAGAAAACCATAAGATTTATGAGAAACAGACCAAAGGTACTAGGCCAATATTTGGACATTCCGTGAAAATCTCTACAGTTGAGAGCTATGCTTTGCCTTAGTACCTTGCTAGTTATGTTTTTTCATACTATTGAACATGTTCTATATATTCCATAACATTATTATTATTGTTATTATTATTATTATTATTATTATTATTATTATTATTAGTAGTAGTAGTAGTAGTAGTGAGGTAACCACTCTGGGAGACATAGGGGTAACATTTTCAGGGTTATGTCCCAGAGTCAACAAATATATTGCAACATTACCATTATAAACTGCATGTGTGTAGAAGGTGGTCGTGTACATTGAAATGTGAAAAAATAAATGATCACATTTATTATGCCAAATAAAAGTATACAGGTATACCATCCATTATGTAGAGTCAAACCCTACACCTATTACATTGCAAATTCAATAACACATGAAGCCATTCAGATAGCACTTTTCTGCATGTAGTAATGTTCAGTATTCTAAACATGACACACTGGAGCCAGAATGCTTGGAGCTACTAATGGCTAAGTCTTTGAGGAATAAATGTTTGCATTTTTGCAATATGTTGGGGAAAAGACATCAATGACTGGTAGCCATATGCAATGCCACCATTATGCAAAGGAGGAAACAAAAGAATAAACAAATAATGAAAAGATTCACTTTACCGATTTCTCAACTTTGTGGGTTTCTACAAGTAAAATATGTGTAGTAATGTTCTCTACTTTCATTTAGAGAACACCTTCACAAGATCTGAACCATGATCCTATGACACAAGAATGGAAGAATGACATCAGGATCACACTGTGTCTCATAAACAGTTAAATAAAATGCAAAAAGTCAAGCATATATACAGAGCATTGTACTTTTTAAATGTGCAGTTTACATTGTTCTTAGTTTTACTTACATGCAGTAATTGTATCACTGAGATCATTGGAAACATGAGGATTATAAAGAATGTGAGGGTAGAAAGAACTTTCTGCAAGGCAGAGTTACTGGTAACATTGCTGTGCATTACATGATTTTACTAACTTTGTTTAAGAACTATCTTAAAGGCTAGCATAAATACAACCAGTTGTTTTTACAGTGTATATATGCTTTAGATTTCACGTTATTAAATATCATCATTCCATGTCTGAGATGTTATGCACAGCCACCTCACTTAATTTTTACATTACGTGAACAAATATGTGCATCAAGATTCAGTCCTACTTCCAAGACAGTATCAGTTAAAACGTATTTGTGAGATTCTCATTAGCAGGGTCGTTGCCACATCAGTGACTGACCAGTATTGTTAATGAGACACACTTGCAAGGCATTAGCTAGATAAAAGTCTTAATCTCTATTCTTGTACTGGTCAGGTGTGCTAAGATGTGTCATTGTGCATGAACCATTACCATGTTTTTTCCACTGCATATCATGCAACATTGAGTGATTTAGAAAGAGTAATAAGATGAGAGCTGATCTGCATATTCCACATGCCAAGAGGGTTTTAACTACACCTTTTATGCCCAACATGGACTATTGAACTTCCATTTTGCAAAAGAAGATTGCCTTGTTTCCCAAGTGCTGCAAAACAAGTACTGTTAGCATTTTTCATTATAGGGCTACATAAAATAGTGTTTGAAATATTTCAAGATGTGTATTCTTCCATACAACTGCTCATTGTTAGCATGCTGATAAATATTTGCACTGAGTACTGTCAACCTGCTGTGCTTCAATAAATTATGTTCACGATATCTGAAATGTACTGAATGGAGGTTGAGCAGCACACACATGCATGTGTACAGATTCCTGAGTGAGTTCTGTAAGGTTTTGTTACATTCCCCAAATTGTTTCTCTGCTTATTATGTCTACACCACTTGATAGGTGTACATTCTTGCATCTGCTATTGTTTGTTATCTTCTGTAGATAACATTATTTTTGGGAGGGGGTATATATGGGAATGACAGGGCTGTTGTTATTTGCATCTTTTACACATATATCTAATGTGTGAGGTTTTGTAAAGTTGTTTAGACTATTGTTCCTATGATGTTATTCACTGACTGCATACTGATATATTTTGTTCCATAAGTATAAAAGTCTGTACTACCTGGGTGTGTTATGCTGTGTTGTGATATCTGTATTTTCCTCCATCCCAACAGGGATATGGCTACCATATCCAAAAGTAAGACAGGGTCATTCTTATGGGAAATTAGGTCATAATACAGGGTCTCTGTCTTCATGGTGGACAGCTCCTTGAATTATATGCCTCCAACAAGCCCTTTCATGACTAGGTCAGGCGGAAGTTGGTTGATGATGTCAGTGCTGTTGATAGCCAGTGCCACATGTACCACATGGTCTGACATAGGACCAGTGACATTATTAAAAAGGCAGTTGAAAGAAAAAAGGCTGTGGCATGGAAGCTGAGGGATAGAGCTGGTGGGTCATCTACAGAATTACCACTTACTGAGTTGGAGGAGCTCCCATCAGCTAACAGGGGTACAGGCAGCTGTTAAGAGTTTCAGAGTGCAGTGCTGTATTTTGGGGCAGAGGTTTAGCAGAGACATTACTGATGCCTCAGGTATGCCATGCAAATGCATATTGCACACACTTTTGTATTTGATAGGCACTTGCATTCTTATTCTACTGTACTGTCCTTCTGGCATGGGAGAAGAATAAGATTTTTACCTCTGAATTTTATAAATATATTAAGCTGTATTTAAGACTTTTAGATGACATATTTATTTCTTGGAATGGACCTGAGGATAAAGTTAATGGTTTTATTGCTTCTAAGCATAGTTGCAATGTTTTTGTTTTAAATTTACTTTTAATTTTGGTAGGGAGACGATGAATTATTTATATGTCAATATTAGGCAGCCATATATTGGTTTTAATACTAGAATTTATAAGATGCCCACTTTCAGCAACTCTTATTTACACTATGCCAGTTTCCACCCATACTCACTCATGAGAAACTTGATCAAAGATCAAAGTATAAGCGTAGCTAGAATTAATTCTACAAGCGAGGATTTAGAAATAGAAATGAATATATGAAAATCAATGTTTGTCAAGAGGGGATACCCTGACATTATGGTGGGGGATGCTGTTAAGGAGGTCAAAGATTTATGGGGAGTTAAATATAAACTACTCCTGGGGAAGGGGTCTATAGGGATGGCGAAAGACAAATCTACAGAGTTATGTAATAATGGAAATTTGAAAGAGCTGTCATGTTGCATACAGTGATTGTTGCAGAGACAACAAAAAAATTATTAGAAGTAATTGGAAGTTTTTTAAGGGAAATGAAGAGATTAACCCTCTTTTTGTGAATAAGATGTTGGCCAATTTTAAGAAATCACTAGAAAGACTAATAGTCGAATGTATAAAGAAGGAAATAGGGAAGTAACTTCAAAATGTGGATTCTTTAGACAGTTTCCTTATATATTAAAAGGAAAATGTATTATTCTAAAAAATAAATTGAATTTCAAGGTATTATACAAGGGCAGGGATTTTGCATCAACTGGATCTGTTTACCTGGCTAAGTGTTGAGGATGTGGCAGTTTTTACATGGGAAAGACCAAAAACATGCTAAGAAAAAAAGATTTATGATCACAATTGTGATATTGTGAAGAAGAATCCCAATAATGCACATGCAAATCACATAGAAAGAGTAAGCGATAAAATAAGATTCCTGTTTTAGATAACTGAAATTATAGGTAAAAACTCCAGGTGTGGTAAATAGGAAAATCGTTTAGAATACAAAGAATTGTTATGGCAGCTCTGAAAGAATGCTGCAATACCACCTGGGCTAAACAATAGTAGTTGTGTTCATCCAGTTTCATCAGATTCTGATGAAATCCCTATTCTAAAGATAAGAAAGCACTCAATCTGAATTTGTGGATCTATTTATAATAAATTGGGACAATTTGTGTATCTGGCTGCAGCAGTGTATTTTTTATTATTTTTTTAGTGATTG
Organism: Protopterus annectens; assembly: GCF_019279795.1. Classification (NCBI taxonomy): domain Eukaryota; kingdom Metazoa; phylum Chordata; order Ceratodontiformes; family Protopteridae; genus Protopterus; species Protopterus annectens. Next base: position 849,988,835 of record NC_056745.1, read on the forward strand.
TTCATAGGTTCATAGGTTCATACTAGGCTATCTGCCCTAGGGCATTTATAAGCCTAGCCAGAATGTGTTTGGCTTTTGCCACCCATTTTAAATTTATTTTGCTATGCCCTTTTTCGAGGTTAGTATACTGTGCCTCTGTCTAACAGTGACACAGAAGTGATACCCGGGGTAAACCTACGATCTCCCATCCACTCATCAAGGTTCCTCTTGAAGAGAGTCAATGAGGGACTCTGCCTAACCTGGAGTGGGATTTTATTCCAGAGTGAAGGGAGCCTCTGGGTTATGAATCTGTCCCTCCAGCATGTCCTATTTATTTCAGTGCTGAGGTTCAAGTCTCTCGAGTGCATAGCTCAATGGGATTTGGATATTCTGAGGTGCAGCATGTCCATTAATTCCGGGTTAGACATGGCTTTATACGTCAGGCACAGATCACCTCTGAACAGGCGGTATGCCACTGAGTAGAGCTGGAGTTTCTTTAACCGGGCAGCATATGGCATCTGTTTGAGCCCTTTGATCCTCTTGGTGAGGTACCTTTGGGGTCTTTCCAGTTGCTGAAGGTGTCTGGTAAGGTACATCCCAAAAGGGGCATTGTACTCAATTATGGGCCTGATGAGGGATGAGTAAAGAGGCACGATGACCTCCTGATCTAGATGTGAATCCCTTCATGATTAGGTGGGCTATATAAAATGTTTTTCTAACCACTTTGGCCACGTGGTTGTCAAATGAGAGATTGCTATCAACTTGGGTCCCCAGGTCCCTAATTACTTCTTCTGTACTTAATGGATTACCACCTATGTGGTAATTTGTTTTTGCCAAAGGGGATGACTATACACTTTTGGCATTTAGCTTGAGGCCATGGCTCTGGCACCAGTTGTCTGTTTCTATGAGGCCCTTTTGGGGATGCTTGTGTCGGCTGGAGAGTCGACACGTTTGCAGTCATCTGTGAACTTGGTCAGCCACAGTCCTTCCGTGTTGGCCTGTACCTGAAATATATACCGAACAAGAGAGGTCCCAGGACTGAGCCTTGTGGGACACCACTTGTAACTGGTTTGGAGTCTGACATGGCTCCAGCAATTTAACCATGTGGGTTCTGTCCTTGAGCCAGTTTGCAATCCATCTAGTGACATAGGGGTTTATATTTAAGCTGGTGAGCTTATCTATAATGCCCGAGTGGGGTATTGTATCAGAGCTTTTTATGGGTCCAGGTAGGCTGTGTGGACCACCTTCCCTCGTCAATGGCCTTGGTGACTGTTTCAAAGAAATCGACCAGGTTTAAGAGGCAGGATCTGCCCTTAACAAAGCCAAACTGGGTAGGATCCAGTGTTTGTAGGTCCCCAATATCTTTATTTATGAGGTCCATGATGATCCTTTCCATAGCTTTGCAGACCAAGCTAGTCAGGCTTATGGGGCGATAGTTTCCAGGATCCGTTGAGGCACCACCTTTATGGAGAGGGACCACTGTTGCTGTACGCCACTCTTTGGGCACATATCCTGTAGTAAGGCTGAGATTGAACAGTAGTTTTATGTTTGGGTTTAGCTCTTCTTGGAGTTCATGTAGGACGAGCCCCGGACACCATCTGGTCCCATTGATGCTGTGTTTTTGCTCTTACCTGAGCATCTGAGATGTTAGGGGCAGCACTCTGCTGGGATAGATATTTGCCCTTTGGTGGGGGGGGGGGGAAGTTTTGCTCTGAACCTGTCAGCTAGGATGTTGGCAATGTCTGTGGGTTCAGTGTATTTTTGTCATTTTGGACTAATTCTGAGCATATCTGGGAATTACCACCCAGGTTCCTAACATAACTAAAGAAAGCCTTGTGATTATCCTTAGTGTCCTGTGCAATTTTTCTCTCGAGCTGGCCTTAGACAATTTTATGTGTGCCCGTAGTTTTTGCTAATACTGATCAGTGATGCCTTCCCTTTTGGGATTTTGCTCTATCATTTAGTAGCTTCCTCCTTCTATTGTATAGTTTGTTTATGGCTGGGGTCCACCAGACAGGACGCCTGCCTTTGGAGGATTGGGTCTTGGTTTTATTTGGGATCGCATGATCCATGCATTCCTGAAGGTGTTCATAGAATGCGTTTATAAAGGATTCTGCTGTCTGGGCCGTTTACAGGGGCTTTGAAGGATTCCACCTCAGTTTTGAGGAGTGTGAAATTTGCTTTAGAGAAGTTTTTCACTGTGGTTTTCTGGGCAGGGGTGGGGTCAGGATGTGAATATCCAGTGAGATTAGTTTATGGTCTGATCTTTACCAGTGGATACACTCACTGGTCTGGAGCATAGAGTCCCCATGTTGGTGATGATCAGGTCCAGTATGTTTTCCCTCTTGTGGAGTGGTAACAAGTTGTTCCATAGCATTTGAGTTTATAAATTCTAGGAACCTTTGGGCTAGGGTGTTGGAGCTAGAGTAATGCTCCCAGTCTATGTTTGGGTAGTTGAAGTCGCCAATATAATAGTGTTTGGAGAGACCTTCATATTTTCCAGTGTTCTCAGGAAGGTCAGTGGGGTTCCTGGGTTTGGGAGGGTGGTCTGTAGCAGGCTATAAACTGGAAGGCAGTTTTACCCACTGTTAGTTGCACATGGATAGTCTCTGATGCTTCTTTGCCACCAACCTGGAGGTGTGGGTATCTTTGATGAATATCGATACTCCCCCCTTTGTGGTGGTTTTCAAGTTTTGGGGCCGAAAGCATGGTATGAGGTATAACCTGGTAGTGCTGGGGTGCTCTCGGGAGCCCTGTACCAGGTTTCTGTTACTGCACAGATATCGATGTTCTCCATGCTAAGGAGAGTTTGATGCGTGCATCTTGAGGTTTAGACTTCTGGCGTTGAGTAGCATTACTCTTAGTTTCTTATCCCTTGTGATACCTATGGAGGTGGGTTTGTCTTTTGAGCCTTGCCTAAAAAAGGCACTATGGTGGTAGCAAGAGCCTTTGCCAATATCCAAAAACCCAGGGGTGACAGGTGCAAGCTGTCCCTAGTGAAGCATCGTGGCTTGTCGAACATATCATCCCAAGCTGACAGGCATTGGATCCCCTTTGAATGACACCAGTACTTAAGCCAATTGTTGAAATTGATCATCTTGTCTTCATATTGTGGCATCATTCTTGGTGAGGGTAAGATGCTACTCAAGGTCAGGGTCATACCGGCCTGGGCTACATGCTCAGAGAGCTCCTTTATGTCTCTTTTCATGTAGTCCAGGGAGGCTGACTCGGTCATTCACACCAGCATGGACAATGACTGAGTCATATTTGTACTTGCCTTGGAGTGACCTGAGTGCTTGTGTTATGTGGCGGATCCTAGCACCCGACAGGCTGCTCACCGTGACCCTCTCCTTGTTCAGCCTGGTGAGCGGGACGTCAGTGTGCCTGACGATAGAGTCACCTATTACAAGTGTATCAGGTGTGTTGTTTAGTCTTAAGGGCTGTGACTGTTTGGCACACTGGCTTTGTGAGATATGTGTTGCACGTGTTTTGTTTTGGGGTAGCGGCTGCTTGGGTGTCTGCTTTGGAGGTCTCTGCTGCTTGGCAGATCTTTATTTAGAGCCTCCAGTATGTTTTTGTGTGATTATGTGTTTGGTTTGCTGTCGTGGTAGGTCTATGTGAGACTGGAATTGTAGTGAGTGTGGTTTCCTTCTCCTCCTGACTGGTTATGCCAGTACTGAGTTGAGAGAGCTTAGCCTCCAGTTTGGCTATATGGTTGCATCTCTCACATGTGTTGGAATTTGTTGGGAGGAGGAGAGGGTTGTCTGTGTACATGAGGCAGTTGTAACATTGCCTCAAGATTCCCAGATTCGCCAGCTGGACTGGAGAGGAGATTGAAAACTGACCTTTGGACATGCTAGAATAATATTGGGAATTCCTTAATAATTGAAAACCAGGGCCAGTGGGGAGTGAGGGTGTAGTGCTTTTAATTTTTAGTGCTGACTTATATAATTGCTTTAGTGAGCAAGTGCCAGGTAACTTAAGTGCAATGTGTTACAGGTAACTTAAATGCAAAACGACAAACAGTAACTTTCTTTCAAGTGAAACAAGGAAATAAGTACAGTAAGCAATGCAGATATCACTAGTGATCCACAGAAGTGCTGAGAAGCCACGTATTAGGTGGAATTAGCATTCCAGGGAAATAACAAGCAAACAAACAACAAGCATATAAACAAAGCTAGATTCAGCAGGCCTGGATCTAGTCTATGCTACAACAAACAAGGTGTACCAATTTCAGTAAGATACAGTTCAAATATTCAGGCACTATAAACCTTTAACCAGAAATTCCCAGCTCAGAAGGGCAGAGTCCAGCCTCTTCTCCCACAAGAGTGCAGACCACAAACCTTCTTAATGTAAAATAACTGGCCTGAAGCCCAAGTGCTTAAACCAGAACTAATACACTTTAAGAATAACAGACACTGGGCTCTAAATCAGCAGTTCCCAACTTAGAAGGATAAAAGCTACCTGTCCTGCCACCACAGTGCATGCCACAAACCTTCCTAATGTAAAACAACTGGTCTGAAGCCCAAGTGCTTAATCCAAAAGACTTAGAATGATAGCTACACTTTAATCAAGTTACTACCAAGCAGTAATAAATACAATTGAATACTTTAGAGAATGCCTGGATGAGTGCTCAAGTTACCCAAACAAAGCTAGATCCAGCAGGCCCGAATCCAGTCTATGCCACAGCAAACAAGGTGCACCAACTTCAGTAAGAAGCAGTTCAGATATGCATGCACTATAAGCCTTCAACCAGAAATTCCCAGCTCAGAAGGGCAGAGTCCAGCCTCTCCTCCCACAAGAGTGCAGACCACGAACCCTCTTAATGTAAAATAACTGGCCCGAAAGCCCAAGTGCTTAAACCAGAATTAATACACTTTTAGAATAACAGACACTGAGCCCTCAATCAGCAGTTCCCAACCTAGAAGGATGTAAGCTACCTGTTCTGCCACTACAGTGCAGACCACAAACCCTCTCAGTGCAAAACAACTGGTCCGAAGCCCAAGTGTTTAAACCAAAAGGCTTAGAATGAGTTACACCAAGTAGTAATAAATACACTTGAGTACTTTTAAGATGATGCAAAAGTAAAAAAAAAGTAGGTAGAAACACAAGTACAGTAAAAGCAGATGAACATTTTTTTTTTTTTTTTCTGAACAAGTGCTGAGATCAAAGAAACAGATTTGAGTGCTGAAACTAGACAACTGGCTAGTTATAAGAAAAAAAAACTAAGCTAGAAGGCTTCCTTCCAACACAGAAGGGCTTGGGGGCTCAGAAGCCTACAAATAGTCTATACCACTTAACTGGAAAGTCAGGAAACAAGCTTAATTTTTTTTTTTTTTTTGTTTCCCAGATGCTCTCTTTGTACACAGTAGGAGTGCCTGAAATCAGAATATGATCTCACTGCACTCAGTTGAGTGAGCAAATGAGATGGGCCCAGAAGGAGTATCCAAACACAAATTTACAAGAGGGGTGGGCAGTTGCAAGGCCACTAAGATTAACACCAAAACAAAAACAGGCAGGGTGGGTGGGACTAACTGAAGAGCAGAGTGAAAACTTCCAGTTCAGTTAATATTCCTTCCACACAGTTAAAATCAATTTAAATACTGTATTTTTTTGAAAAAAAAAAGAGCAGATAAAGGTACTTAAATTCTCTTATACGTCCATTTGAATATAGTAAGTTCTTAGCCGACCAAAGCTGAGGTTTTTAAGCAGAAAATATTTCACACTGTACCACTTAAATAGGCAAGGACAGGAAATCAAAGAATGTGACTACCCCACACCTATAATTACTAGCAAATAACAAAATTCAGCAAACACTGACTAACTTCCAGTTCAGCTAATATTCCTTCCACACAGTTAAAATCAATTTAAATACTGTATTTTTTTGGAAAAAAAAGAGCAGATAAAGGTTCTTAAAATCTCTTATACGTCCAGTTGAATATAACAAGTTCTTAGCCGGCAAAGCTGAGGTTTTTAAGCAGAAAATATTTCACACTGTACCACTTAAATAGGCAAGGACAGGAAATCAAAGAATGTGACTACCCCCACACCTGTAATTACTAGCAAATAACAAAATTCAGCAAACACTGACTAACTTCCAGTTCAGCTAATATTCCTTCCACACAGTTAAAATCAATTTAAATACTGTATTTTTTGAAAAAAAAGAGCAGATAAAGGTACTTAAATTCTCTTATACGTCCAGTTGAATATAGCAAGTTCTTAGCCGGCCAAAGCTGAGGGTTTTAAGCAGAAAATATTTCACACTGTACCACTTAAAAGACCAATCAAATAACAAAATTCAGCAAACACTGACTAACTTCCAGTTCAGCTAATATTCCTTCCACACAGTTAAAATCAATTTAAATACTGTATTTTTTTGAAAAAAGAGCAGATAAAGGTACTTAAATTCTCTTATACGTCCAGTTGAATATAGCAAGTTCTTAGCCGGCCAAAGCTGGGGTTTTTAAGCAGAAAATATTTCACACTGTACCACTTAAATAGGCAAGGACAGGAAATCAAAGAATGTGACTACCCCCACACCTGTAATTACTAGCAAATAACAAAATTCAGCAAACACTGACTAACTTCCAGTTCAGCTAATATTCCTTCCACACAGTTAAAATCAATTTAAATACTGTATTTTTTTGAAAAAAGAAGAGCAGATAAAGGTACTTAAATTCTCTTATACGTCCAGTTGAATATGGCAAGTTCTTAGCCGGCCAAAGCTACACTGGTCTAGGCTCAAGTTTGTGGTTTTAGTTATTGTTTGTCTAAAAGGTGTACTGTTTTAAACTTTTTTTAAACTTGTATTGTTAATATTTGGAGCCTTTGTTCCCAGGCCTCTACTATAAATAAGCTTTCAAACCTCACTGGTAAACAAATGTCAGATAAATAAATAAATAAAAACTGCAAAGTTCAAGTTAAAAGTTATTAATTATGTTTTGTAAAATCTACCATTTGTACTCCAGATATTCTAAGTGGTCCATTTTACCTCCACCCCTTGTATTGCTTTCTGCATGATCAAATACACTCAAAAGAAATGTCTTAAAACTAGAATTTGTTGAATACTTGTACAGAGAGTTTACACACTCTTTGTAAACTAGAATTTGTTCAATACTTGTACAGAGAGTTTACACACTCTTTGTAAACTAGAATTTGTTGAATACTTGTACATAGAGTTTACACACTCTTTGTAAACTAGAATTTGTTGAATACTTCTATAGAGTTTACAAACTCTTTGTTTTTTATTGTTCTTATATGTTCTTGTATCTATTTTTATACAGTTTTATGAATGTAAAAGCAGTCATACATGGAACAAGTTGCAATGCAGATCATGGCTACTAAGTTACATATGAATAACCCTGGGAGGACATATGTATGAGATGTGTTTGTGCAGTAAATGTTCAGACCATCGTTGTTAAACATGCACGTATTACAACAGTAACATCTGACACAGTAACATCTGACAGTACCAGCTCTGGTTTTTGAAGCTGACTTTATTTCCTGTGTCAAAATCACTTTCTAAGATGTTCCTTATATTGTGTCCACTTTTGTTAATGAATTTAGATATTTCCCCACCACATTTTATAACACCTCATTCACACTAAATAACCTTATGTGTTCCACAGGATGCATTTAATAACTAGAATGTCAAACTATAGGTCAGACTCATAACTACATTCCATTGTGGCCCTTAACTTGCTTTTGCGATGTGGGATCATTCAAAGATTCTCTGGGTGTCTGATTTGATTTTTTGGTTAACTACTGAACAAAAATCTGGGCCCTATTTGTTCCTCATAGTTTGGCTACAACTCATATTCTTGGTTAGATTTTTTTACTCTACTCTGTTCGGGGTGCATACTATTGTAAAGAAGTCGGAAGTTACTTCCTGAGTTTTTGCAATTAATGACAGTCTCCAGTCTGTTCTCTTTTTTGACCATCATAATGTCCAGAAAGATTATGATAGACTATTAATTTTTGTGCAGCCTTCTTCAAGCTGTCTGTGATCTGTGTGCATGGAAGGTGTCCTTAAGCTTTGGAAACTGATGGACTGCTATATCCTGTGCAGGATATAACCCATACAACTAAGACTACTGTAGCAGTGAACATCGGAAAATCTCCTGCTATGGTAACTTTACTACATCTGCCATAGAACTCAACAATATGAATGTGTCCTGGGTGCATGAACCTCCCCCTGGAAAGAAATGCCCATCCTCCCTGCCTGTACCATCAAACATCCATAACCATTGCTGGCTTGTTTTTAATACAATTGTAATTGGCATAGAGTTATTTAATTCAAATGTGTATCTGGTTCTGAATGGCCATCCTGCAGGATGTAATGCCCTTGTTATGGATGGGTTTGAATGATATCAACAGACTTCATGGATGCTAGTTTGCAAATCTGAATTTTGGGGTGAAGTAGGCAGTTTCCCCTGGTTTGTTATTCGTGACCAGCACTTTTAGTACAATGTGATCCCTTCCCATTTTTCATCAGCACTTTTAGTACAATGTGATATCTTTCCATTTTTCATCAGCAATTTTTGTACAATGCGATGCCTTTCCATTTTTAATCAGCACTCAAAGTGTTCATGCAGCTGTTAACCCTGGTGGCAGAAGTTATAGTCTGCTACTTTCCTAGACCTATCTAAAGCATTTGAAATGGTCCCACACAAACAACTTATCTCTCTCCTCAATAACCTATCCTTCTCACAATCAGTCATCAACTGGTTTCAGAGTTACCTGTCTGATCGCCAACAATTTGTTGTATGGCAGAATGACATTTCTCCCCACTTACTCTGTCTCCATAGTTCCCAAGATCCCATCCTCTGACCCTACCTCTTCTCTTTTTTCACAAATAATCTCCCCTTGCCACCCACACATGCACACTCATACAATAACCAGATGACTCAACCATCATCTGCTCAGCCCAGTCCTACCCAAACTGCAAAAACTACACAGGAAGCCTTTTTTTTCCTCTGTTGAAACTTGCTTATCCGATGCTCTAACACTCAACCCAAACAAAAACAAAACTAAACTACTCACATTCCAACCCACCAAACCTCACACAACACTCTAACACAAAACACAAAACAAGAATACCAAACTATACCAAACTACAACACCAAAAAATTGCCAGACCGAAATGAGGAAATTAAACTAAAAAACATTCATACCATATCCATAAAAATAAAAATAAAAACTAAAAAAAAAACCAGGAGCGTTATACAGAGCACTCTTTCTTCACCAAGCAAATTTCTTTTCCAGCATATTTCCGACCTTATCTCCACCCTACTTTATGCCTCTTCAATATATACCAATCTAAAGGCAATAGATCTAAACAAGCTAAAGAGACCTGCAACAAAAAATGTAAACCACCCACTAACCCAGTCGGATTCACCATGGACTGTACTCCCTGAACTTCTGGCTGGCTCTGGCTCCTCCTCCTCAAATGGTATCACCAACTCACACCTCCCCACAAACCTACAAAACAGTAAACCACTCCACTCAATGTCCATCCCTCCTCCATCCACCACTCCCACCCACCACCACCAACTAGAACCACTTCAAGAACCAAGACCCATTCACCTCTGCCACAAGCTCACTACTCTAAGCACTGCTCTCTTCATGGAACTCCCCTCCCATATCATTACCACACCCACTCCAATTACCACTGTACCACTCAAACGCCAACACTTTACCAAAAAACAACAGCAAAAAACATGCTGCAACTCCCTTGCAACCACTCTAATATCACACACCCCATCCAACCACTACCTTTCTTTCCACTCCACTACTAAACTCTTGATCACTAACTAACTAATGCCTAAATAGCCCAGACTTATTTTATATTAACTTTTATTTTTACATTTGTTAATGTCTGTATATGTACTCACAGATAAAAAGATTGTAGTTGTCTACTGATGTGTTGTCTTCAAGTCTGTAATATGTTGTATGTAATATAATTGTAAATTGTAAATTGTTAATGTAAAATGTAATGTAACTACTGTCTGTTTATATTAACTGTGGAGCTTTTCTTCTCCCCCTCTCTCCCGAAAATTCCCACCTACAGTGGAATAAATAAAAAATAAATAAATACAGGAGAACAGAATTTTGGTGTTCCCATTTCCTGGATGAATGAGTTCTGGTAGTGTCATTCATTGACTTCTTCATCTTTCATCAGAGACCCGAGTATGCCCATAGTGCTAGGTACTGTGGCTGAAGCCTTGTAGGATAAGGGTCTCCTATATTTGCTCATTTGGATGACTTGGATCATAGTCAACCCATCCAGAGATCCATGAATTCTCTGGAGGCAATCATTGCTGATGCACTATTTTGGTTGAATTCCCAATGGATCAATGAAGCTGGAAGAAGTCCTTCTACATCTCTGTTCAGAGGAAATCCTTTAAATAAGTGGAGGTGGATACGTTCCAATCCCACACATTACTGCTTCTAGCAAGAGGTCAAAAGGTCTTGGCTATGGTCTCCTACAGAAGGACATGACACATGTTTTAACACCATACTTGCTACACTAATGAGCTGGGTGGCAGCCATACTGTTTTTGGTGCTGTGTGCACACTTGTGGATGCATGTGCTGCAGTTGAATTTGAAGTTTCAGTGGTTTCTTTGCCACCATACTATTAAATATGGACCTGCTCATTATTTCTCAGATCCCTGTCATTGGGTCACTGACTGGTGGACAATGAATACAGTGTGATGGGTAGGTTTTCTCTTTCTGTAGCAAAACCTGTCACAGACCTTGGTAATGGATGTTTCAGTTTTGTTTTGCATGGATCACATACTATGCAAGGATTGTGCTGAAATAATAACCAACTAAAGACCCATCTAGGTGGGACCTTGCATAGATCACCTGACATTGTAAGAATATATTTGCAATATCTCTGAAAATGCTAAGCACTTGCACATCAGTACTTTTAGGAAGTTTTACCTTTACATTGACTATCTCATTAATATCTTTTCATAAAAGAAAGACTTTCCAGTGCCATATTATATTGTCTCGTGACAAAAAATCTTGTGATGCTGTTATGATTTACAAACTAAACACAATATGACTATTTATTGTATATACTCTCTTATTGTCCATACTATAAAGAAAAGCTACAAAGAGGAGAAAAAAAAGTCTGAAAAGGAGTTCTTCCACAGCCTTACAGATCCCTCACTTACCATGATGGAAGACTGGTTGAAGGTAATTGTCGGGCCTTTATTCTGCTGACAACAGTATAACTTTTTTCTTGTTTCACATATTGTATGATTCAGATGCACAGATAGTATATTACAGCAACTTTCATTTTAAATTAAATTGATAAAATGTTCTTAAACTTTGTGATGCTATCACTTCCTTTTCTTTTAACAACTACTTTGACTTCACTGCGGCTTTTGTCTGACAAATTCATAGGTTCATGGATTCATATGTTCATAGGTTCAGCGGTAATTATTAGGCATGTAATCTAGATACCATTTAATGTACTTAGTCCAAATTCCCCAAAACACTGTCTAGTTGTTAAGTGACTTGCTCAAGGTCACACACCAGACAAATGATAGCTGGGGGAATCAAACCCTAAACCACAGGAAGTATTTGTTAAAGCTCATAGCCTTAATAGTAACTGTATCAGTTCCAAATAAATGGTTCCCTGGAAAACTAAAAAAGTTGGGATTGGATCATAACTAAAGAGCTAGTGCTATATCTAGTGCTACATCCTAGTGCTACATCTAGTGCTACATTCTAGTACTACATCCTAGTGCTACATCCTAGCACTGCATTTAGTGCTACATCCTAGTGCTACATCTAGTCATACGTGGTTAAATGGTAGGAAGTAGGGGGTTTTGATGAAAGAAACAATGTCATTAATCAGGAAATTGACAAGTGAAGCATTCCAGGGGCTGGTGTCAGGCGCAGTACTCTTCAGAGTGCTTGTTTCAGACATACTTAAGGAAAAAAGAACAGGATCAAATGCCTCACTGATTACGCATAGTGAGATACAGCAGTGGAGAATGATGGAAGTCGTTTAAGTAAGATTTATAAAGCTTGTCTAAACCACAGGAAGAAAAAACATGAGAAGAGATTAGATAAACTTGAGCTCTTCTCACTAAAGACAAGATGAGACAGAGGTGAAATGATATGTGTGAACAAAGTCATGCCAGAATGAAAAGAAGTGTTGTACTACAAAGGGAAGACAGAGAGGAGAGGAGAAGATGCAGGCAGCAGACTGTAAGGACCAAACAACATAGTCATGTTAAGTTAAAGTGAAAACATTGTCCTGCATAGAAGGCACATGGGGGAAGGGGGCGCAGGGAGAAAATTTTAGGGACCAAATAGTTCCTTGATATGAGTAGGGAGTTCAGTGAGATAGCTATTAACCCATAGGATGGCTTACTGTAATAGCTATTCTGTTATAATAACTTTCACTTTAAATTCAGAAAATGTTCTAGTAGTTCATATTACTTAAAGAGGCATTCAGTAGGTCATATGGTAGAAGGAGAAGGAGTTAGGAGGAAAGTAGATCAGGGCAAGAAAGTTTGCAGGCACTCTTTCATGACACCTGCAAGTTTTTAAAGCGTGCTGCACAACATTTCAACATGCATTGAAATTCAGCACTTTCAAGTAGGCATGTCTTGGGGACCTTAGTAATGTATTGAGGTGTGCAAAGAGCTTTTCTTGCTTTTTCAAGGATTGTGATTGGACTTCTCTAGGGACTAAGATGTTCATTGAGAAGTCTCATCACATGTTGATGGAGGAATGATGTAATCCTCTCAAAATAAGATTGTTTTTCAATATCTATCTACAATTGAATACACTTAGCTTAGAATTGAGAAAAAGAAGCAAAAAAGAATTATATATAACATGTATAGTTTTCTCTATAGTTGACAAGCAACCTTTCTGGTAAGTGTGACTTTTTTTCATTCTGTTCAAATATTAATTGCAATGTATCGATTTGCTCACTAATATCCATAATACTCAAAGATATTCTGTAAGATATTTTTGATAATGGTTCATAGCCTTTTTCAAATCTTGACAAGAAATGGAGTTAGGTTGAGTGTCAGTATTTGCCAACAAATGCCACACAAGTCTTTTAATGAGTTGCGATCCATTGATTAAGATTTAGTGGAATGAAGAATGCCATTTTAGTAAGGAACGTTAATTAGCATGATGAATTTTGACACGGGATTTATTTAAATCTACTTCATTAGCCTTTTTGTTCATCTTTTTGGTTAAAGAGATCAGGCTACTAGTGATAGTTTGAAGATTTCTTTCTTGTTGCTCTTAAATCTTTAAGGTTAATAGTATATGCTAAATGTATGGCTGGAGAGCCACTGAGAGGCTTAACCACATTGATATTTTAGTTTTTTTAAGGATAGGCTAGTTTCTACAACAGAAAATTATTCACATTAATACCAGGTAAAAATCTGCAGTTACCCATTCGGTCATTAAGGAGTTTTAGTACTTGACCTACCCTCTAGATGGAATATTTTAGCTGGATTACATCAGCATGCACACACACACACACACACACACACACACACACACACACACACACACACACACACACACACACACACACATACACACACACACACACACACACACACACACACACACACACACACACACACACACACACACACATACACACACACACTGTCTGTGGAGTTGTTGGGGCTGCACCCCTCTTTGTCTACGAGTTAAAAGACAGGGAGATTTTCACCATCATTCAGTGTCTTATGCCATTTCAAAAGGATTGTGCATCAGCCAGGAATTTTCTCAAACATTGGGCTGGTGGCAGCAGCCACATAGAAGTTAACAACTTCTGGCTGAAGATTAATGTCTTCCAGTTGTCACTGACATCTCAGAGTGACTTGATGGATCAGATCCTATTCTAATTAATTCAGTGCATACTACATGGTAAATGACATCGTGAGGAAAATCCCCAATGAAATTTCATAGAATTGTTTTTGATTTCCTTTCCAAAGCTGATAGATATGAAAGATTCCTTTCTTCTGAGTTGATGGATTCATTTTGATAAATTCATTTTAACCCCACAAGCTTTTATTGTATTACTGTCCAGTGCCTGTATTCTTCCAATCCTATCTAGTACATCTGTCCACATATCCACATATCCTCCTCATCCAAAACACGAATGCACAAGACTCACGAATAGCACCACAACAATGTCAAGCACACCAGCAGTACTATAAAAATCTTCTTTAATGACAATTGAGGTTAAGTGCTTTCACCCACTAAACGTAGGCTTCATCAGAACACTGTTACAAAATTTGACATCCATTTAAATACTGTTTTTGGCACCAAAAAAACACCAATTAAGGCATTTTCTCTTAAAGTGAAAAGGCACAGTATATGCTTCATGTTATTCACATAAACTCTCAATAATATTATGTACACCACTTGTCTAAATGGAAAATAAAAATTCAACTGTATAATAAATGCATCACTCTGGTGTATTACATAATTCCAAAAAATTATAAAACATCAAAATATTAAATATTATATATTATATGAATAATAAAATAAAATAATAAAATAATATTGAATATTGTACATACTTATATATGTTCACAAAAATAGATCAACATCAAACGTATACAATGTAAAACCAGTGTAGAATTCATTCCTTTTTCTAAATAGTATAAATATATGTGTAATATAAAGTTCATTAATAAATAACCCTATAAAACCCCTAAAAGCTCATGTCTGTACAAAAAATACATCAATATTAAATATTAAAAAAAATATTAATAACTACTAATGTTTAACTACATAAATATGAACATGTTTATGTGATACTTATTATTTCATTCACCTTATATACTGCATTTTCCTAACCATGTCATATAAACTAACATCACTCATTTACATTTTTTAATCAAAACTGGTTTAATTGTAATGTGATCATTAAGCCCAGGCAAAGTGGATGAGTCCGTAAAAAGTTGCCACCAAACCTCCTTATATCCTAATACAGCCTTAAAATTCCCTCCCCTAGGGTTAATCTTAATATTCTCCAAAATGGCAAACTTAAATATATGATGGTTACCCTTTTCCTCAATGTGCCTGTAAAGTGCATTGTTGTTATCTCTTCGTCTAATACTTTACAAATGATCATAGATTCTCTTTTTTAGACTCCTCTCGGTCTTTCCTATGTAATATCATGTACATACCATACATTTAGCCATATAAATCACTAGCTTAGAATTGCAGCTTCCCTGCCTAAACATAATCTTTGTTTTATTCACATTGTCCAATGTCACTCCTTCATCTTCCAAGATGGCGTGACATTGGTTACAACAACCACATTTTGTTGTGTGTCTAATATTAGCACGTCATCCACTACTCATTCTACCATAATCTAAGTAAGTCTTTATATTATATCCCATTTTATACACAAACTTGGGCTTTTCCCCCAGTATATCTCTGATCTCCTTATCAGTCATCATTACATTCCAATTCCTTGTCATTATAGTTTTAACCTTGTTAACATATGGACTGTATTCAAGTATGCAAGCACGTTGATATCCTTTATTTGTAATTTCTGGACATCTACTGTCACTCTCCGTATTATTTGCTCCCAAAAGTGGGGGATATATCTTACCCCATTCACCAATGACATAATTCTTAACATTCTTTATCTTAGTGGGATATCCCCTTTCTCTAAATAACTGTGAGATGAATTATAGTTCATCTATCATTTCGATGTATGTGGATGTCATACGAGGTGCTCTGATACATTGTCCCTTAAAAATGTTGCACATCATTTTTCTAAGATGGTTACTTGTATATTCCAAGTAGCTATTGGAGAAAGTGCTATTTCGCTAAATTTTAGATTTAAACCCACTCTCTCCACTGGAAATAAATGTATCCAAATATGCTATCCCCTCACAATTATATGTGTATGTAAACTTCAAATAACTACTACTTTGATTCAGATATTCAAAAAAGTTATTTAAACTTTCAAGGTTACCGTCCCATAGGATAAAAATATCATCCAAAAACCTGGAGTAATGTCTAATGTGCTTGTAATATCCACTCTTGAAAATGACGGATTCCTCCCAATCCAACATAACCAGATTGGCGAACATGGAGGCACAAGCAGCCCCCATAGCAACCCCTCTGCTCTGTCAAAAATGTTCACCCTCAAAGTGGATATAGTTGTGATCCAGCACAATAGACATACACTCCAGTATAAGACTCACCTTGTCCCAATCCAGATTAGCATATTTCAAAAAGCTTCCATCCTCTCTGTCTTAGTAATGCAAGAAAAGAGATCAACTACATCAATAGTGACGTAAATTAATCCTTCTCTCCATAAATTTGTGGTGAAACTTCCTAAGAATTCCCAAGAGTCCTTTACCATATGAGGAATCCTGACATAAAGATGTTTTAACCATGTATCAATTGCCACACCTAGTGGAAATGTTTTAGACTGGCTTCCTGAAATAATGGGACGAAAAGGAGGGTCATTTATATTTTTATGAACCTTTGGAATACCTACAATAGTTGCTAATATAGGATATTCACCCTTCAAAAAGTTATATGTGTCAACTGTAATTCTATTTTCAATCAAAAATTCTTCTATAAACATACCTATACGATTATAAGCAATATGTATTTCATTCACAGACACAGTCTCATAATTTCCTGACTGCTGAAGAATTCCGTACATTTTCATAGTATACTCAGTAGTATCATAAATAGCAACTCCCCCTTCCCTTGTCCGGCTACATTATTCGAATGTTTGACTCCTGCTTAAGATTTTTTAATAAAATTAACTCATCATCATTCAAATTTCTCGTGGTTTTTCTAACCCTAGATTTATTTTGTAATTCATAGATCTCTCTAGTAACTAATTTCTCATATACCGATACACTGGAATACATAGGGGGTACATACACACTTTTTTTCCTGAGTATATTTTTTCTTTCTACATGTGATGTATCAACCTTGTCTTTGCACATAATAGCCAGGTTAATTTTCCTTATAAATAACTTTATTTCAGTCAAACAATCCACCACATGGAAACATGTAGTGGGAATATATTTCATTCCTTTTGATAACAAGTCAAAATTTACAGTCTCCAAAACAAGGCCTGTGTAGTTCTAAATCTTAAAGTTCTTATAACAATGTACTACCCCATCCACTATGATATCACCACAGCTATTGGGGTCACTATGTCGGCTATTTACCACTGTTCCACATCCCTTCTCTCCCAGTATCGACTCTGGTTTTGGGCATATGTTGGGTAAAAATCTGTTCTTTCTCCAATTCCCCTCCTTTTTCCACTTCAACTGCTGTCCCTGTTTCCAGCCTCTTTGAAAATTTAATCTATCACCTCCAGTATGTACCTGTATTTTATCACCATATGTATACTTATCGTCTTTTGCCCTTGTATCAAAATCTCCACTTTTCTTATTATCAGATTTAGTCATGTTCCATGGATAAACCATATTATTTTTATATTGTTCCACATCTCTTAATTTTTTTTTACTTTTCCTTTCATGAATTTTCAGAGCTTTCTTATCTGCTGCGTTAAACTGTTTAACATATAGCTTTTCACATTGAGCAAATAATAAATCTATATTAATTAAATGGTTACGTTTCTCAACTTCACTTATTAAAGTACATAACTTGTCATCATTCACTCTAATCAGCAGCTTCATATAATTGAATCCAAACTGATTAAATAATTGGTTAAATTCCTGTTGCACTTTTTCAGTGATAGTAATCCCCATAGGCTGTTTGAAAAAATGTAAACCCATTGGTACAATGTTTATCATCAGATATTTATTCAAATATGCATCATCTAATTTAAGACCATTAATTAAGTTATTTTTTTTTACCCAGAGCATATATGTAATCTTTTAATGTTCCTTCTGGTGCATCATTACTAGAAACATCGACATTTTGTTCACCATCAGCTTTACCAAACTCACAATTAGTTTGTAAAAACTTTGCCAAGTATGCATTATTATATCCTTTGTTACTACTATCAATAATAGCAGCCCCTTTGTTGGAGCTTTGTTAACAGTACCTTTGTCCTTCACATTACTGTTAGTAACATAACTAGTTACATTAGAGTATGTCCTTGTCGGTCGGGCCCTCTTAGATTTAGTGCTAATACGTTTGGCTTCTTCTTCCCATTCATATAAAGAAAGGTCGAATGTACTGCTATTCCCAGGCTCCGAATGAGCCGTGGAAGCAAATACATCAATGGAAGTTACCCCCAAACACTGACCATTAGGGATATCCGAAGACAATAAAATTTCACTGGAAACACATAATGTCTTAGGTACACCAAGCACAGTCTTTACCGAATCGACTGCTTCTACACGTCCATATGTCCTTTTACCGATACCTTTAAGGCTGGCTCCAGACACACAATCCGACACCTGTAAGGCTTCCTAGCCTATGACAGCAGAAACACTGACCTGTGTTCGGCCAGATACATTCATGCCTGCTTGTGTAACTAGCTCTATGAGCTTGCTGACCTCCCACCTCAAAGTAGAGACTTCAGACTAAAGTCTAACCACTTCCTCTCTCCTGATAGGTGAATACATAGGGGAAGTGTTGTAGTTAGAATCCATGACAAATGACTCCTGAAAATGAACGAGTGTTCGTTCAACTATAAACTCCTCATCCAAAACATGAACTCACAAGAGTCATGAATAGCACCACAACAAGGTCAAGCACACCAGCAGTACTATAAAAAACTTCTTTAATGACAATTGAGGTTAAGCGCTTTCACACGCTAAACGTAGGCTTCATCAGAACACTGTTACAAAATTTGACATCCATTTAAATACTGTTTTTGGTGCCAGAAAAACATCAACTAAAGGCATTTTCTCTTAAAGTGAAAAGGCACAGTATATGCTTCATGTTACTCACATAAACTCTCAATAATATTGTGCACACCATTTGTCTAGGTGGAAAATAAAATTCAACAGTATAACAAATGCATCACTCCAGTGTATTACATAATTCCAAAAAATTATAAAACATCAAAATATTAAATATTTATATATGTTCACAAAACTAGATCAACATCAAATATATACACTGTAAAGCCAGTGTAGAATCCATTCCTTTTTCTAAATAGTATAAATATATAAGTGTAATATAAAGTTCATTAATAAATAACCTGATAAAACCCCTAAAAGCTCATGTGTGTACAAAAAATACATCAATATTAAAAAAAAAAAAAAAAAATATATATATATATATATATATATATATATATATATATATATATATTAACAACTACTAATGTTTAACTACATAAATATGAGCATGTTTATGCGATACTTATTATTTCATTCACCTTATATACTGCATTTTCCTAACCATGTCATATAAACTAACATCACTCATTTACATTTTTTAATCAAAACTGGTTTAATTGTAATGTGATCATTAAGCCCAGGCAAAGTGGATGCATCTGTAAAAAGTTGCCACCAAACCTCCTTATATCCTAATACAGCCTTAAAATTCCCTCCCCTAGGGTTAATCTTAATATTCTCCAAAATGGCAAACTTAAATAAATGATGGTTACCCTTTTCCTCAATGTGCCTGTAAAGTGCATTGTTGTTATCTCTTCATCTAATACTTTACAAATGATCATAGATTCTCTTTTTTAGACTCCTCTCGGTCTTTCCTATGTAATATCATGTACATACCATACATTTAGCCATATAAATCACTAGCTTAGAATTGCAGTTTCCCTGCCTAAACATAATCATATATTATTATGAAGGCATAGCATATTTGGATACATTTATTTCCAGTGGAGAGAGTGGATTTAAATCTAAAATTTATCGAAAAAGCACTTTCTCCGATAGCTACTTGGAATATACAAGTAACCATCCTAGAAAAATGATGTACAACATTTTTAAGGGACAATGTATCAGAGCAGCTCATATGACATCCACATACATAGAAATTTTATATGAAAAATAATTCATCTCGCAGTTATTTAGAGAAAGGGGATATCCCACTAAGATGATGAAGGATGTTAAGAAATATGTCACTGGTGAATGGGGTAAGAGATATCCCCCACTTTTGGGAGCAAATAATACGGAGAGTGACAGTAGATGTCCATAAAGTACAAATAAAGGATATCAACGTGCTTGCATACTTGAATACGGTCCATATGTTAACAAGGTTAAAACTATAATGACAAGGAATTGGAATGTAATGATGGCTGATGAGGAGATCAGAGATATATTGGGGGAAAAGCCCAAGTTTGTGTATAAAATGGGATGTAATATAAAGACTTACTTAGAGTATGGTAGAATGAGTAGTGGATGGCGTGCTAATATTAGACACACAACGAAATGTGGTTGTTGTAACCAATGTCACGCCATCTTGGAAGATGAAGGAGTGACATTGGACAATGTGAATAAAACAAAGATTATGTTTAGGCAGGGAAGCTGCAATTCTAAGCTAGTGATTTATATGGCTAAATGTATGGTATGTACATGATATTACATAAAAAAGAGCGAGAGGAGTCTAAAAAAGAGAATCTATGATCATTTGTAAAGTATTAGACGAAGAGATAACAACAATGCACTTTACAGGCACATTGAGGAAAAGGGTAACATCTTCATATTTATGTAGTTAAACATTAGTAGTTATTAATATATATATATTTTTAATATTTAATATTGATGTATTTTTGTACACACATGAGCTTTTAGGGGTTTTATCAGGTTATTTATTAATGAACTTTATATTATACTTATATATTTATACTATTTAGAAAAAGGAATGAATTCTACACTGGCTTTACATTGTATATATTTGATGTTGATCTAGTTTTGTGAACATATATAAGTATAAGTAAGTATATTATTCAATATTATTTTATTTTATTTTATTATTCATATAATATATAATATTTAATATTTTGATGTTTTATCATTTTTTGAATTATGTAATACACCAGAGTGATGCATTTATTATACAGTTGAATTTTTATTTTCCACTTAGACAAATGGTGTACATAATATTATTGAGAGTTTATGTGAATAACATGAAGCATATACTGTGCCTTTTCACTTTAAGAGAAAATGCCTTTATTGGTGTTTTTTGGTGCCAAAAACAGTATTTAAATGGATGTCAAATTTTGTAACAGTGTTCTGATGAAGCCCGTTTAGTGGGTGAAAGCGCTTAACCTCAATTGTCATTAAAGAAGATTTTTATAGTACTGCTGGTGTGCCTGACCTTGTTGTGGTGCTATTTGTGACTCTTGTGCGTTCTTGTTTTGGATGAGGAGTTTATAGTCGAAAGAAAATTGGTTCATTTTCAACATATCCACATATCCCTATAGAGGGATTAGCTTCTCAATGATCATCCTTATTGCTAGAGCAGTAAAGAGTTAAGTACCATCATCCAAAATTGGCAGAACCTTTTTTTATGAGTCTACACGTCCAATACGTCTTTGTTTTGACAGTGTAATACATACAGAAGTTGGTAACAGCCATGTCTTTGTGCCTTCTGTGTTGTCTTACCTTTTATTTCTCTTCACACATGCTTAGCCAAACACTTGCACACTCAGGGAGGGATACCAGATGATTGTCTTGTATATTATCCTCCCCCAACAACACACATATATAAGTTAATACGTCTAACCATCATTCAGTAAGTCAACTCTAGCTGCCCAGATAGCTTTTTAGGTGCCCATGTCACTTTTTCAATCCTGGCTACCTGTCCTACAGTAGTATAACCTCGATACCAACTGAACTTATGTCTTAACTTGCAGATTTAATGTTATTTATCCGTTGTTAATCAAGTAAAGTCAGTTGTTCTGCAGTTTGGTTTCCCAGCAGATTAACACTCAACAACATTATGGGAAACAGTGGAATTTACAAATGTGTCTGCTTTCTAATTTCACTTCACTGACAAAATGGCATGTATCCATACTGCCATAATGCATTTCATCCAGAAACGGAGAATCCTTTATGGATAGAGAAAAAACTTTTATAGAAATGAGGCATTCAGAAAGTTCAATATATTTTGTGCTAGTACTTAACACACAATTCCAGCAATATGGCAGACTACTTAACTCAGTTCACCACTCAAGCTTTCTATGGATGAGTTATTTTGTAACCAGAGGTACACAGTGCTTTCCTCAGCAGAGAGTTCAACTTTTTTACCCCACCCCAAAAAAAGCCAAAAAAAAAAAAAAACAAAAAAAAAAAAACTCTAATTCAGACAAAGTTCGATAAACTATATGTTCATAAAACACAAAATTTTTCAAGAATGTGTTCTTTGCCAAAGATATCAGTATAATTCAACATTCAAGACAATTTCACAGATTGGCTATGTTATTATATCACAAAATAATATTTCTCATCTGAAAAAAACTTTGCCAGGCCTTGCCAGGTAAAGACTATTGGTTTGGGAATAGATGGATTGCAAGCAGTGCTGCTGAGTCTCTTAAATGGAATTTGTTTTGTGTGAGTGCTACTCCAAATTACGTCTGTTTGATGAATGTTAATGATTTACAAAAGGGAAAGTGTCTTCCTATCCTAAATGAAGTATATGGTAACTCAGCAATTCTGATATATCACTGTAGCAGAAAGTTAATTTGAATTTATTTACATTAGATTCGAGGCACCTTTAGGATGTGGTCGAAACTCTGGTGTGATCTGAAACCCGGGATGCTCCTTATTCATAAAAGCCCAAAGAAGGCTGAGTGGGTTGGCACAGTGCTACTGAATGTCTGTGAATTTCTAGAACGACCATTAGAGAAAGATGGCTTCTGTTTTAAACTCTTTCATCCTTTTAAACAGTCCATCTGGGCAGTTAAGGTAAGACAGCAGAAAATGAGTGCATTTAAAAACCTTTGGGATGTATGAGTGTTGCATTAGAATTTTATGAACATAGAAAACAATGGCTACCATAATCAAAGTAAACAGGTATGCATTTTTTCTGTCTACAAACCAATAAAACTTTCATATTGTGATCTACATATTATCAAGTAACTTTTGGAAATTGTATTTTTTTCAGCATAAGATTATTGTTAAGGGATTAGTTATTTTTGCTGATGTCCATGGCTTAATATTTTTGGTAGAAAAGTATGCAGTGTTTCTTTAAAAAAGACACTATGATCAAGATTTATAACACAACAGACACTAACAATGGAGATTGGAATTGAGTTCTGTCTTCTTGTCTATATCTATATCTATATATATATATATATAGATATATATATATCTGTATCACTATCTATATTTGTATCTGTATCTATATCTATATCTACATCTAGATCTATATCCAGACTATCTAGCAATCTGTCTATACAACTTCTGTATTATGTTCCAGCCCATTACTTTTTATTTCCTCCAGTTCTCCCTTACTAGTCATCGTATGCAACCTGTTGTGATGCACACTATGACCTGTAGTGCCTAATTCAGAGAGCACATGTAACTTCCGAATCTGATAGTCATTTTATACTATTCACACAGCTGGGATCATGATCCTGACTTACGTCAGTGAACAGCTCCTGTGTTCAGGGCCATGGCTATGAAATCTTGTTAAAGTTTCACGTGGCTACCAAGTAATCATCTTGTGGTTTCCAAATAATGTGCCAATACCTGCACCCACAGCCTTAACATTCAGGGCAAGGAGATGAAAGATGAAAAACTGCTATATGTGTAAGCAATTTAGCTTGATTACCTACAGACATTGAAGGCAAAAACACCTGACCTTCTGAACTACCAGGATTATACTATTAGTAGAAGGTTCACAGTTTCATAGCTAAGTACTAGGCTAGCTGTCATTGTGGGTCAATTTAAGCCTAACCAATTTCCCTTTCAGAGCTTCATTTAAAATGTCCGATTTGGTATTATGTTGGCCTAACCCATTTGATACTCTATAATTATATAGTTCCCCTAGTAAGAATACATAATTTGAAGAGACCCATGAAAGGGGTAAAGCATTTAGGAGCTGGCTCTGTCCATTAGTAGTAGAGGAGGCTGTCCTGGTTGAAATTTTCTGCCCATCCATAAATCCAAGTTGTACTTGAATATGGACAAGGATGAGCTTTGTTTTATGTGAATGAGGAATCTGTTCCAATTCAGTGGTATTTTCTGCATGATATACCTGTCCCTCAAAACCGCTCATTACACAAGGATTTGTAGGATGATTGCCCATGCAGCATCAAGTCTCTGTTACACCTGGGAAATGAAGGCCTGATGTAAGTACAATTCTGAAATTGTCCTTTGATCCACGTTTGTGACAGACTGGTTTTCAGGCAGTGAAAGCTTATGCTTCTACCTTTCCTTTGCTTTGGTAGGTGATGGTTGACTGGAAGGAGGTACCCCAACTATCCCTATTGTGGGGAATCCATCTTGAGGTGTAGGCTCCATCTTTTCACAAGTTGGTTGGTGTTAAATAAATTTGTTAGAATCGGACTGTAAAAATCATTGAGTTATTCAAAAACAATGTCAATTAATAACAAACAATAATGCAGGAGAACTCAAGTATCTTAAAGCTCTAATGTACATTAGGAGGCAAAAAACCATACACAAAGTTGTATAGAATTTTGACTAGTTTATTCGTACAGTGTTTGCCATTTTATAACATTTACAATCAGCTTTTGCCCACCTCACTGACGTGGTCAGTGACAGGGTCTTTACATCATAGTAACTTAGTAAAAAGTGCTGACATTGTGTTTTTTAAAGAAGTCTTTTTTCCATGAGAATGTTACAGCCTTGCAAACACCTGGTCAGTCACGATGACCTCCTGAGGATGTAGCCAATTCAAGGTTCTCTGATTAGTTTGAATACAATAGATGTATGTCTTTTTTAATGCCTCTCTTTGTCTTCCTCGTTCCCAGCTGCGCACTATCAGAGATAGTGCGCACAAGGCTACTCTCCTGGTGGAGGCAGGAAAGAGGACACTCATGCGAACAGATTTATTATTTTCTAACTTTGCAAAATAATCTTTTACTTGAAAGACATGAGCCAGGCTGTGTTTGCAAGCTGCCAAGGTCAAATTTCTGATTACACTGCAGCTTGTGCTTCAAGCAATAATGTGCAGGTTTATTTCTACTATTATTCTAGTAAGACAGAATTAAATGCATTATATACTACTTTCCAAACTTTGTTCTCTTTTATGGATTTAAGTACATTTATTTCTAACTAAAGCACACATTTCTCTATATATTTGATCACACAACTTATATATGTTTGAATGTTTAAATACACATCTTCCTAAGCAGCACACATTGTAAATATATTTTCTAAGCAGCATGTATGTAAATATATTTTCTAAGCAGCATGTATAGATTTTTCTAACATTCTCCCTCCTGTTAATGCATTTAATGCTATTTGAAACATAAACAGTATTATTTTATTTTTTAGCCTTTTCCTTTCAAGGACTCTCAGCTAAGTAAGTCATTTGTTTTATATTTCAGATAGACTTTCACTTGGTATTAACAAATTCAATTCCATATCTTGGTACATAGTTTCAGTCACTGATACATCAACTAAGTCTTTAACTAATTTTTTCACACAGGGTATCCCGCAGCAGACACATGCTCCAATTATGAGCAGTACCACACAAATTGCAATCAGAATGTTCAATAGGATGGAACCCCACCCCCCCAAACAGATTCTGGAAAAAGTCCGTCAGTGGGTTTGGGCCTGGTTTAGTCATTGCTGATACTTGCTGAATTACCTCTAGGTGGTCATTGATTTCATGTTGGTTGTCTGGAATGTCAGCATTTTTCTTCGTGTACCACCTCTTGCTGCTAGGGTGAAGTAAAGAGCCATTCGATTTTGTAGCACAACAGTTTTATTGCATTCAGTTCATTAGTCACCAATTCTAGGGTGGAAAAAGTTGCATTGCTCATGACTTTTGACAGCTTCCTCAGCTCCCAGATCGATTTGACTGCTCCATAGGCTGGTGGCATTCCTGCCCTGGATATAACACTGTTGCCCAAGTTTATATGAGTCAATTTACTTTTGTCTTTTACTGAATTATGGCCTTTTCAACCAGCTTGATTTTACCAACTGGATTCACAGGGTTTTTTCTCACTGGACCTTCAGATTCTCGAGCTGTTTTCCTTACGTTTCGTATTTTACCCAAAGGTAATTTTGCAGTATGTCTTATTGCTGAAACCAGATAACCCAAAAACAACTGCGGACCAATTCTCAGGTAACCATTTATATGCCTTTTTCCCACAAATAAAATCATTACTTTGGTACTGATACGTGTTATCCCTGCATGAAACATTTTTCTATTCTTAATAGACAATTGCTTAGTTAAGACTGGATTGTCACATACTGCATTTAATGTAGTTTTTATGGAACTCAGATATGAATCATGGTTAGTATTACAAACAGTACCCCCACTTTTGACTTTAATGTAACATTTATAAGACATTGTTATATTACCATTACTCCAGCCCACCTGGAGGGTATTACTTTTGTAGAGACATACAACTCCTTTTTGTGTGAACAGGTAAAAATAAAGCAATTTTGTCCTGTGATCTCACAGTTTCTGTATAAAAAAAAAACTTTCCAAAGTCTTATTTTATCCCCAGAGGGACAGAGGACGTTAAAGTCTATTATATTTTGTTGGTATAGCTGTACAAACTCAGCAATTTGAAATGTGCATAGTTTCTGTATACACTTGCTTCATGGCCAGGTACGTGTTAAAATTTGGATGCCAGTCTATAAACAGTTCATCACGTCTTCTCACTTTCACTTGTGTGGTTGAGTGCAGGAAAAAACCACAATAAGAGAAAAATTGTCACACTTATAGTTAACAAATACACAGTTAAAATAATTATGCAATAGTTCTTGGGTTGCTCTGCTTTTTTGTTTTCTTTACTCTTGGCCATTTTGCCCTTGTGTATCAGTCACAAAGTTTTATTCAGCTGAAAGTTCTTTTGTCTGAAAAGAGTTAAACTGCAAAACAGATTTATTTATAACAGTTTCTTTATTTAATTAGCTAGTGAACTGTCAGCCTCCAGCCCTGCAGGCATGAAAGCTTTTTACTGAGGCACATAATATGCCCTTCCAAATACTACTTTAAAGGGGATTAAACCCTTTACATTTGTTACTGTTTTTATGCTCAGCAATGCTAGAGGTAAACAGCAAATCCAATTCTTCTGAGTCTCACTCATTAACTTTCTTAACTTGTTTTTTTAAAATCCCATTGTACCTCTCCACCAGTCCTGCTGACTGTGGGTGGTAAGCACAGTGATTTCTTAAGGAAATTCCAAAAATCTCCCAAGTTGTTGAATTGTCTGATTGACAAAATGTGTCCCATTGCCACTATAGATTCTTTCCGGTATGCCAAATCTAGGAATTATTTTCTTTACTAGGGCCTTTGCCACTGTTGCTGCATTCGGATTCCTGGTTGGAAAAGCTTCTACCCATTTTGAAAACATATCTATGATCACTAAACAGTATTTCTTTTCTTCACATTTATTCAACTCTATGAAGTCCATACAAATAGTATGGAATGGATATGGTGGTGTAGGGAAACTCCCTTGCTTGTTTTTAAATGCTCCTTGTGCATGGTGCTTGTTACAAGTATGACAAGCTGCACAAAATTTTATTGTATAATTTATGTATCCATATGTTTGGAATATTTTATTTACTAACTGTACCATTCCCCCTGTTGAGACATGGCTCTGCCCATGGCTCAAAAAGCTGCATTTCTAAATAAATTAGACGGTAATATTGTTTTTTTTTTTTTGGAAATGTACAGTCCATTTTTAAAAATTGCACCTTGTTTTACCCAGTTTTGTTTTTTTGCTGTTGTAGTAAGCATTTGCATTGTTTTTAACATGTTTAAATTTAAAATTTTAAAGGGCTGTAATTTTTTATTAAAAAAAATAAAGTTTTTGAGTCTGAGGCTGCTTGCTTTGCAGCTGCATCAGCTCGTGCATTACCTTTTGAAATCTTATTCTGTTGTTTTGTATGAGCTACACATTTACAAATAGCTACTTTGGTAGGCAACTGAATAGATTTTAATAGCTCCAAAATAAATTGCGCATGATTAATAGGTTTTTCACTGGATGTAATTATCCCTCTATTTTCTTTATTATTGTGCAAACACATGCACTGTAGAAAAAGCATACTGATTATCAGTATATATGTTTACTTTTTGCCTTTACTAAAATACATGCTCCTGTCAAAATTACCAGTTCTGCTGCTTGAGCATACAAGTTGTGTGGCAAAGTTTGTGCTTTAAAATTTTAGTGTCTGTAACTACTGCATACCCCACCAGATTTTTTCCTGTAGGACCCCTTCTGCATGAGCCATTTACGTAATATGTCACCTCAGCATTATTCAAGGGCATATTTGTAAGATCTTGTCTAGGTAAAGCTAACTGTTTATATGAGGTTGACTCAGCAGTATGGTCATACATGAAAGATGTCTAGCAGGAGAAAGGTATGCAACTTTTTCTTTGCAGAATTATTGCAACTGCATGAGGCATTCTCAATGTGAGAGGGTGGAATAACACCATTGAGGCTGAAGCCTGTACTGCCATTGCTGCTGCAACTACTGCTTGTACACAGTGAGGCAAAGATTGCACCACTGGGTCTAACTGTGATGAATAGTAAGCTATGGGGCATTGCTTATCCCCATGTTGTTGCTTTAATACTGATGTCATGTACCATTGCTTACAATCTATGGTCTAAAAAACGTTTGTGATAACTTGGAAGTCTTAAAACTAATGAAGAAGCTATTAACTGCTTCAACCTGCAGAAAGCCATTTCTGCTTTTGTTTTCCATTGTGAAATAATTTGGTACCCAGTTCCAACAAAAATTAGTTGTACCTAGGAAAGACATTATTTCTTTTTTAGTTGTTGGTTTGGGTGCTTGCAAAATTGCTGGTTTTTTTTCTCTTTTCTCTTTCCCACTATCTAGTATTTTACCTTTATTGAATATTACATATCCCAGGTATCTAACCTGTGTTTTTTTTCCCAAAGTTGTAACTTACTTTTGTTTACTTTGTGTCCTTGTATTACTAAAAATTTTAACAATGCTACTGTATTCACCCTGCACTGCTGCTGGGTGCTGTTAGCAAGATGTCATTTACATAAAGTAAAATTTGACTACTTTTTGGTGGGGTAGACCCTGCCAGATTGCTAGCCATTTTTTTGTGCAAATATTATTGGGCTCTCACAATATCCCTGTGGTAGTCGAGTGTATGTATACCTTTTACCCTGAAATGTGAATGCAAACCAATATTGACTATTAGGATGTATAGGTATTGAAAAGAAAGCATTGCTTATATCTACCACAGTAAAATACTTCTGTTGTGGCTTTAAATCATTTAACAAGGTATGTGGGTCTGGCACCGTGGGTGCTTTAGGTATTACTGCATTATTTACAGCTTATAAATCTTGTACCATCTGCCATTCCCCGTTTGCTTTTTTTAACAGGAAATAGGGTGTATCACATGGTGAATCAGGAGATTCTACCAGTACTCCTTTTGAGTAATGCTGCTTATTATAGGCTTAATTTTACTTTTGCATTCTTTTCCAAAATGTATTGTTTTTCTGTGGTTTAAAAGCTGACTTTGGGGTAATTGTAACTGGTCCTGCTGCTTGAATAAGCCCTACATTTAACTTGCCTGTTGACCACAGAGTTGTTGGAATTTTACACAAGGCCTTTTTTTCTTTTAATAAAATGCTAATCAGCTGTCCTTACTAGATTGCAAGTGTACAGCTGTATGTGTCTGTGTCAACCAATTCAGTTTTGTTTTTATATCCCTTGTTCTGACATTTTTAAATCAGTCTGTTTTCCCATTTTGTTACCTTTTTTTTTTAAGTCTGCCCATTTAAAACTTTTGTTTTTTGTCAAGCTGACATGTGGCAGTCTATTGGACTTATACAATCTCATGAACTCCTGAGGTAATGAACAGCTTACTACACTGTTTTCCTCAGTATCCCAGCATAAAGTTTGTAATATTAATTTGTCAGCAGGATTTTTACTTATATTTTTTATTAGGTCCTGGTGTGCTACAGTAGTATGGAGTACAATGTAACAAGTGCTGCTGATCAGTGTCAAGGGAGGGTACCTTACTGATGGCTACGTTTATCAGTTCTTTGGTTACTGCCCTGGACCAATCATAACTAGGTCCTGGCTGTACCAATAATAGGCTTCACTCTCTGATCACACCACAAGAGCATTCATTTGTCTTTGTGCTTCCATACCCTGCATGGTAGGAACTACTGCTATGCCAAATATCTGCACAAGGTCTTTTCCCAGTAAGTTTACTGGATATTTTGCAGAAACTACAATTTTATTTTTCTGAGTCATACCTGAAACAGGGTCAGTTATTGCTATATTATGGGAAAGTGGTTCCCTGTATAGCTGTCCATTTGCTGCTTTTACTAATATATAATCAGGTGATTTAGAATGTTTTGGTAACTTGGAGGTGTATCAAAGTCCGTGACGCTCCTGAGTCACACAGGAATTTGACCTTTCTTCCCTCCACCAGAAGTGTTACTTCTGGTTTTGTATTTGCTAGGTAGAGCTCCGGGCTCAACAATGCTAAATCTAAAAATTTATTTTGATTTTTATTTTCTACATCTGTTTGTACTTCCTCTATTCCCTCTACTACATTCACACTTTCTTTTTGTTTATTAACCTTTCCTGATGATTTTTGGTTATTATCACTATCATATAGTCAGTCCACATCTCCTTTTCTTCTGTTATTGCTTTCTTATTTTGTTTATAGTCCCTAGCTAGATGCCCTTTTACCTGACTGTAATACAAATACTTCAGCTCCGTCTTCAGCAGTGGAGAGTTGTGCCTTTTTTCTGTTTACTATTAAGGTGTCTTTCAGTACGTCTAGCATACACAAGTAAGGCTTGCAGCCTGCTTGTTCAGTGATTTATCATATGCCTTGTAATAAAACTACTAACAGAGGCAATGCAACCTTTTAAAAATGTATATATATATTTTTTTTAATTGTTATTTTAAGCATTTTAATAATCTAGCATAATATCCATCTACTGTCTCATTTCCCTGTTGTATGCATTAATTAATGCAAGTCCAGTCTGCTCTAAGTTTTCATTTTTCAGAGATTCTGTCTGTTAGACCTTTCACTCTGTTGTCTAAAAATGTTTCAGAATTTTTAAGCTTCTGTTTTTCTTTTGCCTGACCCTGCATCAGATTAAAGCTTGTTTAAGGAGTTTAACTAGTGAAAGTTTATCTAGTTTACTATCAAATTTATAGTTGTTAACACATTTTGCAAAATATCTCACATTATTTGCTTACTGTAATTGCATATGCTTCACATTATCCGTTAGGCGGATCTCGTGATCTCTTAGTGCACTGATTTCCCATGTCTTAAAAAGACTGTTACGTAACCCTTCTCTTGTACCACGTGGTATCTTATTTCCCCATATCCACAGTAGTGTCTAGAATGACTGTTTACTTTGCTTTGTTATTCCCTGATCTATGACTCAAGATACAATACTTGACTCTCTCTCTCCTGCTATCACAAACCTTAGCAATAGCACAGTGTAACCTGGTCCCTGATCTAAAACAAAGACAAAGAGGGAAATTCTTCTTACCTGAGCCTCCTGCTCTTATTGTTTCTCCTTGGGGCCCAGTCTTCCGCTTTTCAGCCACAGATCAGAAAGTGGACAGCCTCTTTACACACAACAATTCAGTCGGAGGTCTTTTCACTTTAAGAAGAACCATTCTTTTCGGCAGCTTCTCCTAGATTTATTAGCACTTATGCACTCTGTGACCTGCAGCTTACCAAGGGAATTCCGGCACGATTAGGACCAAAATGTTAAATAAATTTGTTAGAATCGGACTGTAAAAATCATTGAGTTATTCAAAACAATGTCAATCAATAACAAACAATAATGCAGGAGAACTCAAGTATCTTAAAGCTCTAATGTACATTAGGAGGCAAAAAACCATACACAAAGTTGTATAGAATTTTGACTAGTTTATTCGTACAGTGTTTGCCATTTTATAACATTTACAATCAGCTTTTGCCCACCTCACTGGCGTGGTCAGTGACAGGGTCTTTACATCATAGTAACTTAGTAAAAGTGCTGACATTGTGTTTTTCAAAGAAGTCTTTTTCCCATGAGAATGTTACAGCCTTGCAAACACCTGGTCAGTCACGATGACCTCCTGAGGATGTAGCCAATTCAAGGTTCTCTGATTAGTTCGAATACAATAGATGTATGTCTTCTTTAATGCCTCTCTTTGTCTTCCTAGTTCCCAGCTGCGCACTATCAGAGATAGTGCGCACAAGGCTACTCTCCTGGTGGGGGCTGGGAAGAGGACTCTCATGCAACAGATTTATTATTTTCTAACTTTGCAAAATAATCTTTTACTTGAAAGACATGAGCCAGGCTGTGTTTGCAAGCTGCCAAGGTCAAATTTCTGATTACACTGCAGCTTGTGCTTCAAGCAATAATGTGCAGGTTTATTTCTACTATTATTCTAGTAAGACAGAATTAAATGCATTATATACTACTTTCCAAACTTTGTTCTCTTTTATGGATTTAAGTACATTTATTTCTAACTAAAGCACACATTTCTCTATATATTTGATCACACAACTTATATATGTTTGAATGTTTAAATACACATCTTCCTAAGCAGCACACATTGTAAATATATTTTTCTAGGCAGCATGTATGTAAATATATTTTCTAAGCAGCATGTATAGATTTTTCTAACAGTTGGCTGGAGTTTACTTTCCATTGGATTCATCAGAGGAAGCAGCCTGTTGAGTCACCTTGTCAGAATTCAATGGTCATAAGACTTAGAGCATATATTTCAGCCCTTTAGGTATAGGCAGATGTATGAAGCTTGGTCAAGCCTGTCCACACATAACTAGACTATTAGGGAATATGGTCTGATTCCAGCATAGAGTCTGCTTTATTTTTATTGTTACCCTTCACAAACATGTCATTGAGTCCCATATGCCTGTTACAAGATGCATTGCTCAAGCATGTTGCATTCATAGTAAACTGCATACCAACAGTCCTTGAACTTTACCTTGCTGGAACCAGCTGAACCAGAGTTTGAATTCCTGTTGGACTCCTTCA
>NC_056745.1:850026890-850091890 GCF_019279795.1 Protopterus annectens
TTCCCCATGGTGCCTTTTTTAGGCAATGCCAAACTGAAAGTACTTCCAACATAGCAAGTCAAAACCAGGAAAATCTAAAGGTATTAATGCTCAATGCTATGAGTCTAAACAAAACTCCACACCCTAGAAGCTCTCTTCAGCCTAGAGAATACTGAAGTGTGTGTGGTCACTTAGACATGGTTTAAAGCCATGGAAAGCATACTGACAGTGCAAAGTTATAATGCCTTTCACACATTTATATCAACTATACACAGACAGGGACTAAAGATAGTGATGCCTTGCTTTACATCAAAACTATATACACCTCAAGGCTGGTCAAACAGGATAATGCACTTGTGACCCAGGAAAACCATACCATATATTTAAACTTATTGGAAACACTCACCATCCAACCCAATACCATATTCATGGGTAATTTAATTACCCCTGTATTAAATGGAAATCCTACATGACACCAAATGTACAGGCACTAAGATTCCTGGATTTTGTAAACACAAACTCCCTTGACCAGATTGTCAGTACACCAACAAGGGATGCAGCCATACTGCATCTGGTCCTTACTAATATGGAAGAATGCTGCACATCCCCTAGAATGGCCCACCTTTGTGCAGAGGGATGATTGTTGTTGTTCTCCATTCATGAGGCTTCACTGGTAAGGTCAGACCATAAAATGGTCTCCTTTTAAGTAAAAATAAAAGCTGGATCCCCGGCTAACACTGGAATATTCAGGAACTATTCTAAGGCTAACTTCCTGCTATTAAATGATAATCTGGCAATATTTCAAGCCCCAGTATACCCTAAGAACACTGTTGCCTATGCAAAACTGTTCACAGAAACCTTATGCAAGCATGTTAATAGTTACACAGATGCAGCTGCACCCACCATGTATAAGTACAGAACTAACTCAGAAAACAAGCTACCCTGGTGGAATCACAAAATCATTAGGTTGCAAAACAGGAGGAAGAAAATCATAGCAAAAATTAGAAGGTGCATCACCCAAACAGGATAAAAGCACTCTCATCAAACTAAACAAACAACTTAGAGGCAAATAAAGTTCACCAAATCCAAAATTGTGGTAAATCTGTGCTCCCAGGCTAAGAACAACCACAAGGCATTCTTTAGCTATTTCCACAACCTCAAAGGCAATGCACAATTGTGTGCAGAGCTCATTGTAAAAGGACCTATACTGACCCAGAAGATATAGTTAACTTATTATCTGGCAAATTCAGCTCCAACTTTACCCCTGCCCATCAACCTTTCCTCAGGACATACCATCAATTATAATTCCCCCTGTTATCACTAGGGAACAAGTCCTTAATGCTCTCTTTAAAGCCAAGAATACTACATCAGTGGGCCCAGACAATATCATGGGATGCCTTCCAAATAGCATGACACATGACCTAGGAGACCCTCTGGAATTGCTATATAACTGTAGCCTACAAACAGGCTTCAAGCCTCATGAATGGAGAACAACAGCAATCATCCCTCTGCACAAAGGTGGGCCATCTACAGACCCTGGAAACTACAGACCCATAAGTCTCACTAGTTTCATATGCCAAGCCATAGAAAGAATTATCATGGAGATGATCAATAATAATATAGTAAACCTCCAGACACTGGACCCAACACAGGTTGATTTCATCGAGGGCAGGTCATGTCTACTCAACCTGGTGGATGTCTTTGAGAAGGTTACCAAAGCAATGGAAGAGGGCAAAATGGTTCACACTGCCTACTTTGACCTGACCAAGGTATTTGACACAATACTCCACTCCACTCAGGCATTGTTGACAAACCCAAGTGGTTAAGTACAGACCCGTATGTCACCCAGTGGATAGCCAACTGACTCACAGACAGGACCCAGGAAGTTAAAAGTGGGGAGTTCACCTCTACAAAGAGGCTGGTCACAATGGATTCCCTCAGGCATCAGTCCTTGGACACTCCTTTTTGGCATTTACTTCTCTGAAGTCAAAGCCAATGTCAATGGTCTCTCGAAGAATACATTTGCAGATGATTGCAAATTAGGAGCTGTCATTGAATCCCACACTGACACAAATAATCTCCAGGAAGGGCTGCCACAGACAAACAACTGGTGTCAGAGGCATGGAATAAAATTAAATGCCAAGAAATGCATAATAGTATCTTTCAAGAAGTTATCCACCCCTGGTAACTATCATATTGACAACTCATCCCTTAGAAGTGACCCAGTAGTCAGGGACTTAGAAACACACATAGACGGTAATCTAGCCTTTGACCATCATGTGTGTATAGTAGTGAAAATTTATTCTATGTTTAGCAACTTATATACAACGGTATGGAATCTAGGTGCAAGAAAGTCATTGTTCTTCTACATTTGGCATTCATCAGACCTATCATTGAGTACAATGCCCCCTTTGGTATGTACCTAACCAGGCATATCTGACAAATGGAATGTCCACAGAGGTTTCTCCCTAAAAGAAAACAAAGCGTAAGTAAAAAGTCCTATGCAGACTGCCTCAAGACCCTATTCCTGTATTCTGTCTCCTACAGGCTGTTGAGGGGAGATCTATGCTGGCATATAGGGCATTGTCAGACCCCACTCTGATGGACCTTCTGCATATCAGCAAAACAAACAGCACCAGAATTACCAGTTTTAAAGATTTAAACCTTGCCTGTGATATAAATTGAACCTGCTGGATAGACAAGTATCTATCTATCTATCTATCTATCTATCTATCTATCTATCTATCTATCTATCTATCTATCTATCTATCTATCTATCTATCTCTCTATCTCAGGGACTACCTAATCTGTGGAACAGGCTCCCCGTCCATGTGAAGCAGAGTTCCTTCCTAAACCAATTAAAGTGTAACATGGACAACGGGATAGAGAACAGGAAATTAATTCATGGCTTGGCACGTATGTCTCGAATCCCATTTACTCGAGCACACTTGTCGAACACATACAGCATCTAAAAAACAAACCAACTCAACTTAAATGATCGACAAAGCACATGTCCTATCATACAGCTTGAAAAGACTATATAAAGTAGTTTAAATTCAAAACTTTGTACATTGTACCCAAACTCAAAATGTAGAGTTACTGCCCCCAGGAGTACTGCTCCCAGGAGTACTTGGCCAAGTGTATGAGATTACATTATCTCAGAGAGGTAAAAAGATTCTCGTCTTAGACGGCTATAGCTATCATTTAGAAAAATCAACTAAAGTAAAGAACTATTGGTGTTGCACTCGAAAACTGACAGATAAGTGCAAGGGTCGAGCTATAACTGCTTGTGTAACTTCAGGACAGGAGCTTCTAAAGTCTGTTGAACATGATCACGGAGGGGATCCTCTACAGGTTGAGAAGTATTCAGTCTGTTTAAATTTGAAACAGAGAGCTACTTTGTCTCGAGACTCCCCTTGCATCATAGTTGATGATGCAATTGCATCAACTTCTTTGGAATACGTGCCTAGCCTCCCTAGCAGACATGCGCTTCTATAACAAGTTAGAAGGGCTCGCTTGAAATGTAAAGGTAAACCTACGAAAGCGGGTCTAACATTATTAAGCGTAGATGTGAGTGATTATGCATTGAAAGAAGGTTCATTTATTTACAAAAGGATGAAAGATAAAAGTAATGAAAACGTTGTGCTTTTGTTTACCACTACAACTAATTTGAAGGATTTAACACAATCTGATATGTGGTTAATGGACGGCACATACTTTGTTAGAGGAACAGTGTGCCGTCAAGTATACACAATTCATGCTTTAAAACAGTATGGTGTATATAGAAAGACTGTTCCCTTAGTCTTCTGTTTGATGACAAAAAAGAGTTTCAAAGGTTACAATTACATGTGGCATTGTGTATTTTCTTTGATAGAGGAACATGAATTAACATGTGAAGTACATTATTTGCTTTGTGATTTCGAAGTTGCTGCTATAAAGAGCATAAGGATGAATGTTAGTAATGTCATACGTAAGGGATGTTTCTTTCATTTCAGGAAAAATATTTGGAGGAAAGTACAAAGTTTAGGTCTTGCTTCGTTGTATAATACTGATCTGTCATTTCAAATTTGTATTAAAAAATTGGCTGCTGTAGCGGTTTTACCAGAGAATGACATACTCACAATGTTTCAGGAACTGAAGAGTACATTTCCGCCTTACTGGGTAAACCATGGTCATTTTCAACTAGATCTAGTAATAGGATAAGATTTCCTCCCTTATTTCCTCTGCAATTCTGGAATATTTCAGTACTTAATGATTTATTTTTGTCAAGGATCCAAAATACTATTGAGGCTTGGCAGCATCATTTTAAATGCTTAACTGGTAAGCATGTGTGAGATATTCACACTGTACTTGTTATTGTAAGAGAACAATATCGTGTTGAAGAGATACGGTTGAGAATGTGTACAGCTTGTCCTTCTCCAAAGAATAGGAATTTATTAATCTGTGAATGTGATTTTCAGTCACGGGGAAGAATACTCTAATTTGCAGTATGTTACAGCGATCACACACTTGTTAAAGATGTAAATTAGAGTAATAAATTACTTTGGAAATGATTGGTGACTTTATTTATCTGAGCACAGAGCATGAATGTTTGTATTTTCTGGAATTAAGTTTGTTGTGTAATGTTACACTTGTTTATGGTTATACTGGGGTGTGTGTCTACATCTGCTAACTGCTAAGTTCACTTTCGATAATATGAGATTCCTTGGTTTGATATTTCGATGCTGTGTGCATTCAACAAAGTGTGCTTGAGTAAATGTGATTTGACATAGTGCAAATTCGATAAATGAACATAGACCCATATATATATATATATATATATATATATATATATATATATATATGTGTGTGTGTGTGTGTGTGTGTGTGTGTGTGTGTGTGTGTGTGTCTGTGTGTGAGTGTGTGTGTGTGTGTGTGTATATATATATATATATATATATATATATATATACACATCTAGAGAGAGAGAGAGAGAGATGGGTCTATAACATTTCACCAAAAATCCCTTTCACCGAAAATTCCTGACATAGGGTCCAAATCGCCGAAAATCCATTTCTCTATATATATGAAGAGATAGATATACAGGGGAAATTAATATTGATGAATTCCCCCCTTTGGATGATATCTGTTTAAGCTACAAAATTTGGTCAACTACATAGATGGTCAACAGGTGTGCAAGACTGACAGTCCCTGGGTAGGGAAAAATGCTTTTTCCTCTGGATATTGTCTGATCTCAGAGTCAGTGTATGTATATATGGGCATATACACACACACACATATATATATATATATATATATATATATATATATATATTTTTTTTTTTTTAATATTGTTTTTCATGAGCAGATATTTTTACTCAGTACATATTTAGTAGCACGTCAACATTTGCAAAGCTTACCTTTTGTTGTCGATCATGTGAGCATCGAAATTTAGTGTGTGCATGGGTGTGTGTGTGTGTGTGTGTGTGTGTGTGTGTGTGTGTGTGTGTGTGTGTGTGTGTGTGTGTGTGTGTGTGTGTGTGTGTGTGTGTAGATATATGCACAACACACACACACACACACACACACACATATATATTTGTATATATTTGTATATGTGTGTAGCTATATATGTGTATGTGTGTGTGTGTATATATATATATATATATATATATATATATAAATATACACATATATTATTACAAAACAAACTTCATAACAAATTAGCTAGGCAAAAGAAACATGCAGAACAAGTTTATTTGAGAGGTTTCATTATTTATTTGGAAGAAAGAGAAAATTGAAAAGTACACCAATAAATACAGTAAAAACTGTCGATCACACGTAAAACATGAAATCAAATGTCCAGCAAGGAATGCCACCCAGTACAAAAACCTTGTTTGTTTCCAAAAAGCTAATACAAATTTAAAGGAGCTATCTGGTCAGGAGGGAGTGAAGTTTAGGGGAGTGGAAGAGCTTAATAGCCTTATGGAAGGGGATGGGACTGGTTCACCTACACCACCTCAAGGAACAGATAATGTTAAGGCTGTCATTAAAGCCAGGTGAAAACTCACCATCAAGGAATAAGTAAACTCCAATAAATACAGTAAAAAATTAATTACACTTTAAATAATGAAACTTTAAAAAAATGAAAATCTCACTTTAAAAAACGAAAACAAATATCATGCAAGGAATTCAGCAAAGTATAAAGACTTTAGTTGTATTTCAACTAGTAAGTAAAAAAAATAAACTGTCTGTTCAAATGGAAGTGATGCTTGGTGGAGAGAAAAGCTAAAAGTCTTACAGTATACGGGGGTTAAGTTTAAGGTTTTCATTCAAGCCAGGCGGAAACTCCACATGTAAGAGCAACTGCCAGTTTAGTTCAATTACCCCAAGAAGAGTATTATAATCACCAAAAAATGGTGATACTTGATCCAAAACAAAAAAAATAAAATGCAACACACACTAGGTTTTCCCAGTGTATTATATAAATCTCAGGACCTTTAATTTTGTATTAGCTTTTTGGAAACAAACAAGGTTTTCGTATCGGGTGGGATTCCTTGCTGGGCACTTGATTTCACATTTTAAGTGTGACTGACAGTTTTTACTGTATTTATTGGTGTACTTTTCAGTTTTCTCATTTCTGATGAAGTTCTTACAATTAAAGAATGAAAGCGCTCAAATACACTTGTTCTTTATGTTTATTTTGCTTAGCTAATTTGTTATGAAGTTTGTTTTGTAATAGTTCGTATTTCCCCTTTTGTGTGCAGTGTATTTGTTCTCTCTCTCTCTCTCTCTATATATATATATATATATATATATATATATATATATGTATATATACATTATATTATTATATATTATGGGTGCATTCAGACCAATAAATCCAAGCCCCACTAACTGTAGGCATTCCACATTTTTGACTTTTGAGACCTTGTCAGTTCAAGATTACAGGTATATATATATATATATATATATATATATATATATATATATATATATATATATATATATATATATTTGAAAATATGTAGTCTAAGTAAGAAAAATAAAAGTAGTTTTAATAACTAAGCCATTTTGACAATAACACACATGCCAAAGACATACACACTCTTAAATACAGTTGAAACCTTTACCAGGCTTGCCTGGCACAAGTAGAAAATGTGAAGATATAATGCACAACACAAAAACATTGTTTATGTAACGTGCATATTAAAACAGGAAGATACAGACAAAAATTAATAGTATATAACATAGAACAATATATAACATAGAAACACAATTAAATAAAGGTGACAAGCATGTTATCAATTGAACCAATTTAAGAGAAACTATGCATGGAAGAACATTACCACTTAAAAGTATGTTTTTTTCTATTTCTTGCTAATTGCCACCACACTGATTATCCTTCTGAATAGTTTTAAAGCTGTGTCATCTGAAAAAGAGCACACATGTTTGTGAAGCACTATGCTTCGGATATTTAAGACTCCTTGTCTGCGAGAACTCACTGGGGTTGGCACAAGTTTATAAATGGAACTGCATAACACTAAACAGATTTGACGGTAGGGTGACTTAGATGTCTACCCTGAAAATTTTATGCAAGCATTCTGCACACTTCAAGACTTATTAACCTGACAATAAGCAATTAGTTAAGATGTCGGTAGGAACAGTTTTACATTAAAATGTATTTATTTATTTTATTTGACATTTGTTTATTAAATACACTACAGAATGTCTAATTATGATACATAAGCCATTAAATATAATTTTTTACTGTAAAAATATATAAATGTCCATTCTATAAGTGCAGCAAGACACAGGGAGTATGCATGGTGTATATATTCCTACATGCACACATGACAGGTATTATAAGGTTCAAGTGTGGTGGCTATCTCCTGCTCTATGTTTAGTCCTCCTGCAGTCATCACCCAGGTCATATGGTAGTCTGCATCTGTATAACATCTCCAATATGGTTCCATTAAATTTAGGGTCTAAAGGTTATTGTTTTATACAACTAACGTATGTATTAGAGCAAACATGTATTGTCTTTTTTATACATCTGCTTTATCCACACTGCCTGCCAGTTATCGCACCTTCTTGCCATTCGTTCCTCTTCAGGTTAGAGCTGATGATGGAAAGCTGTCATCAACGTCCTGAATACATAGCAGTTTATACATTTTTTTTGGGATAAAATAAAAAAACAATAATTCTGAAGAGGGTTCATGTAAACCAGAGATTGTTTACAACAGTTAACTTCACACTCTGGTGGATAACTTTAATTTTTTAGGATGTATTATGTAACAATATTTTGAAATCTGTTTTGTTTTCTTGACTGAATACAGCAAACCAGAATAGATTCTTTTGAAACTATCAATTTATATAACACAAATTGACAAATAACTGAATGCAAATCCTTAAGTAATGGTTGATTGTGTTAGTTTTCATTCAGCAGTGAAAATAGTAGTGCGTGCATTCCTACAAAACAGAGACTGACCTGTATTAAGGCTATTTGAACTGCAGTGCAAAGCTTGCTTATTATACTGACTTTTCTTTTATACAAATGACTTAACCAGAAACATTTTTCTGAGAACGTTATGCTGAGTTATTATCTGCATTGTCACTTGGCAGTTTTGTTAAGTGCCACAGTCTCATGAAGATGCATGGATTTATGGGTGGTATTCATAGTCCAGGGCTTTGCATTTTCATAGTGATGATTCACAAAGAGCAGAACTATGTGGATATGCAAATCCCAAACTTTCAGCATAAATACCTACATGCAAAAGAAGTGTAAACATGCCCCTTATAGTAAAAGTGTAACATGCTTAATGTATAAATAGGGAACAACTACAATGCTGTTTAGGGGCTTTACATGTATATGTACTGAGTATGATTCATAGACATGAATCTATAATGAGCTCATTTCCATACTAAGCATGTAAAGAGCCCTAAACTTATGTCACTCAGCAGCACTTTTCCAGGAGAATACAGAGATGGAAGGGAAGATTGGTTGATGCTTGGGCATACCTGAATATTTTTCTGAAGGGATTGCTTGGGTAAATGTTTCATTTTGGTTCTTGTGAATACAAGGACATTTTACAAAGGAGTTGCTTAAGTAAATGTTTCATTTTTTTTTTGAGCATACTAAGGAATTTTACCGAAGCAGTCACTTGGGGGAATTTTTCGTTTTGGTGCTTCTGTATACTAGGAAATCTTACTGAAGTTGTCACTTGGTGAATTA
Organism: Protopterus annectens; assembly: GCF_019279795.1. Classification (NCBI taxonomy): domain Eukaryota; kingdom Metazoa; phylum Chordata; order Ceratodontiformes; family Protopteridae; genus Protopterus; species Protopterus annectens. The sequence continues at coordinate 850,036,084 of NC_056745.1, forward strand.
TTTCATACTGTTGTTTATGCGTGCTAAGACATTTTATTGATAGGGTTGCTTGAGTAAATGTTTCATTTAGGTGCTTGTGCATACTAGGACATGTTACTGAAGGGGTCACATGGGGGAAATGTTTCATTTAGGTGCTTGTGCATACTAGGACATGTTACTGAAGGGGTCACATGGGGGAAATGTTTCATTTAGGTGCTTGTGCATACCTGGACCTACTTCTGAAGGGATTGCTTAGAGAAATAATTCATTTGTGTGTCAAAGAAATGCTTGTGCATACATGAACTGCTGAAATGATTGCTGGGCAACATAATTTATTGTGTCATTTTAGTGCTTCTGTGTACTTAAGACAAACTAATGAAGGGGTTGCTGGGAGAAATAATTAATTTGTGTGCCAGGGAAGCATTTGTGCATACTTAAGCAAACTACTTAAGGGATGACTGGGGGCAAGTTCACAGACTGCAAGTGCAATATTAAAGGCAAAGCTTCACTTTTAACAACGGATGTGCCTACAGAAGGGATATTGAATCAGAATTATAAAAGCACCTCATTAGAATACTACTCTTTATGATATTTCTCAATTTCATATCATTATTTTTAAGGCCTTTGACATTAGTGTAAATGGCCTTTATGAATCTTGTCTTTATTATGTTTATTTGCAAGTGCCAGGAATACCCCTATCTTAAAAGTACTCAATTGTATTTATTACTGCTTGATGTAACTCATTCTAAGCCTTTCAGTTTAAGCACTTGGGCTTCAGACCAGTTGTTTTACATTAAGAAGGTTTGTGGTCTGCACTGTAGTGGCAGAACAGGTAGCTTACATCCTTCTAAGTTGGGAACTGCTGATTGAGGGCTCAGTGTCTGTTATTCTAAAATTGTATTAGTTCTGGTTTAAGTACTTGGGCTTCTGGCCAGTTATTTTACATTAAGAAGGTTCATGGTCTGCACTCTTGTGGGAGGAGAGGCTGGACTCTGCTTTTCTGAGCTGGGAATTTCTGGTTAAAGGCTTATAGTGCCTGCATATTTGAACTGTTTCTTACTGAAATTGGTACATCTTGTTTGCTGTAGCATAGACTAGATCCAAGCCTGCTGAATCTAGCTTTGTTTGTATGCTTGTTGTTTGTTTGCTTGTTATTTCCCTGAAATGCTAATTCCACCTAAAATGTGGCTTTTCAGTGCTTCTGTGGATCCCTAGTGATATCTGCATTGCTAACTGTACTTATTTCCTTGTCTCACTTGAAAGAAAGTTACTGTTTGTCATTTTTTGCATTTAAGTTACCTGTAACACATTGCATTTAAGTTACCTGGCACTTGCTCACTAAAGCAATTATTTAAGTCAGCACTAAAAAAATAAAAGCACTACACCCTCACAAACTCCCCTTAAGTACCTTGTTCCCCATTGGCCCTTTTTTTCAATTATAAAGGAATTCCCAATACTATTCTAACATGTCCAAAGGTCAGTTGTCAATCTCCTCTCCGGTCCAGCTGGTGAATCTGGGAATCTTGAGGCAATGTCACAACTGCCTCCTGTACACAGACAACTCTCTCCTCCTCCCAACAAATTCCAACACATGTGAGAGATGCAACCATATAGCCAAACTGGAGGCTAAGCTCTCTCAACTCAGTACTGGCGTAACCATACTCACTACAATTCCAGTCTCACATAGACCTACCACGACAGCAAACCAAACACATAAACACACAAAAACATACTCAGAGGCTCTAAATAAAAATCTGCCTAAGCAGCAGAGATCTCCAAAGTAGACACCCAAGCAACCGCTACCCCAAAACAAAACACATTCAACACATAGCTCACAAAGCCAGTGTGCCAAACAGTCACAGCCCTTAAGGCTAAACAACACACCTGATACACTTGTAATAGGTGACTCTATCGTTAGGCACACTGACGTCCCGCTCACCAGGTTGAACAAGGAGAAGGTCACGGTGAGCTGCCTGTCGGGAGCTAGGATCCGCCTCATAACACAAGCACTCAGGTCACTCCAAGGCAAGTACAAATATGACTCAGTCATTCTTCATGCTGGTGTGAATGACCTGAGATGTACCACTTTGGACTACATGAAAATTGAAATAGAGGAGCTCTCTGAGCATGTAGCCCAGGACGGTATGACCCTGACCTTGAGTAGCATCTTACCCTCACCAAGAATGATGCCACAATATGAAGACAAGATGATCAATTTCAACAATTGGCTTAAGGATTGGTGTCATTCAAAGGGTATCCAATGCCTGTAAGCCTGGGATGACATGCTCGACAAGCCACAATGCTTCGCTAGGGACGGCTTGCACCTGTCACCCCTGGGCTTTTGGATATTGGCAAAGGCTCTTGCTACCCTCATAGTGCCTCTTTTAGGCAAGGCTCAAAAGACAACCCACCTCCATATGTATCACAAGGGATAAGAAACTAAGAGTAATGCTACTCAATGTCAGAAGTCTAAACCTCAAGATGCACGCACTCAAAACTCTCCTTAGCATGGAGAACATTGATATCTGTGCAGTAACAGAAACCTGGTTCAAGGCTCCCGAGAGCACCTCAGCACTACCAGGATATACCTCATACCATGCTTTTCGGCCCCAAAACCTGGACCAAACCACAAAAGGAGGGGGAGTATCAATATTCGTCAAAGATACCCACACCTCCAGGTTGGTGGCATAACACGAAGCATCAGAGACTATCCATGTGCAACTAACAGTGGGTAAAACTGTCTTCTAGTTTATAGCCTGCTACAGAACACCCTCCCAAACCCAGGAACCCCACTCGGCCTTCCTGAGAACACTGGAAAATATGAAGGTCTCTCAAAACACCATTATATTGGGCGACTTCAACTACCCAAACATTGACTGGGAGCATTACTCTAGCTCCAACACCCTAGCCCAAAGGTTCCTAGAATTTATAAACTCAGATGCTAAGGAACAACTTGTTACCACTACCACAAGAGGGGAAAACATACTGGACCTGATCATCACCAACATGGGGACACTATGCTCCAGACCAGAAGTGTATCCCTCACTGGTAAGATCAGACCATAAACTAATCTCACTGGATATTCACATCCCGACCCCACCCCCTGCCCAGAAAACCACAGTGAAAAACTTCTCTAAAGCAAATTTCACACTCCTCAAAACTGAGGTGGAATCCTTCAAAGCCCCTGGGCCTGCGGAAAATATGACCCAGACCAATCCTTTATAAACACATTCTATGAACACCTTCAGGAATGCATTGATCATGCAATCCCAAATAAAACCAAGATCCAATCCTCCAAAGGCAGATGTCCTGTCTGGTGGACCCCAGCCATAAACAAACTATACAATCAAAGGAGGAAGCTACAACATGATAGAGGAAAATCCCAAAATGGGAAGGCATCTCTGATCAGTATTAGCAAAAAAACTACGGGCACTCATAAAATCTTCTAAGGCCAGCTTCGAGAGAAAAATTGCACAGGACACGAAGGATAATCACAAGGTTTTCTTTAGTTATGTTAGGAACCTAGGTGGGAATTCCCAGATATGCACAGAATTAGTCCGAAATGACAAAAAATACACAGAACCCACAGACATTGCCAACATCCTAGCTGACAGGTTCAGCGCAAACATCCCCCCCCCTCCCCACCAAAAGGGCAAATATCTATCCCAGCAGAGTGCTGCCCCCCTGACATCTCAGATGCTCAGGTAAGAGCCGCCTCTCCAAAGCAAAAAACACAGCATCAATGGGACCAGACGATGTCCCGGGCTGCATCCTACATGAACTCTAAGAAGAGCTAAACCCAAACATAAAACTACTGTTCAATCTCAGCCTTACTACAGGATATGTACCCAAAGAGTGGCGTACAGCAACAGTGGTCCCTCTCCACAAAGGTGGTGCCTCAACGGATCCTGGAAACTATCGCCCCATAAGCTTGACTAGCTTGGTCTGCAAAGCTATGGAAAGGATCATCATGGACCTCATAAATAAAGATATTGGGGACCTACAGACACTGGATCCTACCCAGTTCAGCTTTATTAAGGGCAGATCCTGACTCTTAAACCTGGTCGATTTCTTTGAAACAGTCACCAAGGCCATTGACGAGGGGAAGGTGGTCCACACAGCCTACCTGGACCTCGCAAAAGCCTTCGATACAATACCCCACTCTGGCATTATAGATAAGCTCACCAGCTTAAATATAAACCCCTATGTCACTAGATGGGTTGCAAACTGGCTCAAGGACATAACCCACATGGTTAGAATTGCTGGAGCCATGTCAGACTCCAAACCAGTTACAAGTGGTGTCCCACAAGGCTCAGTCCTGGGACCTCTCTTGTTCGGTATATATTTTTTGGAGGTACAGGCCAACACGGAAGGACTGTGGTTGACCAAGTTCACAGATGACTGCAAACTGGATGCCATAATCGACTCTCCAGCCAACACAAACATCCTCCAAAAGGGCCTCATAGAAACAGACAACTGGTGCCAGAGCCATGGCCTCAAGCTAAACGTCAAAAAGTGTATAGTCATCCCCTTTGGCAAAAACAAAGTGCCCACAAATTACCACATAGGTGGTAATCCATTAAGTACAGAAGAAGTAATTAGGGACCTGGGGACCCAAGTTGATAGCAATCTCTCATTTGACAACCACGTGGCCAAAGTGGTTAGAAAATCATTTCATATAGCCCATGCAATCATGAAGGGATTCACATCTAGATCAGGGGAGGTCATCATGCCTCTTTACTCATCCCTCATCAGGCCCATAATTGAGTACAATTCCCCTTTTGGGATGTACCTTACCAGACACCTGCAGCAACTGGAAAGACCCCAAAAGTACCTCACCAAGAGGATCAAAGGGCTCAAACAGATGCCATATGCTGCCCGGTTAAAGAAACTCCAGCTCTACTCAGTGGCATACCACCTGCTCAGAGGCGATCTGTGCCTGATGTATAAAGCCATGTCCAACCTGGAATTAATGGACATGCTGCACCTCAGAAAATACAAATCCCATCGAGCTATGCACTCGAGAGACTTGAACCTCAGCACTGAAATAAATAGGACATGCTGGAGGGACAGATTCGTAACCCAGAGGCTCCCTTCACTCTGGAATAAAATCCCAGTCCAGGTTAGGCAGAGTCCCTCATTGACTCTCTTCAAGAGGAATCTTGATGAGTGGATGGGAGATTGTAGGTTTACCCTGGGTATCACTTCTGCGTCACTGTTAGACAGAGGCACAGTATACTAACCTCTAAAAAGGGCATAGCAAAATTAATTTAAAATGGGTGGCAAAAGCCAAACACACTCTGGCTAGGCTTATAAATGCCCTAGGGCAGATAGCCTAGTATGAACCTATGAACCTATGACCCTATATCTGCACAAGTGACTATGGATACCAGCCTATATCTGTGGCTTGTGGAATAGTAGAGAGGAGTTCAGACTTTTCTTTCTTTTTTCCCCTCATCTATGGGAAAAAAAACTTTCTTAGGTATATTTTTTTCTGGGTTGGTGTTTAGGCTTGTCTGAAAGCAAGACCAAATAATTCAAGAGTATTCAGCTGTCATAAAATACAATATTCTAGTTTTATTAAATACAGGTTATTGTCATAGTAGCACGGTGGTTAACATTGCTATTTCACTAGGCTCTTCGGTTTGGTTAATGGCTGAGTTGCCTTCTGTGCAGCTTGTATATACCCGTGTCTGCATGGGTGTTGCTTGGGTGCTGCAATCTCCATCCAATACCAAGGATGTGCTACGGCTGAACTGCTGATTCTTCAGTCTGCTTAGAGTGATTGTTTATTTGTATGTGTGCTGATGCTGGGAGTAGGTGGTATCCTGTGCAACAATAGTTTCACTGTTTTGTGCACCTTGATTCATAGGATAAGCTCCAACTTTCCTTTGACTTGAAATTAAGCAAAGTTGACATCAGGGAATGAATGAATGAATGAATGAATGAATGAATGAATGAATTTTAAATTGCATATTATTGAAAATGTGTGCTGTTGTTGTTATTTAGTCACTGACAGTAGTAGTGTTTTTATTTTATTGATGCAAGGAGGTATCGATGTGAAGTAATATAGCAGGCTGTCTTTAATAGATCATGGCTAATACACTGTTGAAGACATTTATAGATGGTTATCAGAGTAGCAGACATTTCTAATTTTTTTTCCTTCTAATCCTGCACACCTCTAGTCCATGTATCTTAACTCCCTATTCACTTATTGTCTTTGTTTTCTCATCCAGGTTTGAGCATGGAGATAGTAAAGAATCCCAATATAAAATACATCTGTCAACTCATTAGATATGGGGATAATTAATTATTTTATGCATGTCAGCCTATCTCAGCAGTTTACACCTGAAATGAGATGGTGGACTGATTTAGTCTATTTTTTTTCAGTTGCCCCATTTAAAGTGTAAATAAGAGATTTCTTATTAGAAACCTTCTCTACAAGGGTTGTGTGTTTCATGGGGATGCTATGTGCCTGCTAGCTCCAGTTCATAATCTATCTTGCTTATTTAACTTAATAACTTGATTAGAATGCAAGAATACCTACAGATTAGTTTATTAAGCTTGCCCCCTCTGGCACTTTTGTTTGCATCTCATACATGTTTTTTTTTCAATTTCTTTAAGGGTCCTAAAGGACAAATATTTGGCTGTATAACAACACAGCCATTGCCTAGAAATCATCTAATCATTCGTACAGTACCAGAATGTTACTGTAAGTATATCTGAAACCTGAGAAGTCACATTTTACTTTATTTTACCTTTTTGTGCATGTTTGTTTTGAATAATTACTATGATGTAATGATATATATATATTTTTTTTCAAAACAGGTTTATTGTTTTAACATATAAGAGAAATATCATAACAATTTTATACAAGTAATTAAACATAGGTATTATTATAATATTCAACAAAACAACTAAAGTATTTACAAAGACATCCACTACAATCAGATCAATTAATTAAACTAAAATACCATGCTATTGAAATTAAATTTTTTTTAACAAATTTTGTAAATTATCACATACAATAAAATAAGATGTTTTTCTATTTGTTCTAGTCCTAATTGTGTTTATTTCCATATGGCACACTATATTCATAACATTTTTAAATTCATTGAATGAAGGAGATGTATCTGAAATCCAATTTCTAGTTATTATTTTCCTAGCCACTGCTAGAATAGACCATAACAAGGGAAGCTTAACCTTTTTAACACTTTGAGGTACAGGTGTGTTGAATAATATAAGAGATTTAGAAATAATGAAATTATCTGTAAAAGAGCCTGCAAAAATTCATTAATTGACTTCCAGTATTCTTTCAATTTTATACAGTCATAAAACATATGAGCCCAGTCAGCATTAATTTCTACATTACATCTCTTACATAGATTATCTTTATTATTTATTTTATTCATCATCAAAGGTGTATAAAAAGATCTATGTAGAAATTTCCATGTATAAAGTCTCCAGACAATGGAAGACGTAGTTCTATAAGCAGATTCCAATATATATTGTTTATCTTGTTGATTTGGTGGGTCCCCATTAATAGAAGTGAAATAATTCCAGTATGAATCTACACTGTAAAAAGTTTCTTGTCTGATAACTTTATGTATGTATGAAAGTTTACCTTTATCAGAAACTTTATGTTGTAAATTTAATATCAAGTAATCAATCAGTGTTGGAATAGATTCTTTAACAGTTATAGACATTATATCTATTTTATTAATGAGATGTTGTCTAAAGGTCTGAACCTCTAACCAGCAAGTTTCTCTTAGATCAAATTCTTGTTTTAAGAAATCTAGATTTTTAACTTTATTATCAGATATCAACTGATACCAGTACTTTAGATCATTATCTATAGCTAAATGAGTTCCTTCAGATGTAGATGACAAAAGCATACCCTGAGTATACATTATAGGAAATACAATAAAATTCCATTCCCTATACTTAGGGTGCATGAATATAAAGTTACGATAACTAATAATAATATTTAATGGGTAACAAACCATATGTTTAGGTGTAATAGGTGAAGTACAAAATTGATGTAATGATATTTTAAGTTATCCTACGAAATAGGTTTAGAAAATTAAACAATCTGTTTGGTTAATCAGGTTAAATAAAATGTAATCTTCTACAGAGAGAATAGCTGTACTGTAACAGCAAATAACAACATTTGGTTTTACCTACCTCCTGTTTTCCCATGATCTGACCAATTATTTCCATTACTTTGATCTTTGTGAGAACAATTTCAGGTCTGCTGTCTTCCAATGTCATGATGTAGGCAGCGCAGAATTTCCATATCTGTGCTGCCTTGCTAGTCACTTTTTCATTTTTTCTAACTATTTCAGAAAACACTAACTCACTCATTTAATCTGGATAACTATTATGTAGTGGTTCACTGTCTCTCTCTCTCTCTCTAGCTCTCTTTTTCCCATATTATTTAGATAAAACTAATTTATATTATCTTTTTTCCTTCTGAAAAATGTACAGTCTTACTTTAGATGTCCAAGAAACTAAGACTATTTTTCTCTTTAGATCAATAAAAAATGCTTAAGCTAAAGTAATTGCATCTGAAGAGTACAACATGCAGTGCTTGTTTTACTGAGGGTCAGACCATAAGTTTGATTTAAAAAAAAAAAGACAGAGAAATGAGGTTTTCAAGTTCGGAAATTATAAGAAGTCATAAACACCGAGAGTAATGAAGTAGGCTAAAATAAAAATGTTATAGAAAAGTGAGAAATCAAGACATTTTACTTCTCCAAATTCAGACAAAGAAAAACAGCTCAATAAGCATTTTATGCAGAACAAAGTACTAATCCTTTGTTAAACCCCAGAAGCCATTCTGGAAAATATCTTATGACAAACAATTAAAATGAACAAAAAAGAGCATATATTCACTGTCACTGACATCTCCGCTGTCCAGAATAATACCAGGAGTAACAAAAGATGGCTGATTCTGGCACTGTTGTGAGCAAGACAGCTGTAGCTGCAACAAAAGAGGCTTTAACCTGTGCTGAACCATTTACCAGCACCACAGTAATATCAGCTACTTCTGATCTCAAATTTTTTGTATGAGTTACATTAGTAGTCTCCCTCTCACAAAAAAAAAATGTCTGCAAATATAAATCCAGATATTGGCAAAACTAAAATGTTATTACTAGAAATCAGCAGGATATTCAATTGTATGTTGTAAATCTAAGACATTTTTGGAGACGAACTTCCAAGCATTCACATCTTGGTGGAAGTTCCCTTCATAATCCTACTTACTATGTGTAATAAAGCTGATACATCTCAGTGCCAGATTTATTGTATATTCCTCTATGTTTGCTATTAGTATTTTAATATTATAAGGGCTGAATTTGATGTCTTGGGGACTTTAATAGCCTTCCTTGTAATACCACTGTGGAGATGGCTATGCCGGCATGGTTGAAAGATGGTGGCAAGGGCCTGTGTCATTTAACAATTGGATCAGTGCAATTTGAACTTAATGAAAGATGCATACTGTCACTTTTTTGATGAACTATGAGTAGAAAGAAAAAAAATATGCAGACTTCTATACGGAAACATTAATTCACCAGATTTTATTATGTCTAACTATGAGGATATGCATTGTCGGTTTCATCTTTCCAAAAATGTTCATCACATTCTCTGCAGATTCAATTTATAAGGCTTTATTTTTCATTTGGCCCATTAGTGATCCCTCTTCTCTGAGAAAATACATGAAACTGATGAAGTTATCAGTCTAAGTTGGGAAGCCTTCCTCTGGCTTACACTTTCAGTGATGGTACAAAGACAAATTGTCAATATCCAGCCACATAGGCCTCAGCATCAAAAAGTGTAAACAGGTTATATGATGCACTCAAACAGAGGTAGGATCTGTGTGATATACAAAGCAGAATCCACTACTATTTATTTGCCTAGTTCTTTATGTTCCAAAGAAAATTTGCCCTTTTACGTACATTTATCTTTGGAAGAGGATCAACAATGCTGAACAGAATGAAAAGAATGTTTACATATGCAGTATCCTTGCTTCAGAAACTCTTATTTGCTTGGTACATATGATTTTCTACCAAAATTCAGTTCTAGGTGAAGTTTTTGAGAAGATGGCCAACAATGAAAACTCTTTAGATAGCACGTCCAGTTTAGCCATCAGGAAATCAAATAAGAATGTACAGTATGCCTGGATGAGGAAAGAAATTTAATTAGAAGATATGAACTCACAGCTGTTAAATGTCTCGGCAAATACAACTTTACTTTTACACCAAAACAAGTCATATAAATGACTGCATACTGCTTCTATCCCCTTTACTTTTCCTTTATCACTGCAAGAAAGTCTTCAGTACCATTTCACCCTTTGGCAGAAAATATAGACAACCAGCTATTATAAACAACAGTACACAGTTATATAGTATAACTTTTTTCTGAAACTTGAAGATCACTAAACCCCTGTACTCCATCAAACAAACACATTGAACCTGATGTCTGAGATTTTACTGAATAAGGAAATATAATAGGTCCCATTTAGACAGGTCAGTGTTTATATTCCAGACTGTTTTTCATCCCCCAAAACAGCATCATTTTGAGGTCATTAATATTCTTTCACACCTGAAGACATTTGTGTAGTCAAAAAAAAAAAATCAATTCAAAATGGTGATAGTGAAGGCACTGCTGCCTTACATAGAGGACGTATCCTATATGACTGAACCGTGTGAATAGAAAATGTTAACTTTCATACTTTTATACTTCTGTCAATATTTGAGTAAGGCCATCTCAGAAAAAATACCTCAGATTATGCAAATAACATCATTTTCAGGTCTATTTCAGCCATTTTTGCTATAAAACAGCCCTCCAGCATATTTGATATTTAACTACAGTGTTTATTTGTCACAGGAATAAAACAGGACCATCTTCCCTTATCTAGACAATTATTTACCAATAAAAATAATACCAAAAAGGCAAGAGAAGAGTGAATATTGAACATTGCTCTTCTTCTAGAAACTTATTTTTGGCAGAGGGAAGCCTCACACACTACCTGAGCTTATATAAACCTACTCAAAGATTGCCATATCTCAGAGAAAAGGGAATCTTAGGAGAAGTGGAAGCATCTGGCAACCACATTGCCTCCATTGTATGGAAGGCTTTCTACATGCCCCACTTCATAAGTAAGGGTATTTCATCCAGGAACAAAGAGGTCATAACATCCCTGTATCCCTCCCTTAACAGACCCATTATTGAGTACAATGCCCCCTTCCTTGTGAAGCACATGCAGCAGCTGGAGAGACCACAGTGATTCCTGACCAGGATAACCCAAGGTCTCGATCACCTATCCTATACAGATAGGCTAAAAGCCCTGTCCCTCTATTTAGTCTCTCCATTGCAGCACTTTTATTGGTTAGTTTGATCTAGGTCTGCTTATGTCATACTATTTAAACATCAGAGTGCGTTGTGTGTTTTACTAAAGATCTGAAGAAGCTATATGCAAAAGCACTCATCTGTTTTTATTTTTTATATTAAAAGTTCATTTTCCATATAGTGACCAGCTCTCTGTGTTTGGATTTTGGATTGCTTGTTCCTTTGCTGCCTATTTGGAACTGTGCAATTTGTGCTGCTGCTCTGCTTGCCTGCATTTGGATTCAGCCTGTTTGACTTTCCATATTTAGATGACTGCCTTATATTTGCATAGTCTTTCTCAAAACATCAGGAGTCTCGGACCTGGGTAATGGATCTCCTCCCCAGTCAGATATTCCAGGTGAGCATTAAAAAATCTCCTCTCTTTACTTCTCACAGGATAGTATTTCTGGTATGCCTTGTCGCTACAAACTTCAAGTTGGCATTTCTTCCATGGAACAAGGTAGATCTCTATATAGAAAAGTTCCTGACTTTTCCAATCAGACTCTGGATCAGTCAGGAATTATAAGCACAGCAGATCAGCAAGGGATGTTTATTTTCACTCCACGAACAAACCTCACAGAACAGAAACAAAAACAATAACGCTGCTACAGTTCTCAGCGCGTTTTCGTTGACATGCACTTCGTCAGAAAAGCTAAACAGTGCTCAGTGTGCTAAATTTATAAGTCGGATGTTATTTGAATCTACCAATGGTGTCTCCTAACTAATTAAAATGTTAATACATTCAATTGACATCCTTGTTGAAATTGCAGATTTCCTAACAAAATCAAAGAAACAATATCACCATCTAGTGGTGAAACAAAAACTTTACAGGCAGGAATACATAGTAAAAATATATATAAATATTGTATGCTCTAAAAACCATTTTAATTAATACATAAAAAATGTACCTGTGTGCAAAATGGTTGAAAAACATATAAAAATGTATGTATGAAAAATATTAAAATGTGTATAAATATATATATATATATATATATATATATATATATATATATATATATATAAGTACACTGATAAATGGGTGAGTGGTTAATAACTGAAATTCAATTTAAAGACCTGCTTGAGTTTAAATTTGACTTTAAACAGCCGATTAGGCTGCAGGCAAATAACAAACATGATTCTTATGTCGAAATGGTGTCTAAAATGAACAGTTTACTTTTTAAATATAAATCAATGGAAATGGACAATATATATCTGAAACATTGTATTCAATCCAATATAGTCCCTAAGGGGCTTCAAGTGTGTAAATACCCCAATAATATTAGGGAAGGCTCACAGTTTCATAAACATTTAATTACTGCATTTGATAGGTGCGGTTTAGATATTATGTGAGCTATCATCGTCAACAATGAAGTCGAAATGGAGAAGTTATATGTTACAATTGATGCAATTAATCAGAAAATTGTGAATGACTTGTTATTTGGTATTGAAACTGAGAAAAATAAATATCATGACATGTTGAAGGATGTTGAGTTAAAATGCATGTAAGTGAAAGAAAAGCTAAGAAAATTGATAGAGACATGTTTGAGTATGGTAATAACAAACATTACCCTTCACCAAAAACAGGGAGGGGGGTAATAACAATAAATATTCCAATCACGAATCTGTGGCATACAACAAGGTTTTTGACAACCATGACATGTGCAATGACCAAGGTCCATTTCATAATGAAACTGACCCTTTAGAATACCCCTCCCCTCGGAGATCCGAAAGGTTGAAAAAGAAAGAACCCATAAACTACAACAACCGGACTTTTTACCAAAATCGAAGGAACAGGCAGTGGAAATAAAAACTGTAGAAGACATAATTATCAATGAATGTGTATACATTTATAAAGGTTTTAAAATATTTAACTACACTAATCTCACTGTCACTAAAACACATCTCAGTTTGTTTTTCAAAGGTTTTACCTACATTCCCAGGGTCAAAGCCAACATGGTTGATTTATCGGTGGATGTTAAAATGTTTTTGAGACAAAAGAACTTTGAGATACTTTTTAATGGTTTAGGCAAAAGAGAGAGTACTAGTATTTTAAAGAAAAAGAGTACTTTTAACCCACCGTTACATCCACAGCTCAAAAATTTTGAAAATGTTTTACAGACGCGTCTTAGAGATGACCTTAAATTTAATAAAGTACCCCCCAATCTCACAAAGGATGAATTCAACATCCTTGATTCTTGTAGAACAGACAAGAATCTCAGAGTCATGAAGCCTGATAAAGGAGGAGGGGTGATTCTGATGGACCAAATAGACTATGAAGTCAAAATGCTAAACATGTTGAATGATGAAAATACATATGAAAGAGTGTCCTTGAATGAGTTTATCATTGCGGAAAGAAAAGTTTCAATATGTCTTAACAACTTAATTCTTGAGGGGCTTATTGACTTAGAAACTTACAACTACCTACATGTTGAGAAATCAAAAATTCCTTCTATTTTTGGTATACCCAAGGTCCACAAGAACCATTTGGACACACCTCTTAGACACATTGTTACAGCAGAGGGCTCTTTGACAGCCCCCCTAGCCAAATATATTGGCTTCCATTTGAAGCCATTTATATTGGAAGATTTCAACATTTTAAAAGACTCGTGAGATTTTTTGAAACACATTGATGCCCTACAGAAAACAAATACCCAATTTCTTATTTCTTTGGATGCGGTAGACATATTTACTTGTATTCCCCATGAAACAGGTCTTTTATGGTTTGAGCAATTTTTGGAGAGTCAAATTCTTATGGTCTTAATTTTGAAAAACAATTTTATATACTTTCAGGGTGAGTATTACAGACAATTAAAGGGTGTAGCCATGGGTGCACATTGTGCCTCCTTATATGCCAACATTATATTACTCAGTTGGGAAAATAAATTTGTTTTCAATTCCCATTTCAAAATTTTTGTGGAATTACTATGGTCGTTTTTTGGATGACATTTGTCTTTTTTGGAATGGCACTGCTGACCAGTTTCTTGAGTTTTATGAATATGTCTCACATACCACAGATTTTCTAAAATTTGCTTACAAAATAGACAGTTCCCAACTTAGTTTTTTAGATGTGAGTATACAGAGAACAAATCAGGGGTTGAAATCTAAAATTTATAGGAAGGAGACCTTTTCTAACACATACTTGCATTTTTCTAGTTCTCACCCCCCCCTTATCAAAAGAAGGCAATTGTCAAGGGTCAGCTAGTAAGAGCTAGTAGGATGACCTCAGATGAGACAGATTTCCAGATAAAATGTGAATTTATTGCAAGTATGTTTCGAGAAAGAGGTTACCCTGATGATTTGTAGGAAAGACTGATACAAGAAGTTAAAACAGCAAGGACCACAAGGTTTTTACCTATCCTGGGTAATTCAACAAAACTTTTTGGCAACACCAACACTTAAAACAATTCTCCAGTAGATATAAAACACTACAATTCAGCTATGACTATTACTTTCACCGGCGAAACCAACATAGTTAAAAATATTATTAATGACGAGTGGAATAGTTTTGCCGGTTTTTCAGATTTGAATCTGAACTTTGAAGAACCCTTAAAAGTAGAATTTAAAAAAGGATGTAACATTAAGAACATACTTGAGGGTGGAAAACAGGTCACACATCTCTAAACAAGTTGGGTAAACATAAATGTGGAAGCTGTCATTATTGTGTCAACATCAATGAAGGTGAGAAAATATATTTGAAAAGCAGAGGCAAAATAATCACCACTAGAGGATTTGCAAAATGCAATACTTGTGGTTTGGTATACATGGTGACCTGTGAGGCATGTGATTCCTTTTATATAGGGAAAATCAAGAGAAGGCTGAGACAAAGGGTGTATGAGCACCTATATGACGTAAGGAAGGAAAACACTAACAACGTGTTGTTTAAACATACTTTAACATGTAAATATGCAAAATTCCTATTCTTCCTCATAGAGGTATTACCCCCCCCCCCCCCGATCCCAGGGGTGGTCTTTGGGAGGCCTCTTTAGAATACAGAGAGTTATTTTGGCAATTAATGCTTGAGGCTAGCAGTCACCCAGGTTTAAATTAAATGATCTCTCTAAAACCTGTATTAAAGTTGAGATCAGCCAAGTTATAACCACTCACCCATATATCAGTTGTACTTATATATATATATATATATATATATATATATATATATATATATATATATATATATATATATTTTATATAAATATATATATATATATATATATATTTTTTATATATATATTTTTATACACATTTTAATATTTTTCATACATACATTTTTATATGTTTTTCAAACATTTTGCACACAGGTACATTTTTTATGTATTAATTAAAATGTTTTTTAGAGCATACAATGTTTATATATATTTTTACTATGTATTCCTGTCTGTAAAGTTTTTGTTTCACCACTAGATGGTGATATTGTTTCTTTGATTTTGTTAAGAAATCTGCAATTTCAACAAGGATGTTAATTGAATGTATTAACATTTTAATTAGTTAGGAGACATCATTGGTAGATTCAAATAACATCTGACTTATAAATTTAGCACACTGAGCACTGTTTAGCTTTTCTGATGAAGTGCATGTCAACGAAAATGCGCTGAGAACTGTAGAAGTGTTATTGTTTTTGTTTCTGTTCTGTGAGGTTTGTTCGTGGAGTGAAAATAAACATCCCTTGCTGATCTGCTGTGCCTGTCTTTTGAACTGACCAAACACTCCGAAGCCCAAGTCTCAATTCCAGTGAGAATGCAAAGTCCAACACAGTGTAAATATAAATACAAATTTATTTTACGCCGTTAAAACCATACACTTTTCATCGACTAACAATCCGACTTCTTCAGAAAGAACAAACAAGCAAACAGTGCCTCCCCTTCATTGAGAACATTTAAACAGTTCATTAATTGAGAATAGCAAGTCACATGGTTTGACCTCTGCTGAATTTAAGTCCCAGCACTAGAAAAGGCACAGGGGAAACAATGAACAACTAAATGCTCATGTAATGATAATACAATACCAAAATGTTAAAGCCGTATTACTTACAAAGCAGGTTGCCAAATAGGACAGTGTATACATACACACAAATCTAAGGCATGTAAATAAATAAAAATTTGGTTTTAGTCATGAAAATGAATATTTACAAAGGTTTAAAACATAAAATACAGACAGCATTGTGAGCCCCCACTGCAAGTTTGAAAACTGAAGAAATTTTGCTAAGATTTTAAAAAGATTTTAAAAATCAAAACACACTGCCTGTTGTTGAGATGGCCCACAGGGCTGAATAGCCTCCCACCAGAAATGGTGGAAAAGGACCTTTTCCTTTGAGAATCTGAAATAAGGCAGCTGTGCCCATAAAATGTAGAGAATGTTATTGTTACTGTTTCACCCGACGTATGCATACCCCCCCCCCTTTTTTTATATATTCCCTTACTAAGTCCTATGAATCCACCTGTGTGGTCTGAGCTTATATTTTGGCCATAAGTTGGAAACTGGGATCCTGCTGTTAAATAAAAATGAAATAACAATATAAAAATATGAAAATATAATAACTCAAGTGACGTGGCCATATAAAGCCTCTGATGATGTTCGTAATTTAAAGGAGTAAAAAAACGGCTATTAATAAGAAATGAATGTAAAAGACATATTAAAACCCGTCCAATGTGGAATGGTGTTGCTACAGGTCATCTCTTGAGCCTCTTTAACTTCAGTAAGCAAGCCAGGTTCAAAGAACCATTTAGGCCGAGCACATGACATGCATCCAGCCTTAATGGCTGCCACAGTTTTATTTTATTTATTTATTTATTTTATTTTATACATGTCCATTTTCAGCAGAGGCCCAGGAGAAAAGCTAGTTCCCTACTTTCTAGATACAAGGGAGTGTGGCCTCCCCTTGGATTGGAACTAACCTGATCTATAACACTGAATGTGAAACTGTGGCATGTTTGGCTAGAGAATTGTCCATTTTACCTTTTCTGATAGCATACAGGTGTTCATATATATGATCTTGTAGTCTTCTGTCTGTCTTGCCTACATAGAAAGCGGGACAGCAAACACACTGGGCTAAGTACACTACCTGTGTACTATTACAGTTGAATTTACCTGTCAAGTGGAAGACTACCTCATTGATGGAAAACCTTGACTCTGTTTTTATGTAACCACAATATCAGCACATGGAACATTTGTACATGCCTGATCTGTTACTGTGGGTCTTAGGTTTTCTTTCCAGTATATCCTTGATATTCGAACCTCTCCTGTAAACTACCCTAGAAGGGTCTACAAACACCTTACGTGTGGACTCATCCTGCAGGATTAAGGGCCAATTCTTCATAACTGTTGTAAAAATGGCTCTGGCATCCATAGTATAAGTTATAATCAAACTTTGGAATGAGTAAGGTGACTTTTCTATACTCCCTGATCGAGTTGTCAGATTTACACCCCCCGACTAAGGATAGGTTCATAAAAACCTGAAAATCTCTTAGATTGGACCTCTTCCACTAGGTCTGAAACTAAGTCATGTGGATATCCTCTGCTGATAAAGAGGTCGGCCATAAAGTTACATTCCACTAAAAAATCAGGGTCTCTAGATATCATCCGTGCTGCCCATACAAATTGGATTTTAAAAATAGACCTTTTCTGTTTGTATGGGTGGAAACTGTCAAAATGTACGTAGCTATTAGAGAAGGTGTCTTTTCTATGTATTTTGGCTACATAGCTCCTAGAAATCAGATCCTTCTGTAAATCCACATCTAAGTAGGTGATACTATCCTTAGATGTGCTATGGGTGAATTGTAGAAATTCAGTGGAGGAGTTGAAAAGTTGTACCATGGTTTTAACAACATTTTCTCCCCCTCTAGTGATGATAAACATATTGTCAAGGAACCGAGTGTACATGAGTACAAAGTCCATGACTGAACTGTTATTCATGACAAATTCCCTTTCCCAATAGTCCATAACCATGTTGGCCACACTTGCCCCACAAGGAGAACCCATTGGTACTCCTACTTGTTGAAGGTAAAATCTGTTATTAAAAGAAACATAGTTGTTGGATAGAATAATGTCCAACAATTCACTCACCAATTGGATCTCAATAGCAGGGGCTAGTTTAAGGGACATCAAGGAAGGGATCCATTCCAAGGCCACTGAGTGAGGGATGGAAGTGTATAAATCCTTTACATCAATGGTTAAAAAATGACTATCCTCACAAAAAAATTATTAAAAAAATTAAAACCAAATTTTTATTTATTTACATGCCTTAGATTTGTCTTGTGTGTATGTACACACTGTTCTATTTGGCAACCTGCTTTGTAAGTAATACGGCTTTAACATTTTGGTATTGTACTATCATTACACAAGCATTTAGTTGTTCATTGTTTCCCCAGTGCCTTTTCTAGTGCTGGGACTTTAATTCATAAGAGGTCAAACCATGTGACTTGCTATTCTCAATTAGTGAACTGTTTAAATGTTCTCAATGAAGGGGAGGCACTGTTTGCTTGTTTCTTCTTTCTGAAGAAGCCGGATTGTTAGCCGATGAAAAGCGTATGGTTTTAATGGCTTAAAATAAATTTGTATTTATATTTACACTGTGGTGGACTTTGCATTCTCAGTGGAATTGAGACTTGGGCTTCGGAGTGTTTGGTGAGTTCTTACAGCGTTTTCTAGTTTTTCCAGTTTGTCCGGTGCCTGTCTTTTGAGTTTACCAGTGTGAGTTTGGGCACATTGACCACTTATTTTTATTTATCGGTCAGGAATTACTCAGAATTTTAAGTTTTAATAGTATCTATTCTTCTCATGATTTCCCTTGTTAGACTTCAAACGAGGAAAACACAATGGTTCATCAAATTATTCTGGTTACAACACTAGCACCCTTCATCTTTTCAGATTCTTTTGTTAGGATTTGTAAAAAGGAGTTACAATGGTGAAAGGACCCAATATCTTTGAATCTTGGCCTTTCTTTCTTCCTTCCAGCCTGCACTGAGTTTGTCAAAACAAATGTCTCAGACTTTGTTTGGGGATTAGTTTCCATAACTGTGAAAGCTCAGGGTCTGTAAGGCAAACATTTCAGACAAAACATAAATATCAAAGACGTGATGGTAGTAATAAATGCTCCCAAGTCTCTAAATCATCTGTGGACTTCAGCAACTCTATACATTATCACAGACAGAACCACAGTGAAGTGGTGCATAAGCAAACAGGAGCATACCATATCTTACTCCCTTCGCAGATTTTCTGTGCTAGCCTGAGATGTAGCAACTCATCATGATCTAACAGTCCAGGCTTCTTACATTCCTACAGAGCAAAACATTATTGCAGAAAAGTTCAGCAGACCCATGGCAGACCCTCATGAATGAAACTGAACCTGCGATCTTGAATGAATTGATCCATCTGTTGAGTACTCCTCACATCTGTTGACTCCAAATACCACAACAGACAGCAAAATAAATTCTGTTCTAGGATTTCTTGCAAGCAGGCCTGGAAGATAGATGCCTTCTCATTCCCTTGGACAGGAATGTTCCTGTATGTCTTTGTATCATACCCACTAATTTCCAGAGTAATTCTAAAGATTCAGAATGATTCTCCAAAGATAATTGTGGTGTCCCCATTTTACAACAGTCAGCAGTGGCTCTCCATTCTTTTGAAAATGGTCAAGGACAGTTAATACATGCTTCTCCGCAACATGGTCTTACACAACACAGGGTTTGCTTGATACGCTCCAGCCTGAGATATTTTCAATTGACTGTACTGACGATAGAAATGTAGTGCCTTTTTAAGCACTTTTTTTTTAGCATTTCAGCAGCTATTAAAGGAAGCAAAGAAACCTGCTACAAGAAAATCATATATGGATAAATGGACAAGATTTTCCAGTTGGTGCTTTAGTAAAAAACAATAAAGATTTAAGGCCCATTTGCCCCTGATTCGACAATATTTGTGAAAGCTAATATCCTTTGACTTTTCTTACTGTTCTATCAAGATTCATCTTTCAGACTTTTACGCTTGTCTGCAGATCCCCCTTTATAACCAGTCTCAAATGAGGCAGTTTCTGAAAAGGGTTTTGCATATTTAATCACCAAAGAAAATGGATGTTTTCTCCTTGGGATTGTAAATTTGCTTTGGAAAAACAATACTGTCTCCATTTTAACAAGTTATCCAGGCTGAATTTAGGTTTTTAACTTGAAAAATAGTGTTGCTTTTTGGTCTGAGTTCTGTAAGAAGAATGCTTGAGCTACAGGCTCTTATGGTGGTTCAGTCTTATCACATTTTTTCATAAAGATAGGGAATCCTTGAGAACAAATCATTTATTCATGCATGAAATCATTTTAGAATTTGTTGAGTCAAACTATTCATCTCTCTGACTTCTTTTCAGAGCCTAAAAAATGAGGGAGAAAGAATCTTGCATATTCTGGATGTCCACAGAGAACTCAGATACTATCTTGACAGAAATAAAACCTTGAGGAATTCAGATCAACTTTTAATTTCCTATGAGGGCAGAAATTGGGCAACCAATGTCAAAACAGACAATTTCTAAGTAGTTGTCTCATGCTGTTTCCTTTTGTTACACCCACCACAACAAGTCACTTCATGACAAGATTAGGTATAATCTGCAGCTTTTTGGAAAAGTGGTGGACTCTGTGTGCAGCATAGAGACAGGAACTTCATTCTCTGAACACATTTTCACAAAAAGGATACACTAGATCCCTTTTCCAGATCTAGGGCTGGTTTTGCTAGTACCATTCACCAGGGGCTCCTGGATCTTCATCCTTCCATCTCCCTGGCTTACAAAGTTCTGGTAGTCCACCCAGTCAAGCTTTGGTTAGTGACATAGTGATCTAATACTGAGCAAACTGTAGGTGTGTAAGTGAACATACCATAACAGTAGATGTACAACTAGATTACAGTTGTAGTATCTGCACCTGCCCTCCTTCTCCCAGTGTTTATGCCATGTTTGCCTGTGGTGTGGATATATATATATATATATATATATATACACGTGTGTGTGTGTGTGTCTATGTCTGTATATTGTTCCTAACATGTTCCTATTCTCAGAGCTCTAGGTTCTTACTTACAAGGCTAATGATCCCAGGGGATCTCTCTGCATGAAAGATAATTTCTTGACTCAACAAACTCTCAAAACTCATCAGGGGATGCCCTTTACTATTCTTGTATCTCAAAAGCTATTGAATATCAAGCCCAGCTCACTTACAGAACTGGACAATAATTTTAGCTTTTAAAGAACCCACCATGCTCATCAACTAAATGCTACATTATATCAGTGTTCAATCCCATTTGGCTGACTTAACTATTGTTTTGTCTACTACACTTTCCCTCTCTCATTCTTACTATCATTCAAGACTAGTCTACTCTGATTACATCTTTCCCTCCTAACTAACTTTCAAGTCCACACCCCACTCCAATAAAGGGTTGTAAGATCAAAGCACTATTTCTTTGGAACTTATTCCATTTTTACTACTTTGGAACTATGAAATACTGAAAACTGCTTCTAGCATTTACTGATTGGCTTGCAATCTTATATTACCTTATTGTAACATGTTTATTATCCAAGATTTGTTCCTTTTGTGTGTATCAGCACTTGTTCAGAACTTGCTGTTAGCACTAAATAAGCTACAAGTTACTATAGAACTCGACCTTCCTCTTTACCTTGAAAAACAGTTTTTGCACTTACTTTCCTCACTTGCTTAGAGAAAAACAGCTCTTATACTCACTTTCCTCACTTGTCTAGAGGAAAGTAATTTTTTATTAAGGCATGTCCAAGGGTCAGCTTCCAGTGTTCTCTCCTGTCTATCTGATGAATCTGGACATCTTGAGGCAATGTAGCAATTGCCTCATGTCCACAGATAACCCTCTCCTCCTACCACCCAACACCACAAACTATGAGAGGTGCACTTATCTAGCCAAACTGGAGGTAAAGCTCTCTTCAACTATGACTGTACTTGACAGTCAAGGGGAGAACGTAAACATTTGCACCACACCACACTCATCACACAGTCTCATTAAATCTATACCACCAAAATCCACACATAGAAACACAAAAACATTCACAGAGGCTCTCAATAATAATCTGCTCAAGCAGCAGAGACCTCCAAAGCAGAAAAGCAAGCAACCTCCACCCCCAACACAACCCAAATTACACACAGACCACAAACTCAGTGTGCCAATAAACCACAGCCCATAAGGCAAACCAATGTACCCAACACACTAGTCATAGGTGACTCTATAGTCAGGCACTCTGATGTCCCACTCACCAGGCTAAACAAGGAGAAGGTTACTGTCATCTGCCTGTTGGGAGCCAGGATCCGCCACATAACCCATGCACTCAGGGCACTCCATAACAAGTACAAATATGACTCTGTCATTGTCCATGTTGGTGTGAACGACCTGAGATGTACCTCCCTGGACTACATGAAAAAAGACATGGAAGAGCTCTCCGATCCTGTAGCCCAGGCAGGTATGCCACTAGCCCTTAGTAGCATCCTGCCATCGCCCAGAATGATACTGCAAGACAAGGACAAAATGATTGACTTCAACAATTGGCTAAGCCTCTGGTGTCATTCTAAGGAGATCCAGTACCTCTCTGCCTGGGACAACATGGTCAACAGACCACGATGCTTTGCCAGAAATGGCCTGCACCTGTCGCCCCTGGGATTCCGGATACTGGCTAAGGCTCTTGCCGCCCCTATAGTGCCTTTTTAGGCAAGGTTCAAATGACAAATTCACCACCATAACAGGAAAAGGCAAGCAAAAACTGAGGGTAATGCTACTCAATGCTAGAAGTATAAATCTCAAAATGCACTCACTCGAGGCACTCCTTAAAATGGAGAACATTGATATCTGTGCAGTGACTGACACCTGGTTCAAGGCTCTAGAGAGCACTGCTGCATTACAAGGCTATAACTCATACCACACTTTTCGGGCATCTAACCTGGACCAGAACACCAAAGGCAGAAGTGTGTCCATATTCATTAAGGATATCCACACCTCCAGGCTAGTTGCGCAGCATAATGCATCCGAGGTTATCCAAGTGCAGCTAACTCTGGTCAAAACTGCAATCCAAATTGTAGCTTGTTACAGATCCCTCACCATGCCCCAGGATTCCCACTTCTCTTTTCTTGATATACTGGAAAATATTAGGGTTCAACCAAATGCCCTAA
This sequence comes from Protopterus annectens, assembly GCF_019279795.1. Lineage (NCBI taxonomy): Eukaryota > Metazoa > Chordata > Ceratodontiformes > Protopteridae > Protopterus > Protopterus annectens. The sequence continues at coordinate 850,059,600 of NC_056745.1, forward strand.
TAATGGGCGATTTCAACTACCCCACCATTAACTGGGAAAACTACTCATATACCAACTCATTTGCTCAATGATCTCTGGAATTCATACATTCCAATGCCCTGGATCAACTTATCCACACCCCCACCAAGGGCAACAATATCCTAGACCTATTCATTACCAACATGAGCGACCGGTGTTCCACACCTGAAATTAACTCATCGTTGGTCAGATCCGACCATAAGCTAATCACCCTAGATATCTGCATCCCACCCCCACCCACCATTAAGGACACCACTGTAAAAAATTTCTCCAAAGCCAACTTCATGCTTCTTAAGGCAGAAGTGGCGAACTTCATGACACTCATGCAGAAGGACAATAGAGTTACGACTGCTGAATCCTACACAAATGCACTCTATAAGAACTTACACGAGTGCATAGATTGTGCTATTCCAAACAGAACCAAGATGCTATCCTCCAAAAAAGAATTCAATCTGGTGGTCCCCTGTCATAAACAAACACTACAACAGAAGGAAGAAACTGTTGCAAAAGAGAGTAAAATCCCATGAGTGGAGGAGCTGCCTGGTCAGCCTCAGTAAGAATCTGAGATCCCTTATAAGATCCTCCAAAGCTAGCTACGAAAACGAAATCGCCACTGATTCTAAGGGCATCCACAAAGCATTATATAGCTATGTCAAGAATCTCAATGGCAACTCCCAGATCTGCTCTGAGTTACAGCACCACGCCTTGAAAATTACAGAACAAACTGATATTGCCAACATCCTGGCAGACTTCACCCCCCTCTCACTCCCTAAACGGCCCATATCAATACAGGAAAAATGCAGAGTCCCTGTAATCACATCAGTGTGGGTAAAAGCTGCACTCTCTAAAACCAAAAACACAGCATCCATGGGACTGACTGCGTTTTACACGAACTTCAGAATGAACTGGCTCCCCATCTAAGCACCATGTTCAATCATAGTCTCACGTCAGGCTTTGTGCCCACTGAATGGCACACAGCAACAATTATCCCACTTCACAAAGGGGGAGCCACCACTGATCCTGGGAACTATTTCCCTGTTAGCCTGACAAGCCTGGTCTGCAAGGCCATGGAAAGTATCATCATGGAACTCATAAACAAAGATATTGGTAACCTCCAAACTCTGGATCCCACCCAGTTCAGGTTTGTGAAAGGCAGATCATGCCTTCTGAACCGGATCGACTTCTTTGAGGCAGTCACCAAAGCTGTAGACGAGGGTAAGGTGGTTCACACAGCCTATCTTGACCTCGCCAAGGCTTTCGACACCATCCCCCATTCTGGAATTATAGCTAAACTCAATAAACTAGGTATAAATCGCTATGTCACAAGATGGGTTGCCAACTGGCTCATTGACAGAACCCACACTGTAAAAGTTGCAGACTCTAAATCTGACTTCAAACCAGTGACAAGTGGAGCACCACATGGTTCAGTCCTGGGACCTCTCCTGTTTGGTATCTACTTCTCTGAAGTAGAGGCTAACACAGAAGGCCTCTGGTTAACAAAGTTCACAGATGACTGCAAACTAGGAGCCATAGTTGAGTCCCCAAATGATGTGGACATCCTACAGAAGGGCATCACTGAGACAGATGACTGGTGTCAGAGGCATGGCCTCAAGCTCAATGCCAGAAAGTGCATTGTCATCCTCTTTGGTAAAAAGTCTGGACCCATGAACTACCACATAAACGGCAGTCTACTTAATGCTGAATGTGTGATAAGAGACCTTGGGGCCCAGGTGGACAGTAGTCTCTCCTTTGATAATCACTTCACCACAGTAGTCAGGAAATCCTTCTATGTGACATACCTCATCACAAAAGTGTTCTAATCCAGGAAAAAAGAGGTCATTGTTCCCTTCTACTCGGCACTCATTAGAACCATTATAGAGTACAATGCCCCTTTTGGAATGTACCTCACAAGACATCTGCAGCAGTTGGAAAGGCCACAGAAGTACCTCACAAAGAGGATTACTGGCCTCAAACAGATGCCCTACACTGACTGTCTCTAAAAACTCCAGTTTTACTCTGTAGCATATTGCCTACTCCAAGGAGATCTCTGCCTAACATATAAAGCTATGTTAAACCCACAGCTGTTGGACATGCTACACCTAAAAAAATCCCAATCCCTCCGAGCTACATGGTCTAGGGACCTAAACATTTTCGCCACAATAAACACGACATGCTGGAGGGATAGAGTCCTGTCCCAGAGACTTCCTATACTCTGGAACAAGCTACCTATCTATGTCAAGCAAAGTTCCTCATTAGCACTCTTGAAGAAAAATCTTAATGAGTGGATGGGAAAGAGGAAATACACCCCGGAGATCACTTCTGTGGCTCTGCTCGAAAGGGGCACAGGAAATTAACTGTCTTGGGTGGCGTAAGCCAGGGAACCTTGTTGGCTAGGCTTACTTAGGCCCTTGGGCCAATAGCCTAGTACCTACCTATGAACCTATAAACCTATGTATGTAACTATGTAATATTTTACATAGCACATAACTTGGCTATTTATCATGCTATATCAACTATGATTATGGCAACATTTTATTTTCTCTTTGTAATGGAGCTTTTCTCCACAGGCCTAAACTAAACAGAGATCTTGCATGGCCTAGCTGAACAATCCCAGTAAACAAATGCAATAAATAAATAAATCTTCTATGTCTGTTTTATTTCTGTTACTGTAGCAACATTTAATAGTAAAACAAGTGGGGTCTTGATGGAAAACTGTAAATGAAGAACCACAAAGAATTAGTAATTCACCAAAACCAGGACTGCCAACTCCAGAATGGGATCAGAAAAGTCTAAATAAAAACTTCTTTCAACCAATGGAAGTCACAATAAATATTTTTAAGCTTGTACAGATACCACACAGCTTTTTGTCCGATAATGAATAATGAATACCAATGACTTTAATTACCATTACAATTAACCTAATTGGTTGCTTCCGAGCCTATATAAAAAAGCTATTCACTGTGAAGTAAATTATTTCCTGATGAAGTCCAGTACTAGTCGTTATCGGACAAAAGGCTGTGTGGTATCAGTACAAGTTTAAAATGTGTTATCGTGGCTTTCACTGGTCGAATAAAGTTTTTGTTTAGACCCTTCTGGTCGCATTCTAGAGTTGTCAGTCCTGGTTTTAGTGGATTAAGCATTTAATCACACTCTTCTCATTAGATGCATTCAATATTTTTGACTTATTTTCCAATTTATGTAATCATCGTGGTCAATATTATATGATGTTTGTTTTCACTTCTCCAATATATCTTCCTTTTAGTCATCAAGTATTTGTTGAGATTTGTTATTTAGGACTTTCACCATGTCTAAAATATTCTTCTGTTTTGCATTTTTAGCAATACCTGTTTTTATTTGAACCTGTACCCCATCTATGAAACACTCTTTCCCCCTTCCTTATCTTACATCACTGCCTCATCCTGTTATATTTGTTACTTCTTATTTTACTGCCATCCCTTCTTTTCAACATTAAGTCTCCCTGTTTCTACAGACTAATTGTACATGAAATCACAATTTCCTCCAATTAGATAATAACCTTGAATTTGACAAACACATATTATAAGCTATTAAAATGCACCAAAAATAGGCTCCTACTATAGAACCAAACGCTATCTGATAGATGATGCAAGACAAATGCTACTTATTCTTCCATCCGTACTATATGCTTCACCTATTATTGCCAAGCCTAAATACTACACTTTCAGCTAACTTTCCACCTATTACAATAATGTAACAAAATTTACTGCAACCTGTACATATAGCAGTCATCACTGCAGAACACAGAAGCAATTAAATTGGTTTGAGCTACAAAACTATTTAACATGTTCAGAAGTTATTACTGCCCACAGTCTTACACATGTACCAGGAAAATGTCCATCACTAAATCTCCAGGTAGAGGTCTTCCCTCAACCAGTAAACTCTTGGTAATCACAAAAAAATATAATAACCCAGCGGGTGACTCACTATACTCCCCTTACATCTGTAACCCCATCCTAGCATACCTAAAACAGGCCATGATACTTTCTGCTCTCAAGCCTTTACTTAAACATTACCTAAACTACATGTGGTCATGCACATGCCCCTCATCTCTGTGACTCCATTTCCTTTGTCATCTCATATCCCCATCCCATTATAACCTCTAACCCCTTCTACACAACTAACCTTTTTAACCACTCATCTTTCTACCCCTCCATTTCTTTTCTACCTTAATCTACACTTTACATTTCAATTTCTTTCTGACTTTCCCACTTTATTCATCTCCTTCAAATACTCTCTATTACTCTTTTATAGCCAGGATCTATTCATTAATTACCTTAGTAGTCTTAACCCAACTAAACTTGCCTCATCAGCTACAAAGTGTTTTTCTCCCTTGTATAGCTTTAACTACTATCTGTACCTATAGTTTTATACCCCATACCACAGTTTTATGCATTCCTATCATGTTTACCATAACCCTCTTTACCCATGTTTTATAATTCATATCCATTGTCTGCATGTCAGATATATTGCATATGAACTGTTGGCATTATAAATGTTTTATACTTGGAATTTAACATCATGCATATGTCACATATATCATGTATAATGTCACTACAGAACTATTAATTGTTTGTACATAGCTGTCTTAAGAAATAGCTGTGTAATGTATCTTTGTAAAAATTATTTTCTCATCAGTACCTTAAAAGCATCTTATGGAACTTTTCCCCAGTATTCCACTTAACATAGGCTATGTCCATTTAGATATTCTGACTAAACAAAGTCAAATAAATAAATTAAATAAATTATGCCCTCTGAATGCATTTGTAAACATGATTTACTTACTAGTATGTTCTGGATTTTATATACTTTAATTTTATTGTAAAATAATTCACAAGAATTTATGCTATATGTAGCTAATATTTATAATGCAGAATTATCAATGGCTAATGATTACAACCTTCTGAAATGAATGAACTAATACATAAATAATGACTTAGAAGTATATTTTAGCTCACTGCTGTGAGAACCACCCATAGAAGTCCATTGCACCCCCCATGCCTTCCCAACCTCTTAGCTTAAGAATCAGACCGAAAGACGCAAAAAAAAAAAATTCATAAGTTGTCACTGTACTATTGTAAGGGACATGCAAAGGCTGATGAAATCCATTACTGTTCTGAGATGGTTTTTTATAGATTTACATGTGTTTGGACTGATTTTTTTTTTCTGGGCTGAGATTAAAATAGGTCTAGTGGTATCATTGCTCTACTGCTTCTTTCGGCTTTTCCTGGTTAGGAATTTAGCCAGCAGATCCTGCCCCGTCCATGATTGGCAGTGGAGTTTTACAGTGTCAAGTTGCCAGCCCGCACCCACACACACACACACACACACACACACACACACACACACACACACACACACACACACCTAGTGCCAATTTAGAGTGTCCAGTCCACCTGTAGCATGTCTTTGGGATGTGGGAGGAAACCGGAACACCCAGAGGAAAACCACACAAACACTGAGGACATGCAGACTCTGCACAGAAGGCACCTCAGCCAAGGATCAAACCAGAGAACCTCTTGTGTGAGGTGACAATGCTATCCACTGTACCACCGTGGCCACCCGTGGCCATCACTGCTCTACTCTGGTTAAAAATTAAAAATAAAATAAACAGCTTTTTTACATTTGGTGTGTTTTGATGTTTTTTGGGGATGTAGTGCAGTTTTTTTATTTTATTTTTATTTGTGTGAACATTTGGCTGGATCCTGCACATTTCTACTGGTTAGGCGAACTGAGCATAGGTTGTTTTTGTAAACTTAAAAAGACCATGCTGTTTTGCTACAGGAAGTTAGTTTTAAATTCTCTCTCTCTCTCTCTCTTTCTGTGTCTCTCTCTCTCTTTCTCTGTTTGTCTCGGTATAGTATATTTACACAATTATTGAATAAAACAAGGTAATCTGAGGAAATAAAGTCTAAATATAAGTATAAATATAATATAAATGTAATAAAAGAGATCTGGGAGAAGCCTTTTAATAAAGAGGAATGTTCATATTTTGGGTGGAATATAGGCAATCATCTTCTGATGCAGTCAATAACTCCGAATTGCTTATTAACAGCAAATACAATTTAATATTGTTTGCTTTATTTAATATTTAGTATTTATACTAAAATCTACATTTCAAATGTACTGCACTTTTTCCACTGGAACTTTACTTTCTGCACCATGACTGAAAAAGGTTATGCCACTCAGATTTTTCTGTTTCACCAAATAAAATACATAAACCTGTGTTGAATAAACAGTGGATTGCCCCATGTTTATAGAAATTGTTCCTCCAGGCTAGGAATTAGTAGTAAACCAGATGAGAGGTGGCAAACAAGCCATTATTTTTTATTGAGTCACCAAGATGAAATGAGCCAGAAAGGTGTTAAATCTCTTTTATGAAGATGGCAAGTGTTTCAGAATCCATGGTGATGAAGTACAGTTCCTAGCCTGAGGTACAGAAGGTGTGGTGAATAATTCATGGATTTTTGCATTTCACCTTTAGACTTATGCTACTGAATTTGGCAGGTTAATTGATACTGAGGGCAGAGATGTGCTGCTGATTGTATAAGATTCTGTTGCTTCAGATTTGTATACTAGGCACTATATGCTATAAGTACTCAGCGGTGATGTGTTAAAATGCAAATAAAAGCTGTCGTTTAGGCTAAAACATGATGTTCTTTTGTGTTTTGAAGCTGCGCTGTGTTGTGTTGTGCACAATGTTTGAAAGTACCTACAATTTACTTACTGATTGAGGGGATAATTTGGGGTTTTATGGGTAAAGTTGGAGAAGGCATCGTAGTTCAAACTTAACATCTGCTTTTTGTTTCATACAGCGGAAATTAATTTTTCTTGGTGCATTAATGCATAACCTGTATCTTGCTAGTTTGGCTTGTCTGCATTTTTAATTTAGCTTTTTTCAGAAGAGGTAACTCCACCTGGATTCAGAGAGCAGTTGCCAGAACAGTGTCAAAGTGATTAATATTCTTGACTCAAAATGGTTTAATGTGTAGTCTTCATGCCCTCCCTATGTCCACATAGGTTTAAGGTTTTCGCTGAATTTGCAGGAAAATGTGCAGTAGGTGAATTAGTGTTCTTCTAAGCTGTGCACATGACTGTGTGTGTGTGTGTGTGTGTGTGTGTGTGTGTGTGTGTGTGTGTGTGTGTGTGTGTGTGTGTGTGTGTGTGTGTGTGTGTGTGTGTGTGTGTGTGTGTGTGTGTGTGTGTGTGTGTGTGTGTGTGTGTGTGTGTGTGTGTGTGTGTGTGTGTGTGTGTGTGTGTGTGTGTGTGTGTGTGTGGGTGTGTGTGGGTGTGTGTGTGTTTATGTGTGTTCCAGTGTCTGCACTTCTGTCTGATAGAACTACTGGCTGGCAATTACCTCCCTCTGACTAAAAACAAGACCTAGATGCCAAGAAAGAACTTAGTTCACCAGAAAATAAAGTAATTAATTAGGCCTCAGACTTAAAAAAGAGAATGAATGAATGCAGCAAAAAAAACAAGCTACAGCCAAGCTTGTGGTTTATAAGAAAAAGTCTTCTTTTTATGCATCAATGAGTAACTTACAATATGTATTTTTCCCAAATATACATGTACATGAAAACTTTTTTGAAAGGTTGTTGAAAAAATGTATAATATACATACATATATGTACACTATTAAAGTACAAATGCTAAGGCATACACCATAGCAGTTCGAATCACAAAGAGATGAAGCAAAAAAAGCCCCCCACCACCCACCACCCAGTAAACTGATATACCAACCAAGATTACACCCACCACACAGTGGGGATACCACAAATGTACTGATCATTATGTCTTTGAAATGTCACTGACTTAAACTTGTTGAACATTTGAGATTTATGAACTCTGCATCTGAGAATTCAAGTGATCAAGATCTTGGCAGTCTGAGTGTTTAACTGGACTCCATGAATATATATATATATATATATATATATATATATATATATATATATGGATTCCATACATTTGGTCGAATTACACTTGGTTGAAAATTATACCAGGCATTGCACTTCACTAAAAGCTCACTTGACAGAAAGCTCACTTGGTCGAAGTCCATTTGGTCGAAAATGGAATATAGCCCCTGCCCCACTGCAGTGCAATCCTGGAATGAGAATATTAAATAAGGGTGGTGTGTGGGGGGCACAGCCCCCACAATGGGAGGTGTGGGGGCATAGCCCCCCACATAATTTTAATGTATTCACTATTATAATAAGGTATATCCATTAGAAATGCATTGATATATATATCTTTAGTAAAACTTATTGGCATAATGTGGGGTGGTTCGCCCCCCACACCCCCCAATGTGGGGGGCAGTGCCCCCCACACCACCCCCTAATTTAATATTCTCACTCCAGGGTTGCACTGCAGTGGGGCAGGGGCTATGTTCCATTTTCGAATAATGGACTTCGACCAAGTGAGCTTTCAGTCAAGTGAGCTTTCAGTCAAGTGAAATGCCTGGAATCATTTTCGACTAATATGGAATTCATATATATATATATATATATATATATATAATATATATATATATATATATCTATCTCATATCTATCTATATATCTATCTGTCTCTATCTATCTATCTGTGTGTGTGTGTGTGTGTGTGTGTGTGTGTGTGTGTGTGTGTGTGTGTCTGCATGGATCACAGCATTTCTTATGAAAATAAATCAAGACATTTTCTATATATAAGGCATATATCAGAAATCTGAAAATAAAAAAATGCCATTCTGAATTGCAAAAAGAAAAAAAATATTTTCAAAAGGTAGAAGGGGGCATGGAACATTTAGAGACTAGAGAATAACTATAACAACTTTTTATAATATTGCATTTAAAAGTATATTCAACACAAACCATGGATGTGATTCAGAAAAGAGCTCACATGCCCACAAACCTCCCAAATACTTGGCATCCTCTCCTGTATTCTCAGAGTGTTTGGGTTGAACCTGAAGCCATCCAAGCTAAGATAAGAACTTTAAATTGAAATATTGCACTTTTTCAAGCAATTTCAGAAGATTGCTGCTGTGTTTTTAAATTATTTATTGTATTTTTCTGCATGTCAGCACTGTAAAGTTTATTTTCTTTCTTTGTTTAGCTGCTGCTAGTGTGCTTTGAAATCAGAAATAGCCAGGGAATTGTTATGGCTAGGCTTGTATAGGTCCTAGGGCCGCTAGCCTAGTACTAACCTATGAATCTATGAACCTTAAAGTGGGTGTTCCTCATTACTGCCTTATCTGCCTTAGAGTCCCCATGTACTTACTTGTAGCTAGTTGTTTGTTCAGTTTCTGCTGGGTTTTTATTTTTGGCTAACTAAAGTGTTTTTTTTTTTGTATTAAGATGGCTGTGACTGCAACTCTATTGGCAGTAGAAAGGTAGCCAGGTCTGTCCAAACTGGGAAACACAATGGGAGACTTAAAATGAGACTGTTTCATTGGGCAGAGTGTTTTTTTCGTTAGTTTAGTCATTTTTTTTCTTTGAATCTGTAAATTCCACTGAATCGTACAGTGCTTTGTTTAAATACAATCACTTAAAAACTAATTCTTTCCTATAAAACTTTCCCTTTAATTTTATCCAGTACTCAACTGCATGCAGAAGATGAAGGACCTGTATCATGTTCACTGACAGCCAACTAATCATTAGAGAAACAGACATAGTATGTGAGATATGTAATTACTCAGTGTGACTTTAGGCAAAACTGTTTCACACAGAAGCAACCAAAATAACAATCGGGTTTCAGTAATGTAGGCATTACACCCACTACACATAGTACTGCTCTAACGCATAGACCAATATGTGCAGAGGCACTTAAAAGCAGCCTTCCTAAACCCCAAAGATCTTCCAGGCATTTGCCCTGCTGAAAGAATACTCAGCATCCCCAAAAGCACTCCATGAAAACAACACCCACACAACACATGCAGCCGCACCCTTTGGAGTCTCAGCTACAAAACCCATAAGGCAAGCCAACATACTGCCCAATATTTGAATCTTACAAGACTTCATTGTGAGACAGTCCGATGTCCCACTCACAAGACTAAATAAGGAGAAAACCACAGTCAATTGTTTATCAAGGGCCAGGATCCAACAAATCACCCAAGAACACAAATCATTAGATCACAAGTACTAGTATAACTCAGTCATAGTCCATGGTAGTGCAAATGACAGAAGATGTACCTCCCTGGACTATAAGATGAAAGGCATTATAGAACACTTGGACTATGTGATGCAGACTAGTAGATGTCTACCATTAAGCAGCATTCTACCTTCTAAAAGGATAATACCAAAATATGAGCAAAAAATTATTTATTTCAATAATTGGCTTGCTTTCTGGTATCTTTCTAAGGGGTACAATATTTGTCAGCATGGGATAATATGGTCAGTAGACCACATTGCTTTACCAAGGATGGTCTACCCTCTAGGTTACTGAATATTGACTTAAACATTGTACTCCTCCAAAGTGCCTTTTGTAGTCAGTGCCAAACTGACAAACCTTCCAACATAACAAAACCAACCCAATGGAATCTGAAAGTGATACAGCTCAATGCCAAGAGGCTAGGCATGAAACTCTACTCCTTCCTGATTGTCCTCAGTCTGAACCATCTGAACATCTGTACAATTAATGAGACATGGTTTAAAGCCACAGGGATGTCTTCCAGACATTTAGGCCAGCTACTGTACAGGCTGGGACCAAAGGTAGAGGTGTTTAAATTAATATCAACAACAAACACCTCAAGACTAGTCAAAATGGACAAAGCATGTGAACTTCTCTATGACCAGATTTCCATAGGCGATGTCCCATATCATACACATGTAAGCTATAGGTCACTCTTTATGGCTACAATTCACTCCTCTTCATAATAAAACTCATTTCTATGATTCTGGCTAACCCTAAAACATTTATAAACTATTCTAAAGCAAACTTCCTACTACTAAGTGATAATCTGTTAACATTTCAAGCCCCTGCAAACCCTAAAACCACAGCAGCGTATACATAATTATTCACATAAATTCTGTATAATCATGTCAATAAATGCATAGAGACATCTGTGCCCACCAGAAATAAATCCAGAGCTATCTCAAAAAACAAACCACCCTTGTGGAATCCAAACATAAACAGGTTGTACAACAAAAAAAAAGTCGTAGCCAAGATTAGAAGGTGGTATGCCCAGTATCATAAAAATACTTTCATTGATATAAATAAACAATTAAGTGGACACATTAAGTCTACTAAAACCAAATCTGAGGTAAAGATAGTATCCTAGGCAAATGACAATCAAAAGGCTTTCTTCAACTATGCCCAACACTTCAAAGGTAGCACACAGCAGTATGTGGAACTGATTGTAAATGGAGTTATCTATACAAAGTCAGAATACATAGCAAATCCGCTAGCTGACCCAGAAGTCTAACTAGTCTCATATGTATAGCCATGGAATGAATTATCATGAAACCGATTAATAAGGCATAGAAAACCTTCAGACACTGTATCTAACCTAGTTTGATTTCTTCAAGAGTAGACCATGCATACTCAGCCTGGCTGACTTCTTTGAGAAGGTCACTGAAGCAACAGATGAGAGCAAAATGGTGCATACTACCTACCTTGACCTGGCTAAAGCATTTGATACAGTACCCCACTCAAACATAAATAAACTCATGGATATAGGCATAAACTTCTATGTTGCACATGGAATAGCCAGTTGGCTCTCAGATAAGACCCAGGATTTTAGGATGCAGGAAATCTCCTCCACAAAGAGGCCTGTCACTAGCGGAGTCCTTCAGGGCTCTGGGATGGGTTCACTCCTTTTTTGGCATCTACTTCTTCGATACCAAGAACCAAATAACCAAGAAAATTACAAAAAACAGCAACAACTCTAAAAACAATCGAAGCATTAACTTCTATTTAACTCCCTTACACCCTTTCCCTCTATATTTAAAAAATGTACACTTTATCTTGACAAGCTCTTCAATTCTAAAAGACATAAAATAGAACACATCTCATTTAGCCCTGGGTACCAGCAAGCATTTAGATGAATTTGCCATATTAATTCAAGTTTCTCTAATAACAAGGAACAAGGTCCACCCCTAATGTCTGGGATAACTTGGTCAATGGCCCTAAATTTGAATGTATGCATTTGGTGGGAGGATGTGTGCCTAGCTAGAGCATTCTCAAGAGTGCCCCTATTGTTTTTAGAATAGTTATTGGAATAGTTTGAATAAGATTGTTGTACGTTGTGTTGTTACGTATTTTAAACTATTTTATTTATTATACTAGAGTAGTTTCAAGTGTTATGAAGAATGCATAGGTTTAATTTTGTGGAGGGATGTGCCTGGTAATCACCGTAAACTTGACCATGGTGACTTATGTGAAACTGTGTTTAAACAGAAATGTTTGTAGGTATTTTTTATCTGAAGAAGTTGTGATTACTAATCAGACCAAAAGCAGTTCATCTAATAAATTCAGTGTGGACTACCCTTTTGGTTGCTGTTTTAGTCATCTACTTCTTGGATGTCAATGCCAATATCAAGAGTCTTTGGCTATCCAGGTTTGCAGATGATTGCAAACCAAGAGAAGTTATAAAATCCTCAAATGCCAACATCCTACAGGAAGGAATAATACAGACAAATGACTGGTGCCAAAGCCTCAGTTTAAACCTCAGTGCCAAAAAATGCATAATAGTACCCTTTGGGAAGTCACCCACACTAGGAAATTACCTCATTGATAACATATTCCTAAGACAGAACCAGTAGTGAGGGATTTGGTTGTATATGTAGATAATAACCAGGCTTTCTAACAACTTATGTCTAAAGAAGCAAAGACATCATTCTATATTGCTCAGCTAATAAGCAATGGTGTGGCATGTAGGTCCAAAGAATTCATCGTTCTACTGCATTCAGCTCTCATCAGTCCTCTCACTGAGTAAAACTCCCCCTTCAGTATATACCTGACCAGGCATTCGCACCAACTGAAATGTCCACTGAGATTTCTTACAAAAAGAATACAGGGCATAAACAGTATATCTTATGCAGATCACCTCAAAGTTGTATCTCTCCTACAGACTATGCTTGGCATACAAGGAATCCTTGGATCCACTCTGATGGAGCTTTTGCATATCTGAAAAACAAATAGCATCAGAATCACTTGATCTAAGGATTTAAACTTTGCTTGAGACATAAATAGGACTGGTATTTGTCTCAGATAATTCCCCTTCTATGGAACAGGCTTCCCACTCATGAGCAGTAGAGTTCATCCCTAGCACTATAGGAGAGAAACCAGAAACAGTGAATGAGAAATTAAAAGTGTACCCTGGGTTTAGCACCTATGTCTCCAATGGACAGAGGTAGCCTGTAAATCTTTTCCTACCTTATTTATACCTTTTGTAATAACATATAAGGCACAAAAACTTGTGGATTACATTTGGGATGCTTGGATTATAAGAACCCCAGAAGTTGCTAGGCTAGTATCCAGCTATGAACCTATGAACCTGTAAGTGTTTGCCACAGTTAAATCAACTACTGCAATGGTGACAAAATATAGTTTACAGACATTTATGGACATAGCAAGAAAAATGTCAATATTGGCTCATTAGCATGTCTTTGACTAACACACTAGCCAACACTCGCACTGTCAGACATTATGAAAATAGTGTTCATCCTAGCTGCTATCACACACACACACCCACACACACACACACACACACACACACACACACACACACACACACACACACACACACACTCGCACACACACACACACACACACACACACACACACACACACACACACACACACACACACACACACACACACACACACACACACACACACACACACACACACACACACACACATGCCACACACACACACACAGTGTCAGACACACATGCACACACACACACACACACACACACACACACACACACACACACACACACACACACACACACACACTCAGACACACACTCCTACAGACACTCACGCATACACATCCTCACATAAACGCAAACTCACCCCACATTTTCATGAACTTACCTGCACAGTGACAGCTTTCATATCGATGAGCTATTGCTATCACTTGATAGCATTCACTTTTCTTCCAAGAGTGAAATTTTACACTGCTGAGTAATTCTCTGTAAATCAAGAGCAGCTGGCACTTCTGGGGAAGAACATGTGCCTAATGAACCTTATCCAGTCCCCTAGATTGTGATATTATCATTCAGCTCTCCCAAAAGACTCCCTCCACACTGAGGCAAAAAGATTTATTAAATGACAGTAGCATTCAACCTAGTTGTCCATGCATCTTTTGGTAGGTTTGGGACAAAAAGGTTATGTTAAAGCTTCACCTTAGCTGAAAGCCTTTCTGAACTCAGCCTACGGTTGTTTCCAGATGTCCTCAATCATTCATTTTTAGATTATATGTCTATTGCAAGTGAGTGTAAGGACCAACAGCTAAGAATGCTTTATGGAGTTTGAAAACATTTTCATAAATAAATAAAAGTGAACAAAAGAAGTAATGGAAACTTCCAGTCTGTTTGCTTATGAAATGTGGTTTGAGTAGTATAATTACAGAGTTTTATACTGTACTTTGTCTTCTCATTACTATAGCAAATCACTGGATTGATGCGATGGAAAATGCTATGCAACGGTCTGACCAGTCAAAATTTGCAACAATCAGAAAAGGGAAACAGCATTATCTGAAGTCTTCTTCAAAGAGTTTGAAAGGTGCACCTTCTGGCTTGCTACGTAACAGTGGTCAAACTAGTGAATCTCTCATGTGAGTAGAGTGAAATGATCCTTTTAAATTATTTGTATATACATTTTTAATGTGATAGAAGAGCCGTAGCTTCCAAATTAGAGACAATGGAGAACAACAGCAGTATAGATTCTCAATATATCTTATTTTTCTTTGCATTACTCCAAGTGGCTGGGATTATTTTGAATTTGTTAAACTTCAGTAAGGGGTGAAGGATGATGTCATTCAAATAAGATTTCATTTTATAGCTAAAGTTTCTTTTTCTTGTAATACATTTTGAGCCCATGTACTCTAAGATACATCCGATGGGCATAGCATTTATTACTCTACCTCTCTTTTGCTTTAAACGATAGCTGTGACATTTCCTGCTTTCTCTGACTTTTGTACTCACTGTACTTCTTAGGTTTGTGTTAGAGGTCATCATTTAAACCTTTTCTATCTATGTT
Source organism: Protopterus annectens (assembly GCF_019279795.1). NCBI lineage: Eukaryota > Metazoa > Chordata > Ceratodontiformes > Protopteridae > Protopterus > Protopterus annectens. The sequence goes on from NC_056745.1 coordinate 850,074,836, forward strand.
TGAATGTTAGTATGGAGAAAAGTGTTCATTTACTTGCTTTTGTTAAGCCTTAAAATTGTGACACTTCTCCCGTAGAGTTATTTTTCAGTGATCTGTTGAAGTTTAGCCTTCTTCAAAGTGTTTGAACATAGGAACATCTATACTACCATATATACTCTCATTACCCTAATATGGTAGTGCCACTAGATCTGCTGCCACGTGTTATGACATATGCCATCAATCAAATAAGCTCACTAGAACCATGTGCATGCATGTGCCATCCCTTGCCTTAGACTTAATGGATAGTTTCTTGATGTTTTGTCATGCAAAGTTTGTCAGCAGAAACCAAGATACATGATTAAATAGCAAAAGCAATGTATTGTTCCATTAAACATTTTATTGACTACATAAATATAAATTTCTCTTTGGAGAGCTAAACATTTTTAGGACTTTGACATTCTTCTCATTGCAATTTCCCAAAATCCTGATCAGTATTTGGTTAATCAAATCTGTCCTGTTGAAATCACTTCACCCGTCTTGTCCAGATATCCTTTATGATTTTCCTAAAGCTAAGTCCCTGTGTCTGAAGTTTGTAATTGAAAGGATTTAATAGCTGTTTCTAGCATAAGGGCAGCCTTTGTATCTGTGATATTCTTTTAATTACAGGGAAGGTGGGATTCATTTGGTATGCGGTGGTCTTTGGTTACTATTTGCACTGCTTCCTCGACTGACATTTTTCAGACATCAGTTTTCTGTTGTGGAAATTGCTAAGTGGAATTCTTCCTGTGTACACATAGATTTTCACTAGGTGCTTTAGTTTCCTCCTGCATCCCAAAAATGCACAGTAAGTGACTTAACAATCCGGTAAATTAACCGAAGGGTGAGGGGTTTCTGTGTGTGTGTGTGTGTGTGTGTGTGTGTGTGTGTGTGTGTGTGTGTGTGTGTGTGTGTGTGTGTGTGTGTGTGTGAGTGTGTTGGTGTCTGTGTCTCTGTTGTAATTGTTTGATACCTCATTCAGGATGAGCTTCTGTCTTCCCATTCAGTGTGCATCCACTGGATGCTTCGATTTCTTATCCTATCCTAAAGCTGTGCCAGTACCATAGGTGACTTAGCAATCCTTTACACTGAATAAAGGTGTGTGTGTGCAAGTGAGCACACAGATTGTGATAGGTCAATGACCATTCAAGATGAGCTTATATGCCCTTTTCCTAAGTGTTATGATAGATTCAACCTCCTCTTCCACCCAGAGCTATGTTAAATGGATTCTCTGAGAATGAACAAATGAAGAAATGAATAAAACTATTTAGTAAGCTTCATACCCCACTATCTTAGGCTACTATTAACTCCTCTGCATAAAAATGAATTATAAAACAGAGTTGTGTTTTGGACAGGATTATGGTTAAGAGTCTTGCAATCAGCAAATGAGTTATTTTCCATAACTCTTCCTCTTATCTGACCTGTAATAATAATAATAATAAAAAAAACCCCACATACTTAGTTTTATTAGAGCCTTCTTTTTTGAGTACATTAAGATATGTTATGCGTTTTTTAGAGTCTTCTTTTTCTTTTCTGGGTAATATTAAATAAATGATATGTTTTTTTTTAAGTAATCCACCATTCACTGAATCTATTGTCTGTTATTTCATGATAGCTTTTATTTCTCCAGAAAAAATTTACTCACGCACAAGCACACCCGCACACACACGCACACACACGCGCACACACACACACACACACACACACACACACACACACACACACACAGATACATATATATCTATATATATATTAAGTCTATATAAATGAAGTCTAGGACTGGTTATTGCTATGCTACAGAAAACCTCTGGCCCTATACATTACAATCTTAACTTTTGCTATATGGCAACTAGAATGAAAAGTGTGAAAGGGCAGATTGACTCACAGATATTTTTTTTCACAGTAGTCCAGCTTGTTGTAAATGCTGTAGTTGAATTTTACCAATTTTTATAAAGGAGCTGAAGCCACCAAAATGTAATGCATTGCAAAGCATAGGATCATTTACATCACCTACCTTGTTAGCAGCAAACTGCAGGCATTCCATCATAGTCAGTAGTTAAGACTCATCAATAGTGAGTATTGAGCTATATTCTAGATCCTCCAAACTATTAAGTTGTTAATTTTCTTTCTTGCCTAAAAGCTAGTGAGGCATTTCATTGTTTGTGTTTCCCTGTGTGACGTGCACATAACTAATAATATGAGGAAAAGTAAGAATTTAAAGGGACTCTAACTATCCATTTTTAGGACTCATAACATGAATAAAACAAATGGAACAATTAATGCTACCTGTCTTTTGACATTTGTCAGTACCCTTCCCTAAAATATGTGTCTTCTTTTCTCTGCTAAGTGATAATGAAATTGAAGAGAAAAACTTCAAGAACCAGAAGTTACATTCTGATACATCTGACAAGGAAAGTGAACTTGGCTGTGAAAAGACGTATGATGGTAATTGTAGGAAAAGTGGCTCTGACATCTCTGAAAGACAACATGAATCCGACAACATTGGTCTGGGTGAGAGTGGATGTGACTCCCTTGAAAGACAAGATGAATTAGGCAATGATGTTCTTGAAAAAAGTGGTAGGGATTTCTATGAAAAACAAGAGCATTCCTATGTGGAACCAGTGGCAAGCAACTTCATAAAGGAAAGTACTTATGTAGAAGAAGTGAGAAAGGTACGCTTTATAACTTTTTTTAATCCATTTGCTGACTGGGTTAGTCCTACCTGTTTTTTTTCCCCCTTTTTTTAATGTAAGACCCAAGGTGGTGTTTAAACTACTGGAGAAAATTTGGCAAAGGCATCAGGGAACTTCCACTACTCTTCTCGATGGGAGCTGTGGGATCTTTTACAACTACCTGAGCTACCACTAACTCAAGCAGATAGGAACTATGATTTGATGTCTCATCTAAAAGATAGCACACCAGGGGGTGCAGCATTCTCTGATGCTTTACTGCACAATGGGCAATTCAGTCACCAGGATTGGGAATAGAACCCACGCATTTTGACCTTCAAGAAGACCACCTGAAGTGCCACTGACATTAGAGCTACCTTCAGGACTAAACACAGACATCTCTTTAGTCTTTGCTTGTTAATTTATATTCTTGTTATGATTTTGCAGTAGTATTCTAAGTAACGGATCCAACCAACTCAGGTTTGATGAGAATATGCTCAGAAATATCAATTATTTAATTCTGTTAGAGTCACCTTTTTGGATAATACTAAGAAATGTTTTATGTGTATATGTATATATATATATATATATATATATATATATATATATATATATATATATATATATATATATATATATATATATATATATATATATATATATATATATATATATATATATATATAATATATGTATATATATATATATATATATATATATATATATATATATATATATATTTTTTTTTTTTTTTTTTGGTTAAGCAATCTACTATTCATTAAATATATTCATGAATAGATTCATCTTCATAATCATGATCAGGTTTGATGAGACCTACACTAAATAAGGTTAGGTTGTCAGACATTGAATGCTTTGCCTTCTTTTCATGTGTGTGTGTGTGTGTGTGTGTGTGTGTGTGTGTGTGTGTGTGTGTGTGTGTGTGTGTGTGTGTGTGTGTGTTTGTGCAGCTTGGTAGGGATTGCATAAGGAGGTGCTTTGGCATTTAAAGTAGATGTCAGTATACACTGACTGGGTGTTTTTCTGATGAGTTATTCAACAGATGATGAAGCCCCTCACCACTTTCAGTGCACATGATCAGCAGTTGAAAACTGATGTAGTCTTCTGCCACAGTATAATGCCCTGAAACTACAGAGAATGTCTGCTTATGAGAGTTACAATCTTCTCAAGTACTGTGTTACTATTCTGAAAGACATTTTGCTCTCCCTTGTCATCAGATTATACTTAAAACAATAATTGACACACACTGTATGTCTAAAAGCACACAGTGGAGCTGAATCGTCAACATATCTGTCAAAGGGGTGCTGTAATGAGCCACTTCAAAATATAACTGTTACTTGAGATATCGTACATTATGTTTGCATTCTTTCATTTTTGAGGCAGTTCTTTTTTGTAAACTGATAGCTTAAATCCACAACATTTGTTAACGCTTATGATTGGTTATGGGAGGTAGTCTGTATAAATAAGGTGAATTGTTGCATTTTTGTTTGATGAATTTATTTGGGTAGGACTAAAAGACAAATGCTTCTTTTCATTTGTAGCCAGGGAGCCCTGTATAGTAAGGGTGTCACTCAGAGCCACTCATTATGCAATTTGAGATGTGCCTTCTGCGTTCTTTTCACTGAGTAAATGTTTTTTTTTTCAAACAACTTTATTTTATTATCACTTGTGACATTTTGACTGTATCCAATAAGATTTTCTTGATGTTTTTAAATAAAAAGGCTCAAATACTGCTTTAAGATAGTCTTTATTTCAAGTGTACTTTTTTGGTGGGGTAATTTGATGGGAACAGTTACCCGTAACAAGGAAAAACATCCACACTGAACCTTTCATAGTGAATTCTTCACTGATTATCATCAACCCCGTATTTCCCATTCTCTACATGAGGTTGGAGTATCATATTAACTGTTACCATCTCTTGGTTCAGTGCCGCACTCCTGCCTTCTTTGACACTCATGCCTGACTGTCACAGATGTTCTTTCACACAATCAATCCACCTCTTTGCTAGATGTCCTTGTTTCCTCTTACCTTCTTCCTGTCTATCCCAAATCTTCTTCACCAGATTATCTTGTGCTTTTCTGCACGTGTCCGAACCACCATGATCTGTTCTCTTTGATCTTTTCTACAATTTGAGATATTTTAGCTTCTGCTTTTATGTCCTCATTTCTTCATCTGTCCGACAGTGTGCATCTTATCACCTTTCCCAGGCAGTTCATTTCAATCACCTCTAGCTTCCTCCTACTCTCTGCCTTCACTGGCCAGGTTTCTGTACAATACAGTAGTACTGGTCACACCCCTGTCTTGTAAACCTTACTATTTTGCTTCTTTGGCATTTTTAGCCATATACTACACCTGGGACTCTATGCCAGTTGGCTGCAGCCTCTCTGATTCTAGCTTTGACCTCTTCATTCAGACTTCCCTTCTACTTAACTACCCCTCACAGGTACTTGAAGGTATTTACCTGTTCCACTTTCTTCTCTTCATTCACAGCTTCTTCTGAGTTCCCTAATTTCCTGCCATTACCTCTGTCTTATCTGTGCTTAGTTTCAACCCATGTGCCTTCAGTTTTGCATTCAATTCTCCTATCATTTACTGAGGTTCTTGCTCAGAGTCTGCCTGTAAAGCCACATCATCTACATACAGCAACTCTGTTGATCTGTCCTCTCTGACCTGTTTGCTAATGTAGTCCATCACAAGCATAAACAGCAGTGGGCTCAGAGATGAACCCTGGTGCACACCTACTCCCACTGGGAATCCCTCTGTGAGACTGAACACTGTTCGTACTTGAGTCATTGGGTCCTTACACATAGCCTGCACTAATTCTATCAATGTTTCTGGGAACTCAGACCACCTCAGTGCTTCCCATATCGGCTTTCATGGGACCTTGTCATATGCTTTCTCCAAGTCTAGGAATGTCCAGTTGGACTCTTTCCTCATCTCTAATTTCTTCTCCATTATCCGGGTCAGTTGTGGTACATCTTAATCTGAATCTGAACTGCTTATCTCCCATCTTACATTCTACTATTCTTTATATCAGTTTATCAATCACCCTCTACAGAACTTGCATGCAGTGTGACAGAAGTTTGATGCCTGTGTATTGCCCACAGTTCTGGATATCTCCTTTGTTCTTGTACACTGGCATGAGTATGCTTACTCTCCAGTCATCTGGATACTCCTTTCTCTCCACACTACTATGAGTACCCTCAGGAGCTATTTCTCCTGTGTCTTACCCAGCATCTTTATCATATCTGTTGTGACCTCATCTGAGCCTGCTGCTTCCCCTGACTTTATTTTCTTTAGTATTGTTCTTACTTCTTCTATGCTGGGCTTCTCCATCTTGTTCATAAGTTCATAGGTTGGTACTAGGCTATCAGCCCTAGGGCCTATACAAGCCTAGCCATATCAATTCCCTGGCTATTTCTTCCCACACTATTTACTTCCCTGGACCACTGTCTAGCAGGGCGACTGACGTGATCCCCGGGGTGAATTTCCTTTCCTCCCATCTAATCATCAAGGTTCCTATTGAAGAGGGCCAAAGAGGCACTCTGCTTGACATATATGGGCAATCTATTCCAGAGTCTGGGGAGTCTCTGGGTCAGGAACCTATCCCTCCAGCATGAATTGTTTATTGTGATGACCAGGTTTAGATCCCTGGAGTGTGTGGCTCTGTGGGATTGGGATATTTTTAAGTGTAGCATGTCCAACAGCTCTGGGTTTGACATGGCATGGTATGCTAAGCAGAGATCACCTCTGAGTAGATGATATGCGACAGAGTATAGCTGGAGTTGTTTAAAGCGGTCAGCATAGAGCATCTGCTTTAGGACTGTGATTCTTATAGTGAGGTATTTCTGTGGCCTTTCCAGTTGTTGCAGATGTCTTGAGAGGTACATACCAAACGGGGCGTTGTATTCTATAATGGGTCTAATGAGGGATGAGTATAGTGGGACAATGACCTCCTTTTTTCTGGATGAAAAGCCCTTAGTGATGAGGTGTGCCACATAGAAGGATTTCCTGACTGTTGTGGCAATGTGGTTATCGAAGGTGAGACCACTGTCCACCTGGGTCCCTAAGTCTCTTATCATACTTTTGGTGTTTAGTGTACTGCCACCTATGTGATAATTCACGGGTACATGTTTTTTTTCCCAAAGGGGATAACTATACATTTCTTGGCATTGAGCTTGAGCCCATGGCTTTGGCACCAAGCATCTGTTTCTGTAAGGCCCTTTTGTAGAATATCCACATTATTTGAGGATTCAATAATGGCTCCCAGTTTGCAGTCATCTGCGAACTTTGTTAGCCAGAGTCCCTTAGTGTTGGCCTGTACTTCACAGAAGTGGATGCCATACAAGAGTGGTCCCAGGACTGAACCCTGAGGTACTCCACTTGTCACTTGTCTGGAGCTGGATTTGGAGTCGGCTACTTTTACAGTGTGGGATATATCAGTAAGCCAGTTAGAAACCCATTGGGTGACTTAGGGATTAATGCCCAATTTTGTAAGTTTATCTATGATTTCAGAGTGGGGGATGGTGTCAACGGCCTTGCCAAGGTATAGATAGGCTGTGTGAACCACCTTACCTATGTCCATGGCTCTAGAGAATGATTCAAAGAAGTCAATCAGGTTCAGGAGACAAGATCGGCCCTTCACGAACCCAAACTGGGTGGGGTCCAGTGTTTTAAGGTTGCCAATATATTTGTTTATAAGTTCCATGATAATACGCTCCATGGCCTTGCAGATAAGGCTCGTCAGACTGATGGGATGGTAGTTTCCGGGATCCAATGTGGATCCCCATTTGTGGAGTGGGATAACTGTAGCTCTGCGCCACTCAATGGGCACGAAACCTGAGGTGAGGCTATGATTAAACATGACACTTAGGTGAGGTGCCAGTTCATATTGTCATTCATGTAGTACACAGCCCGGGATGTCATCTGGTCCCATGGATGCTGTATTCTTAGCTTTGGATAGTGTGTTTTTTACCTTTGTGGCCATTATTGCTGGAATCTGGCAATCTTCCAGTATTGAGATGTGCCATTTAGGGGATGAGAGGGGGTGAAGTTGGCACTGAATCAATCTGCCAGGATATTGGCAATATCCTTGGGATCAGTGTATTTAATGCCATTCTGTTTTAGCTCAGAGCAGAGCTGAGCATTGTCATTTAGATTCTTGACAATGTTATAGAATGCCTTGAGGTTGTCTTTGGAATCTTTGGCAATTTTATTTTCGTAACTAGCTTTGGAGAAGTTTATGAGGGATCTCAGTTTCTTACTAAAGCTGGTAAGGCAGTTTTTTGCATCCTGGGATTTTCCTCTTTTCTGTAACAGTTTCTTCCTTTTGTTGTAAAGTTTGTTTATGGCAGGGAACCACCGGATTGCCTTCCTTTTTTGGATGAGAGCATCTTGGTTATATTTGGGATAGCACGATTCATGCATGAGTGGATGTGCTCATACAGTGCCTTAGTGTAGGATTCAGCAGTTGAACTTTCAGTTCCCGTCTGCATGGGTGTCATGAAGTTTGTCACTTCTGACTTGAGTAGCATGAAGTTGGCTTTTTTTGATGGAGGTTTCCTTACTGGGGGGTGGGGATGGGATGTGGATGTTAAGGGTGATTAGCTTATGGTCAGACCTGACTAATGAGGGGGTGACCATAGGTGTGGAGCATCGATTTCCCTTGTTGGTAATGACCAGGTCTAGGATATTGGAGCCCCTGGTGGGACTATGGATTAGTTGATCCAGGGTGTTGGAATTTATGAATTCCAAGAACCGTTGGGCAAAGGTGTTGGTACACAAGTAGTTTTCCCAGTTAATGGCAGGGTAGTTAAAATCACAGAGTATTAGGGTGTTTGGTTCTATCTTAATATTTTCCAGTATGTTTAGAAAGGTGTAGTGGGAATCTTGGGGCATGGTGGGGTATCTGTAGCAAACTACAATTTGGATTGCAGTCTTACCTCGTGTTAGTTGCACCTGGATAATTTCAGATGCATTGTTTTGGGCAACTAGCCTGGTGGTGTGAATATCCTTGATGAATATTGACACTCCTCCACCTTTAGTGTTTTGGTCCTGGTTTGGTGGCCGAAAAGTGTGGTAAGAGTTGTAGCCTGGTATTGCAGGGGTGCTCTCTGGAGCCTTGAACCAGGTCTCAGTTACTGCACAGATATCGATGTTCTCCATTTTTAGGAGTGCCTCGAGAGTGTGCATTTTGAGGTTTAGACTTCTAGCATTGAGTAGCATTACCTTCAGATTTTGCATGCTTGTACCTGTTACGGTGGTGGTTTTGTCCTTTGAACTTTGCCTAAAAAAGGCACTATAGGGGTGGCAAGAGCATTAGCAATTAACCTGAATCCCTGGAGCAACAGGTGCAGACCATCTCTGGCAAAGCATCGTGGTCTGTTGATCATGTCATCCCAGGCAGACAGATACTGGATCCCCTTTGAATGACACCAGAAGCTTAGCCAATTGTTGAAGTCAGTCATTTTGTCCTTATAATATGGTATCATTATGGGCAAAGGCAGGATGCTACTCAGGGCTAGGGTCATACCTGCCTGGGCCACATGATCCAAGAGCTCTTCCATGTCTCTTTTCATGTAGTCCAGGGAGGTACGTCTCAAGTCATTCACTCCAACATGGACAATGACAGAGTCATATTTGTACTTGTTGTGGAGTGACTTGAGTGCATGCGTTATGTGGTGGATCCTGGCACCCGACAGGCAGCTGACTGTAATTTTCTCCTTATTCAACCTAGTGAGTGGCACATTAGTGTACCGGACTATGGAGTCACCTATGACTAAAACGTTAGGTACGTTGTCTTGCCTTAGGGGCTGTTGCTGATTGGCACACTGGTGTTGTGAGCTATGTGACACCTTGGTTGTGACTGGTGTTTGCGTTTCAGCTTCAGAGGTCCTTGTTGCTTGGGCAGGTTACAGTTAAGGACCTCTTCATATATGGATTTAGTGTTGCTATATGTGGGTGTTGGTGGTGTGGGTTTAGAAGGGCTATGTGTTGCTTGAGGTGTAGTGTGGATGTTAACCTTCTCCTTTTGACTGTCTAGCACAATCTTGTTTTTTCATAGGCTGTGTTTGTGGCAATACAGTTTCTGTGGATTTTCTTCATTCACTAACTGCTGGAAGTACTCCTTCCATCTGCCTTTGATGTCCTGTGAACTGGTGAGCAGGTTGTTGCTGGCATCCCTTATGAAGGGTGTCTGACTATCTTCTTTATCTTTCTGTCTTTGCCTTGGAGCATGATATAGCTTCTTTCTGCTACCTACTGATAGTAGTTTTGGTAACATTTTATGTGAAGTCCTTTCCAATAATAACACCAATGATATAATCTAAATGAGAAAGTATAAACTGAAAATTCCTACTGCTAGCCTTGAATGTACACAGTTCATTCAACATGGAAAATTGTTACTCTAGATAAATAGTCTATTTCATATGCATTCTTTTTCAATGTACTTTTCCTTCTGCACTTGCCAGCCATCAGTCCCCATGTCATACGTCTTCAGCCCATTCACTCCTGATGTTATAATTGCCTCTCACAGCCTATGAGATAGGGGCAGTGGATTAAGAAGCTCCAACCACATCTTTTCCCTCCTCTCTTCCACATCTGTCTTACCTTATATCACTGACATCCACAATTATTTACTAACTGACCACTAAATATCTAGAAGTGTAACAAACAGTACTGAATCCTTAAGAAGCCTGATTTGCTCATTTTAGCCAGACTTATTTTACCTAGCTTAGAGGTAAAATCTGTCTTCATGTTATCTTAATACATGTACACAGATCAAAGGAGTGACCACCCCAGTAATAAAGGAGGAGGGATATCCTTGCAACTAATCAAAAATATTTCAGTACCCACATCTTGTTTACCTCACAAATGAAACTGATCCTAACTGGGAGAAAAAGCTAGCCTATGTAGAAAATCCAACACTTATATGGTCTCTGTCTACCAAATTTCCTCAAGATCTTTGCAGAATTTCAACCACCTTCTTGATTCCTTCTATCGATGGTTAAACAGAAGGAACTTTATTCCACTTGCTGATCCCCACTTAGATAGATTTTGTATATAATTTAAGACTCGAGCAAATCACTGACCAGATCAGTCTTACCCAACTATTCTGTCATACTAATCATCATAATCCTGTCCCTGACAGGATTCCATTCTGGCACTTCTGAAATGTTCACATAGAGTCCTTCTATGTTCTTCAAAGTTTCCTTTCTAACCAAATGTTTTTCATATTTCTTGCCCTTTAATATGCCTAAAATGACACTTATCCTAATTAACTGCCATATATGTCCAATGCAATTAAGCCATCTTCTTCTCAAGCATCTTGGTCTATTGACTGGGCTCCATATATTCCCTTCTTGACTCCAGTGATGCCTTCCTCTTCTTGCTTTTTCAGCCCTTTATCCTCAAAATTATTCACCATATCAAAAATCACAGATATTGGGAAAGCATCTGACTGTGGCTCACTACGGAGAAAAAAATTCAAAAGCATGGAAAAGAAAGTACTTTGTTCAAATGGAGATCCACAAATAATCCCCCTTTCTCACAATTCATGAAACCCTTAATATGGCAGAATAAGATGATCATTAAACAGCCAAATCTAAGCACTGCAGATCATAATAGCAAGCATTTCTTGGAAAGCCTAGAGTGTAATGGACATAAGTTAAGAAACATGTCTCAACCATTACTTTCATATTTGTTGACTATTAGATATCACCTTAAGTCCACTATGTGTCTTTGACTTGGAGCAATATCTTACTTACTTCCTGTCTTTCTTCTACCTTCTCCTTTCATCTCATCTCTTCTTATCCCTGATATTTTCTACTTTCTGTTTTTTTTCTGTTTTTTTCTACATTTCCAACTTCACCTTTTACTGTAAATATATCTGCAGGGAATCAGTAATGTTACCTCTATTCAAAATTCCTATCAAAACCTCATTTTCAACTCTTCCTCTCCATAATAGATTTTCTAATAATGCATCTGCTTTTACTTTTCACCCAAAGCTGTTCTTTTAGTATGGAAGTCTACTGTGATCTTTGTTGCCCCCACTCTACATATTATCAATGTATCACTTTCTTTTAACTCTACTTATAAATCCTAGACTAACTTTGATAAAGGAAAATCCTTAAATTCAAACAATTTTAAGGGCTCAGTAGCATGGCTTCCATCCACAATTTAACAGCTCTGGAACCTTTTATCAGGAAACTGTCACAATTTTCAGAAAGATGGACGGAGGTCTTTCAACTAGTGTATTATTCCTTCCAACAACTTGTTGTCAAACATTATAAAATAACTAGGTTATAATACATTCTATATCTCTTTAAAGGTTAGATTCCTAAATACCCACAACAAAACAACTTTCTATCAGGATGCTAACAAATGGCAAAGACACAGTAGATGTTACCAGGTTCCGTGGTTTTTTCTGATTACTTAGTGAAAAAGTAATCAGTGCCATGTATTCCCTTGACATTACATCCTTTTTCTTGAAGCTATATTAGCATGAACTAGATCTTCTGATTTTTAAAACTAAATAAATAGAATGTATAAATTAGGTGATCATTCATCAATGTATTTTACATAATCTAGCATTACTTCTTTTTCAGCTTGTCATAAGCATATTTGAACATTAAAAGACTTAAACATTTCAAATCTTATTTTTCAACTTAGTCATCCTTATAGAAAATGTATATTCTGTAGAACTGAATGTACTCTTTAGGTATCTGACTGGCTAATAATCCCAGTCATATCTCAGTGTGTTGATGAAACTATTGGATTTTGGTTTAACATCTTGAATCTCAATGTATGGCAGTTTACTGCTCATCTCAGTAAAATACTTCTTTTTGAATGGCTTCTTTCTGCAGCTCTGGGATTTCACAAGGTTGTTGCATAATTTTATACACTTGTACTTTCTAACTGCATTCATTTGTCTTGGTTTTAGATGTTTTTTTTTTATCTTGCAGAGATGCCATCAATAAAGACAAATTAAACTTCCTTCAAATAGAGACAAAACAAAAAAAAATAAATCAAATTGATAAAGCAAAAATATTAAATATTGATGACTCAGGGATTGTAAGGGTATGCAAAATTTAAAAAAAAAAGTAGGTCTCAAAATATTCTTTATAAGAGGTGTCTCAGAAATCCCACAAGTTGGAAACATGAGGAAAGTGATCACCCAGATTACTCAGGTCTTCACCTGGTCATTGCTAACCACCTCAAGACAGCTTATTAGCACACCTGTGAATGCTGGTAGTGCATTAAAACCTTCCTTATGTAGTCTGGATCCTGATTATGCAGGGATTTGGAAAAATCATCATAAGAAGGTGATTTGATAGTTCAGAGGGACATACTGAAGACTGAGTAATAGATACAATATGGGTGGTCCTATTTCTGCACTCAGTTCAACATGCTGAGCTAAATGTTTAACTGCACAAGCTCAGCTGAGATGCATCCAACATCCACACAACAATTTCAAACTCGGTGGGTAGAATAAACTCCATAGGTAGTGGCAAGACCAGATGACTAGTGATAACTCATTCAGAAATATCACTTGGTTATCAAGGATCACTCAGATCTTGTACACCTTGAATACAAACACCAGTCAATGAGTCTTGTAAACAATACAATAGGCAGGAACAGGAGATGCTGATGAACTTAAAGTTTTTGAGAAACTCCTTAGCAAGAATTTTGGATATATTGAGCCTCATGTTTTCATCTTACATCCAGAAAATTATATGATCTAGACATTCATCAGCAGGACCCAAATAATATACTATGAAAAAAGAAAACTTACAGCTGTGTATCATCTAAATAGGTATGGTGCTATAGACATCTCCAATGAGCTAGCTGACTGAGTTGAAACATATACATATATATATATATATATATATATATATATATATATATATATATATAAACAAATAATTGGACCCAAAAAGTAGCCTTGTGGGACCCAGCAACTAAGGTATGAGGCAAAGGAACAATTAACCTTAGAGAATACTTCTGAGTTTTTCATCAGAAGTAGAAGAAAGACCAGTTAAATGCCAAATTAAATGCCCCATTCTGCATCTTCAAATTCTTCAAGAAAGTCAAGTGGTCAACCATATCCGATATTACAGAGAGATCAAGGAGGGAATAATACCTTAGTTTTCATGTCTGCAAAATGTTTAATTGTGTGAGTGCCATCTCAGTGCTGTGGCAAGCTTAGAAGTTGGACAGAAATATCTCCCAGAGAACAATATATTTTAAAATAGCACCAAGCTGCTTACATACTGCTCCCAATAAAATGAAGTTTGGAGAAAGCGTGACAACTCTTCAGTGTGGCTTGATCCAAAGTACAGTTCTTACAGCATTGTTGCAGACAAAGCCTTTTTGAAAACTAATTGATGTACACTGATCCATAGACAGAAGTGGATATATCTGCAGACAAAAGAACACATAACATCCAGAGAAGCCATAAGCAACTTTGTTGGGTCTGGTCAGTTCCTCACGTAGAGGGGATTCAGATTTAGAAACTTTTTTTCTTTGACACATGGGTTCATAGTTTAATAAGTTTATATCAGGCTAATGACCACCAAAACATTTATAAGCCTGGCCATTAAATCCAACCCAGTTGTGTCCTTATGTATCCCGGGCATTTATTAGGAGGGGATATGATGATTAGGAAGCTTCTGAAGGTCATTTGGGGGGATGTTTTTTTTGCATTACTGCCTTTCTCTGTCTATCAGAGATGTGGGCATCAGGCCCAGGGTGAATTTCTGATTTCCCATCCATTGGTCAAAGGTGCGGTTAAGTATGGTTAGAGATGAACTCTGCTAACCCTATTTCAAAGATTACTTTATTTCTTCAGAAATCCAACAGTTCCTGCCTTCTTTTTTATAGATGTTTATGAACAGGGTAGAACTTGAATATTATTAATTATAGTGTGTCAGACAGATGTTAAAATTTCTTTTTTCATAAAATCCAGGCTGTTTTCTCCTTAGAAATTCTCATTCTCCCTTTTCTTCCATTATTGCTTATGCTTTGGGCAAAGATTTCACTTTTCCTTTAAAGGAAACAAAAAGGCTTATTTTATAACTTTTTACCAACTGTTTATTCTGTTTCTTTTACCCTTCAGCTTGGTCCTAGGATTATGGACTCAGATACTCAGTGAAATTTTTCCAGCACACAATTAAATGACAATCATTTCAAATGTAGTTTTACTTCTGTCACAGAGAAATATAATGCTGTTGTGTCTTTCGGCTTTTCCTGGTTAGGGGGGTAGAACAGTGGGAACTCCGTGATTGGCAGTGCAGATTTTTACGCGTGCCGAAGTTTGTCTGATGCATGCTGAACCATCAACTTAGGTACGCCCATTCATGCATGCTCCACACAGACACAGCCTAGCTGAGAATTAGATAGACAACGACAATGCCTTACTGTGAGGCAACAAAACGCCCCGCCTAGCCAACTGGCCCTTAAACATTCCATTATCTTCCAGTGAGCTTGATAACTTCAGACTGTTAATAAAGTAACAGGGTTTTGTTTTCACCCAGTAATATGGGTAACTGCCTGCTCTAAAATTAAAATACAGAAATAATTATTTAGCCTTTCTTTCATATCAGAAAGTGACCAAGTATCATTAAATTATCATTCTAGCCATTAGTGAAAATCAGATTCCATTATAAGTTGGCAGAAGTGGGCATATTGTCAAATTGTATTTCAGACATGGAATTAAAACTATCAGTTGCCAATGTCAGGACTTGGAGATTAAATGACATTTTTTAAAACTAATCCAGTGTACTCTGAATCACAGACAGTTGGCTACCTGTGATGTCCATTCAAAAGATAATCCAAAAGGTCTAGTTATGGAGCCATTTTCTTTTTCAGCAATTCTAAGGCCAGGAAAACTAACTGAAAACAGGTAGTAATAAGTCCTGTACTCAAGTGTATTAGTGAAAACTTCATTGCTTTCACTCAAGAATATTAGTGAAAACTTCATTGCTTAGATATAACTAGTGCTGTGTTCTCACAACTTGTTAGTATTTTTGGTTTTAAACTTTTGTGTTGGGATTTTTGGCATCAGTATACCAAAGTTTTTTCTGTGTGATTTCTGTGTAACATGAGTAATCTTTGTAAGCTATCAGCCATTGAACTCTGTGTTTCAAGCCTAGCAATCTTTACTGGTATTAGTATAGTCTTATGACTTAGTGTGTGTGTGTGTGTGTGTGTGTGTGTGTGTGTGTGTGTGTGTGTGTGTGTGTGTGTGTGTGTGTGTGTGTGTGTGTGTGTGTGTGTGTATGTATGTGTGTATGTAGATAATATATAGTTACATAGCTAGATATATAGTTTGATATACTTGTATTTTGATTATCCAAAAGCTGGTTAACTTAGTTTATGACTAGGTAAACATCCACAGCAAAATAACGAATGACTGTTTTAGCTTGAAGGACTTTATTATGTTTTGTCATTATATTACTGTGTGTCGTTTTGACTCCTTTATAACATTTTTTGCAGTGTGTTAAAGCAGATGACACCAAAGCTTCCTCTGAGAACATTAGGAGTGTGATGTGGTCACTTTTAAAGCAAGCCCATGCTGGGATTGACTTGGGCAAGATTTCCCTTCCCACATCCCTCCTGGAACCTCGTTCACTCTTGGACACAATGTCTGACTACTGCTATCATATGGACATTCTTTCAGTGTAAGTGAACTTTTTTGCATACTGTGATCATCACTCATTATTATGATAAACACACACGCACACAGACACATACATATGCACAAGTGATTGTTTCATGAAATAAACTCTCAAAAGAGCAATCATAAAAAGAATGATAATTTTAGACTGAATCTAAAATAGGCTCATAGATTCATAGTTATATGCTGGGCTAATGACTACCATGACTTTTATAAGCCTTGCCATGAAATCCAGCCAAATTGTTTCCCTGTGTATTATGGGTATATATTAGGAGGGAGTATGTTAATTACAAAATTTCTAGAGGCTATGTGGGGCAGTGTGTTAGTTTGGGCATTACTGTCTACCTGTCTCTCCCTGTCTAACAGGGACATGGGGGCCAGACTCAGGGTGAATTTCTGATTTCCCATCCATTGGCCAAGGTCACCCTTATATAGGATTAGGGATGGCCTCTGATTCCCATGTATGGGGAGCTTATTCCAGAGCCTGGGGATTGTCTGAGACACATATCTGTCTCACCAACATGCCTTATTTATAAAATAAGCACAATTTAAATCTAGTGGTTCTGATGCTGTTCATTTTGAGGATGTGCAAAAGGTCCATCAGAGCTGGTTCTGTGATTGCCTTGTTTGCCAGACATAGATCACCTCTCTGTAATCTGTAGGTGACAGAGTATAGAG
>NC_056745.1:850096890-850231890 GCF_019279795.1 Protopterus annectens
ACACTACCCAGTAAACAAATGTGAAATAAAATAAAACCAATAAATAATTTCTTCATGTGGTCTGAGGTTGTGCAGGTTTGGGCGATCATCTCCTTTCTTAGTATCTCTTCTCATTCATGGGAACAAATTGAGGAGGAGAGGTTCTTGCACATCTACTTATGAGTTGTCCTGCACATCTATGAAGAAGATACGACCTCAAAAAACAAAGAGACAGCTGTTACAAAGATTGGATGAATAGCATTCCTTGTAGGTAGAAGGTCATGAAAACAAGATTAGTGTCCAGTTGCTTTAGAAAGCTAAGTCTGTGAGATACAAACTAGCTACATTCTGTAGTCATGGATCTGAGTTCCTCAAATTTCTCTTGCAAGTTATATGACTCTGAGAAAGTCAGTTAAGTAGTCCTTCTTTGTCTCCTTAGAAAAGAGGCATTTATACATATATTCTTACCTGCGGATGGGCAAAAGAATCATCCTTGGTGATGTTGAAATATGGCAGATGCTACTTAACTGTGTTACAGAACTTCGTACTGAATGGAAAGTTGTACTAACAATTTAACCTTAGCCAGGGTTTATGTATCTACTGAACTTTGAGATAACTGGCTTTGAGCTTGATATTTGAACAACATTTTGCATTTTAGTAAAAGGAGATTCACCTGTGCAGAATTTGTAATAGTAAATATAGCTTATAATAATTTAAAACTGGTCCTGCCCATTATGTTGGTGAAACACGAAGAAGAGGTATGTTTAACGTACTTGTAACATACTTCTGTGGACTCTGTGAAGAGAGACATGGCAGATTGTGTCACAGGCAGGTATAAGCCAAGCCTTAAGTAGCATTCTACCTTCTCCAAGGATGATGTTATAATACTGACAAAAAATAACTGACTTCAACAGTTGACTTAGCTTCTGGTGTCACTTGAAAGGGATCCAATATCTGTCAGCCTCAGAAGACATGGTCGATAGGCCATGCTGCTTTGCCAGAGATGGTCTACACCTGTCTCCTTTAGGCTTTTAGATACTGGCAAAGGCATTAGCTACCTTACTGTACTTTGTTAGGCAGTGTCAAAATAATCAACTTCATAATATAGCAGAATCCTCTCTAGATAAAGTGAAGGTACTGCTGCTTAATGCTTGGAGTCTAAACAAGAAACTGTACTCCCTGGAAGCACCCTTCACCTTGGAAGATGCTGAAGTCTATGTAGTCACCAAGACACAGTTCAAACCATGGAAAGCACCTTCTTATTGCAGGGTTACAATGTCTTCCATAAGTTCAGACTACGAAGTGAGCATGAAAGAAACAAAGAACCAAAGGAGGAGGTGTTTCCATCTTCATTAAGTATAAGTAGACCTTGAGACTGGTCAAACAGTATGACTCTCTCAAGTTACCCCATGTCCAATTAACCATGGGCAAAATCCCCTACCACATCATAGCTAGCTATAGGCCTCCCACCATGAACCAAAAAAAGCAGGCCGCATACCTGGACTTACCACAGTTACTTACCATACAGCCCAACACCTTACTCATGGTTAATCGACTGGCAAACATACACGACCAAAAACATGCTAGCTCAGAGATCCTTGGACTTTGCCAATGTAAATGATCTAGAACAGCTAGTCAGCACACCCACAAGGGGCTCAAATGCCCTACACATAGTACTAACATAGGAGAGCATTGCACCCCCACTCGTGATGTCCACCCTTTTAGGATTGGACCAAAAATCAGTCTCCTTCAATGTAATTATAAGGCCAGGTACCCCAACAAGCTCAAAAATGGTTAAGAATTTTTCCAAGACAAATAACCTCCTACTGAGTGATAGTATAAGAAGTTTCAAACCCCCCTGAACACAGATAACATGCACTTCTATGCAGAGGTGTACACTAACACCCTGTAGAACCACTTAAGCAGTTGTATAGAACCGGCTGTACCTGAGCGGATTAAAACCAGGTCTTGCTGAAAAAACAAGCCACCCTGGTGGACCCCCTAGTATAAACAGGCCATACAACAAAATAAAGAAACTGATGCCAACAATGAGAGGTAACACGTTCAGCAAATGAAGAACTCCCTCTCTAGTCTAAATAAACAAATTATCAATCTTGTCAAGTTCTCCAAAGCTAATTACAAAGCAAAAATAGCCTCCCTAGCTAAGGATATTCTCAAGGCTTTCTTTAACTAAGTCCAAAGTCTAAAGGGGAATACCTGGGTATGGGCTGAACTGGTTGTGGATCGCACTATCTATACTCAACTGGAGGTAATAGCTAACTTGCTAGCTGACAGATTTGGAGCACATTTCACTCCCCCCCATCCCCACCAGCCATCCCCCAAAGTAAACCATTCCTCAGCCTTTTATCTCAAGAGAACAAGTAATCTCTGCACTTTCCAAAACCAAAAACATAGCATCAGTGATACCAGACAACATCTCAGGTTGCCTTTTAAACAACTTAAATAATGATATAGCAGACCCTTTTGGATCCCTAGTTAACCACAGCCTGTGAACTGGCTATTTTCCAGTGGAAGGGAGGACAGCAACATAATTATAGACCTATAAGCTTGACTAGCCTCATCTGCAAGACCATGTAAAAAATTACTATGAACTTTATCAGCAAAGACATAGGTAATCTCCAAACTCTGTACCCAACCCAGTTCAGATTTGTTAGGGGTAGATTATGTCTCTTAAACCTGGTTGATTTCTTCGAGAAAGTCACCAAGACCCTGGATGATGGAAAGACAGTTCATGCCACCTACTTTGACCTAGCCAAGGCATTTGGCACAATCCCCCACCCATGTATTATAGAGAAACTCTCCCAATTGGGATTTAACCCCTATGTCACCAGATTGGTAGCCAACTGACTCACCGACAGGACACATACTGTCAAAGTGGGTAACTTTACCTCTAGCAAAAGACCACTCACCAGTGACATACCACAGGGTTCTGTGCTGGGCCATTTACTGATTGGAATCTATTTCTCAGAAGTCTAAGAAAACATGGACAGCCTGTAGTTGAACAAGTTCACTGACAATTGCAAATTAAGAGCAATCACTGGCTCCTCCAATAATGCTAATTTACTGCAGAAAGGGTTAACGCAAACAGATGATTGGTGCCAAAGCCAAGGATTGAAACAAAATGCAAAAAAAATACATGATTCCCTTTGGGAAAGCTAACATCTGTGCTAATTACATTATAGACAGCATCCCCTAAGTGTAGACCCTGTGGCACATAATCTGGCTCCACAGTTTGGTAGCAATTTGAACTTTGTCCACCATGCATCCACAGTTGTAAGGACATCCTTCTATGTGGCACATCTGATAAGTAAAGGCATCACATCTATACATTTATGATGTTATAATTCCATTATACTCGGCCTTCATCAGACCAATAATTGAGTACAATGCTCCATTTTTCATGTATCTCACCAGACACCTGCAAAAGCTGGAGACACACACCGACAAAATGGTGGGTACACAAAACAGGTCACTGTATTCTATCTCTTACAGGCAGCTAAGGGGTGACCTGTGCTTGGCTTACAGGGCAGTCTTTGACCTGGCTCTGATGGAAATGCTACACATACATAAATCAAACTGCATGCGGGTCACTCGCTCCAGGGATCTTAACCTAGCCTGTGACATGAACAAATCATGCTGGAGAGATAGATACATCTCCCAGAGACTACCCCTTCTCTGGAACAAGCCTACCATTCATGTAAAACAGAGTCCCTCCTGACTCTCTTCAAATGCAGCCTAGATCAATGGATGGGTGATCATAAATTCACTCCTGGGGTGGTGCCCATGTCCCTTATGGACAGAAGCAGTCATGTATTAATTACCATAGACTCATACCTCTGCGAACTTCATTCACCCAACTACTGACAATTGAGACAACTTGGGATAAATATGGCTAGGCTTGTAAGGGCTCCTAGGCCATTAGCCTAGTAACCTCCAATGAACTTATGAATCCATAATACAGTATGCAATGTAATGTTGTTCTGCAAAGAAATTCTAGGTATTTCTTACAATTGTTCAGAAAAGGTATGTAACATACATGATACAAAAATGTTTGAGGAATGTCTAAGTGGTAGCTAATAATGAACTGGTGAACTGCCAACCATATCATTTTACTCAACAATTACTTTGATGGTTACTAGTGGCAATATCAACTCATCACATCAGACAAGCAGTACATAAATCATTGCATCCAACTTTCTAATGTGGACTCAACCAGAACTAAATGCATTTACATTCTGAGATGTATTGGGATGCTCTGTTGCATTTAAGCCCATTATTTTAAAGTTCCAAGAGACACATTAACCAGTCAATAGTAAACTCTTTTTAACTTTAGGTAATAGAGTAATTCTTGTGGGTCATATTTCAAGATAGACCCCCAGGCTCCCAGATGGTTGATTGAGGTGAAAAAAAAAAAAAAAAATTTTTTTTTTTTTTTTTTTTTTTTGTATTGAGATTATGATTGAGATTACGCATGTAGAATAAGGTCTATTAAATTAAATACTGCATACTTACAAAGCCAAGACTGGTAGTTACCAGAAAGTGGGAGCTTCAAAAAACTTCACAATCTGTCCTGTTTACCTCATGTGTGATATTGCATACATTTTGTTGAATACTCCTTAGTACTTGCATGCTATAATTTTCTAACCAAATTAACTGCTTCATACCGTACAATGTTTGCATTTGCTTTGTAAAAGTGCATACTCATCCACAAACAAAAGGGTCTGCAGGTCCTTGAACTGCTGTAGACTACTTGTCAAAGGTAGGCAAGGCCACATTCCTCCAAGTGTGAGAAGGAAGAGGTAAACATTCCACGGAGCAAACAAAGGCTAGCCCCCATTTTCCATACTTAGTAGACAGTTTTGGTGATGGGAAGTGTAACTATGTGAGACACTGAGAGACACTGTAGGATCTGTTAAGGTACAGAATGCTTCTGTCACAGAGTAAGCCATATACTGTTCCTAAAAGAAAATTACTGAAACCCTCTTATAAATATTTTAGTTTTCTTGGACTCATGTTAAAGCAGCCTTTTTGGTTGTGTGGCTGTAATAAGACCATTGTCACCTTATTTTGTAATCGGTGCCATTCAACAGTAGAGTGGGCTAAGATGTACACCTGAGCAGTGATCTCTGTATACCGGTGAAATGTATAATTCTGAAAGTAATCCATTAAATACCAAAATACTTACCTTTTCTTATCTTCTTTGTCCTGAAATGTCACATTTTATTTTTCTGATTGTTAGCCACATTTCTCATTAATGATTTTTGTGAGCAAAGCTGACATGTATTAATTTGTTTTCTATAAAACATTGATTCACAGGGCTGCAGCTGAAGACAATGCATACAGTCGTTTCAAAAATGTGGTGAAGTGGTACTTGTCTGGATTCTACCAAAGGGCGGAGGTATGTCTGTAGCACTGTTGGTCTGTTAGTTGTATGTTTTGTATTTCAGTCTCTCAAACTGCAACCTTTAAAATTAAGTAACATCTTTCAGATATTATAGCAGATGGCCAAAAAGATGAGTCGTTATCTTCATCAACATCATAGTGCACCTACAAATACTAGACTCAGAATAGTTTCCGATGAGATTTTGTGATTCTTCATTTATTATTACATCAGGAAATTTTTAAGCATTATCGGTGAATTTGATGGCTGATTGCTTAACATAAATCACAGCTATTGACAAGTATGACTGCATCTCTTTTATATTCTGTAGTAGCAATATAAAACCCTTTAAGTGGTAGAAACATCAGTGATACTTCACAAAATGTGCAAACTATTCATCCCTATCTAGCTTACATTTAACATCTTATAACGTTTGCAGGTGTACACATCCAAATGGGTTTAACTTACCATTGATATTATCTGTGATACTTTTGTTATCTGACTTACTAGCTTGTGTAACATTCCCTGCTTCAGTTATGAGACTGCAGGTTTTGAGGCAGCAGTTTCAGATATACTTTTTAGCTTACATATATGATTTATGTAAAACAAAAAAAAGTTAACAGAGCACCACATTTACTTAGTTTGTTAGTTAATTTGTTATCTAGTTATAATAAGTCCAAGAAATATCACTCCCCACAAGACTAACGCTACCTGTGCCAAACTCAGTCCAAGCACATAAACTAACATAAAAGGCACAGTAGTGATGCAGGCAGTAAACACAGCACTAACCAAAATAAAGGAAACAAAGCTGAAAGAACTGCTGATTCATGAACTTTAAAATTCGGATTTATTGTGATACAAACAGGAGAAGTGGTAAGCGCTTACACCTGGATAGGCTTCTTCAGACCAAAAGGAACCCCCCCCTCTTGTACACCCTTATATGGCAAAAAAGGTGCAAAAACAGATAAACCATTAAAGGCACAGTGCAACTATCATAGTACACAACATAAATAAAGTGCTTACTCTAAAATACATTAACCATAGTAAAATAAAAACGCCTATACCACTCATAAAACATGAATATAAATGCATAAAAACAAAAAAGCTGCATAAATTCATACTAATTGCACAACACTAACAATAAATCCTCTCATAAAAATGCTCTCATAAAAATGCTCTCATAATATATGTAAAAAGCACAGTCATACATATCACTTCAATCTCCTGGACTTCAGGAAAGGTCTCAATAGTACTTTCTCATTCAGTCCAGGAAAAACATCTGCTCTAAGTCTAACAATCCATTTATATTCATTACTCTCAATTCTACCCCTCACATCCCCCCCTCTAAAACTAGTGTGTGTAAGATCTAATACTTTAAAATGAAAAAGATGCGTGGAATCATTAGACAAGACATGTTTGGACAGAGCATTGACAGTGGAATGAATCCTGATCTGGTAGAGATGTTCCCTTATCCTGTCCCTCAGCCTCCTGTCCATCTTGCCTACATAAAATGCAGCACAGGCTCCACAGGAGGCCAAATAAACAACATGTGTAGATTCACATTGTGCACGAACTCTAACTTCATGGTTAGTGCCATAGACAGGGTGATAGAAATGGACATCGGTAACTATGGAACAACAATAGTTGCAACCACCGGGTACAGTACCAGCAACCCTATCACCTCCACCATCCATAACAGGATAACACAGCAATTTCTTTAAATTTGATCTATTCTTATAGACAAAACCTGGGGCAGCACCCACAATTTCCCTCACATTCGGGCCCAGTGTTAACATACCCCAGTGAGATCTAATCACATCCTTCAACCTACCTACATCCTTAGTATAATATAAGGGCACTCTGAAACCATGATTTCTACTCCCTGCCAGAACACCCTGGGAGGGGCCATCATGGTCCACTCCAGTCTCAGAGAAAAAGGATGCAGCAGCTTGTTCCCTCAAATTAATGAAGTCTGCCAATCCTCTCTCCGTGTCAGATGTCTGATATTCCCTGCTCTTAAAACTCTCACATAAATCCCTAACATCTGCCTCAAAACCATCCTGAATGGGATTATACCATGACGTCCTATATACCTGACCCCTCACAATATTACCAAAGATGTAACCTGGATGCATACTGCGTCTATGGAGATAGGAATTAGGTTGACCCTCCTTTCTATACACTCCTGTGTTCAATAGGCCACTTTCCAATCTCTGAACGTAAACATCCAAAAAGGAAATCCAATTCTCAGAAACCTCATTGGTAAATTTCAGATATTGCGTTAGACCATTAACTCTCTCCAGGAAGAGAGATAACTCATCTTTCGTGCCCTTCCAAAGGAAAAGCACATCATCTACAAAATGCCTATAAAACTTCACGTTCCTCGAAAAATCACCCATACCAAACAAGAACTTGGTCTCCCATGCAGCCATAAAGAGGCTGGCATAGCTATTGGCACAAGAAGTGCCCATAGACTCGCCATCCATCTGTAAATAGCACTGAGAGCCAAAACAAAAAATGTTGTTCTCTAATCTAATCTGTTCTGTAATCTAAGAGGATTTATTGTTAGCATTGTGCAATTAGTATGAATTTATGCAGTTTTTTGTTTTTATGCATTTCTATTCATGTTTTATGAGTGGTATAGGCGTTTTTATTTTACTATGGTTAATGTATTTTAGAGTAAGCACTTTATTTATGTTGTGTACTATGATAGTTGCACTGTGCCTTTAAGGATTTATCTGTTTTTGTGCCTTTTTTGCCATATAAGGGTGTACAAGAGGGGGGTCCTTTTGGTCTGAAGAAGCCTATCCAGGTGAAAGCGCTTATCACGTCTCCTGTTTGTATAACAATAAATCCGAATTTTAAAGTTCATGAAGCAGTGGTTCTTTCAGCTTTGTTTCCTGCATTTTGGTTAGTGCTGTGTTTACTGCCTGCATCGCTACTGTGCCTTTTATCTTAGTTTATATTGTTATCTAGTTAGTTTACCAGGGTAGTACACCAATTCCAATAAACAGTTTGCATGCATAGCCCAATAACCTAACATTGTTTGAGTGTTTTAAAATACAGAGGTAATACAGAGGGCTCAAGTGAAGTCTGGTATCCCACCTATGACCCAGAGGGTTTCAGGACTAACAAGAAACAGAGTACAAAGGATTAATCCAGATAAAATCACTTTAGCTAACAGATCTAGGAAACTCACTCTCTGATACCCCCCCCCCCCCTTACAGGAGGAATAATGACATTTTGAAGTTTTAAGCAGTTTATTCAGTTAAATAGATAGATGGATGAGTGTTTTTCTAGCTCTATTAGTTTTAGGCTCTGCCTTGCTTCTGGATCATGGGTGGATACACACACACACACACACACACACACACACACACACACACACACACACACACACACACACACACACACACACACACACACACACACACACACACACACACAGCCTCTCTCCACACCAAGTTCCATCTTAGACAAAACCTAAGACTTTTAGCAACTGGAAGTGGATAACAGCAATATATAAAACTAAACATCCTACCTATAATAATCTTGTCTACATAATAAGCAACTACCTGAAATGCTATGCTGAATTAAAAAAAAATACCTCTTATTGAAACCATGAATAGCAAGTGAGATTTCCTTTCCCCTGTCAATGTAATTGTAATGATAGGAGGTACTACCAGCACAGTAGCTGGAATTTTTTAAATAATTATATGTTATTTGTAAGTAGCAAACTGATTTATACAAGATGCTTGTGTTACAAATGTATTAGAACTGTATATCATATGTATGTCAAACTGATTTGTACATATGTTTGCGCTGAAAAGGTATTTGTAAATTGCTTATGCTTCAAATGTTTCAACAGTGTGCCTTACTGGAGACACAAAAAGTGTACATGCACTATTGTAACTGTTTAAATGGATATGTTTTAACAGAGGAAACTGGAAGGTGAACCTCAGTCCAGCAAACTTTTAAACTATATCTGAAATTAAATCACTTTATGGGCTAGGCCCATAAAGATGATATCTCACAGGTTGCAATGCAGCCATAGACACAAGGTCTGCACTAGAAAGCTTTCTGTATTGTCTCTGGAGTGAACTAATTACTTCTCTGGAAGCACCTAAAGCTTCGTGCCCACTGAGTGGTGCACAGCTACAGTTATCCCACTTCATGAGGGGGGAATCCAACTTGGATCCTGAGAACTACCGCCCCATCAGTCTGATGAGACAGATCTGCAAGGCCATGGAATGTATTATCATGGAACTTATAAACAAAGACAATGGAAACCTTAAAACACTGGACCCCACCCAGTTTGGGTTCGTTAAAGGCCAATCTTGTCTCCTAAACCTTATTGACTTCTTCAAGTCAGTCTCCAGAGCTGTGGATGAGGGTAAAGCAGTCCACACAGCCTATCTGGACCTCGCCAAGGCCTTTGACACAATCCATCACTCTGGAATCATAGATAAACTTACTAAGCTGGGCATTAATCCCTACATCACTTGATGGGTTGCCAACTGTCTTACTGACAGAACCCACACTGTAAAAGTAGTTGACTCTAAATCCAGCTCCAGACAAGTGACAAGTGGAGCACCTCAGGGTACAGTCCTGGGACCTCCCTTGTTTGGCATCTACTACTTTGAAGTATAGGCCAACACTAAGGGACTCTGGCTAACAAAGTTTGCAGATGGCTGCAAACTGGGAGCCATTATTGAATCCCCAAATGATGTGGATACTCTACAAAAGGGCCTTACAGAAACAGATGCTTGGTGCCAGAGCCATGGGCTCAAGCTCAATGCCAAGAAATGTATAGTTATCCCCTTTGGAAAAAAACATGTACCCATGAATTATCACAAAGGTGGCAGTACACTAAACGTCGAAAGTGTGAAAAGAGACTTAGGGGCACAGGTGGACAGTGGTCTCACCTTCAGTAATCACATCGCCACAACAGTCAGGAAATCCTTCTATGTGGCACACCTCATCACTAAGGGCTTTTCATCCAGGAAAAAAGAAGGTCATTGTCCCACTGTACTCATCCCTCATTAGACCCATTATAGAATGCAATGCCCCATTTGGTATGTACCTCTCAAGACAGCTGCAACAACTGGAAAGGCTGCAGAAATACCTCACTAAAAGAATCACAGGCCTAATGCAGATGCCCTATGCTGACCGCCTTAAAAAACTCCAGCTATACTCTATAGCATATCGTCTACTCTGATGCGATCTCTGCTTAACATACAAGATCATGTCAAACCAAGAGTTGTTGGACATGCTACACTTAACGAAATCCCAAACCCTCAGAGCCTCATGCTCCAGGGATCTAAATCTTGTCATCACAATAAACAAAACATGCTGGAGGGATAGGTTCCTGACCCAGAGACTCCCCAGACTCTGGAATAGACAGCCCATACATGACAAGCAGAGCACCTCTTTGGCCCTCTTCAAAAGGAACCTTGATGATTGGATGGGAGAAAGGAAATTCACCACGGGGATCATGTCAGTCACCCTGCTAGACAGAGGCCCAGGGAAGTAAGTAGTGTGGGAAGAAATAGCCAGGGAATTGTTATGGCTAGGCTTGTATAGGCCCTAGGGCAGATAGCCTAGTACCAACCTATGAACCTATGGAGGTATAAAATTGATTATGACTTCTAGCACCTGCCACAGATCTGAATAAAGCCTTGTGTGTGTGTTTTTACAGGTAGGTGCTAAATCCTGCCAGCTTCCAACAATGGGGGGTTGCATGGGAACTAGAAGTCAGATGACCAGAAGTGATGTCATTCTATAGGCTATCCCAGAAGTAATATTTTCAATATTATTTTGAGATGTCTTTTAGTGAGACTGAGCATTTTGTATTGTCTTAGGCCTGACAACAAAAAGGGCCATTCACCACATCATCTGCCTTGCTCTATTAAGTAAGTAGGGAATAGCATAATTATTTTAGTTTATGTCCGGAGTATAGTGAAGCTTAGTTTAGATTTTGTTTTTTTTTTATTTGTCTGAGTCTGTTCTTCAATGTTATTTTAAATATCCCCTGTGATTTTTGAACTCTGGTGTCACTGTGAATAGATATTTAGTACTGTCTTGTTCTTTCATTGTTTATTATTAAATATATTTAAACATTTCATTGTGGCTTATCTTTGTAGAGATGTTTAAGTTTTGAGAGTGTTTGCATATTTATTTGGTGACACTGTGTGGGCCACTCCTAATAGCCTTGCTCTTGGCCAAACTACCATTTATATTAATATTAATTTCACTCACTATATTGGGTACTCTTGGGAGTGCCATAAGGTAGTTGGCAGGAGTCTCTGGTGGCAGTCATACCTACCTTATATTCTGGGCAGAAGGGGGCATAGCTAGTAAACCTGTGCCAGCTTTTCCCAGGTTTGTGTGTGTGTGTGTGTGTGTGTGTGTGTGTGTGTGTGTGTGTGTGTGTGTGTGTGTGTGTGTGTGTGTGTGTGTGTGTGTGTGTGTGTGTGTGTGTGTGTGTGTGTAAATCTGACTTCAAACAGCGTGTGTGTCAGCTACTTTTGTAGGGACATGAAGCACTGTTTAGATAGAGAGGGTGGTGGCGGTCTTGGCTTGGACACTCAACTGAGATTCCAATTTTATAGCTGTGCCATTGGAGAATCATACTGGGGATCTGGAGAAGGAGGGATAAACCAGGCCCATACTGACTGTGCTCCCTGTATGCTATTAAGGGAAATTGTAGTTGATTGTACTTGATGCAGAGAGCTGCATCTGGAAATACTTGGTGTGCACCTGTTGTCCTCCAAGTGAATATTCCCCACTGGTGCCAGTGGTGAGGATTTATGCTCCTTGATTAATGGCCCAGAGGTGGAGGGTCATCACAGTAATATATTACAATTTAGCACCAACCTGTTACAAAACATAATATATAGATAAAAAACTGGGAGTAATTAGTAATTCCTGAACTGCCATTGATTATATACTATTTAAATGTAAGGGTCTATATTATATCATCAAACGCTTAAAAAAGCGAATGCTGATTGATCAACCTAATTTAAGCGAAAGCTTACAATCTCGAACTGTCAGATCAGCGATTTTTTTTCCCAGGGAAAAAAATCGCTGATCCAAAACATATACACACAACACAAGCACACCAAACAAACAGAAATCCACACACATACACCTAAAATCTGATACCTAACCCTACACTAAACTATGCACACACCACTAACTACCCACTTACCTTAACCCAAACCCTAACCCTAAAGTCCATCACTATTACACACTCACCTCACTCGCTCCCTAACCCTAACTCACTTAAATCCGCCCTAACCCTCATGTCCACTCAATCGCACACACACCTAACCCGAGCCCTAACCCTAACTCACCTAAATCACCCTAACACTCACATCCACACAATTGCACACTTACCTGAATCCGACCGGTAACTTTCCACCATAACACTGAAAATACTGAAGCAACAGAAACGGGCAACCAAATTATTTCCCTAGGAAAAAATTTGAGTTTCTGCTGCTTCGATATTTTGCAGTTTCGTGAAAATAAATTTGATCAATCAGCGTTCGCTTTTTTAAGCATTCGAGGATATAATATAGACCCAAATGTAAGGGGGTTATAGAGCCAGGTAGATTGTGATAAATCTACATCTCTGTAATACCAGCTATTCTTCTAAACTGACCGATGCAAGTATCTATAATGTCAGCCATTTTTTCTAAACTGACTGCAACACTGAAATGCTAACTTCTCTAACAGAGGCACTTGGAGAATTCTTAATGGTTATTAGTTTCAACGATGCTGGCCTTACCAGGAGAGATTTTCTTCCATATCTGTTTTTATCACATGCCTTCTACCAACTTATCTAAACTGCTGTAGTGCGCTTGTCCTGTGTGATACAACCTCAAAATTAATTTCCAGGTATATTGATCTGTAGACCACAGTGCATGCATAACTGCAACAGCTTCTTTACTTGTCCACCTTCTTACCTTTACTGGAGAGGAATAAAAAAGCCCTAAAATACTACTATAATCAGTCTTTCATCATTGTATGCATCATGTTTAGTCACACATTTCCTCAGCATCCAGCTGAGAAAGCACCCATCATGCAAGGGTCTCTCATATATCAACTATTATAAGAAATTATCTATTTTCTTTCTAAGATGGAACAGGCACCTCAGGTATATGGAAAGAAGGCTGAGAAACAAAATAAGAGCAATTCACTCAGTTAGGTCCTGATGAATCACAAACTTTGAGAAAAATGATCTATTTTAATGTTCTTTCTGCATGACAAATGGCAGATATTTTTGGGAATAGAAAAAATACCAGAAAAGGAGTCATATTCAATATCCTATGTAACTTCTAAGACTAGATCAGCATCTTTGTTTCAAGCCAGAACTTGACGAGTTTGAGAATGAGTTTATGTAAATGTACAGGTCCCATCAATATTACTGGCGTTTCATGAGGTCATAAGGACATATTCTTGAATGGTGCGGGATCCATTGAAAGCTCACGATACTGCACCATAACTGGCCTGGCACAGTACTCACCATCAAGGCTCATCCACTGAATGCTCACCACAGCTGCTCTTGTAGTCACTTCAGCTTTGAAAAAAAAAGTCTTCTACAGTGAGTTCTTCAGGCTTTTGTTTAAAACTGAGTATCCTCTGAACTTGTTCTGAACACAATGGTCAGCACTTATTGTCATATAGTTCCCTACTCACCCTATAAAAATTCTACCTTTGTAGAAACCATTACTCTAATGAGATAATCTTATGGCCATCCAATGGGCATTTATATATTTGATGAGGATATAATAGACTTTTGGGATCAGGAGCCAACAGAAACCTTCAGGATGTGTTGCTTAAGTAGCGAAATAAACTCAATAAGTCAGAGCTTTGACAAATTTGCTCTAATCAGTTTTTCTGCCACTAACATTTACAGACATGCAGGTGTAACAATCTTGTTGTTCAAAAACAATAGAGGTAGAGTGTCTTAAAATAATAATGCTGTAATAGAGTTAACTTGTTTGTTAAGCTTTTCATTTTTCTTTCTAGGGACTGAAAAAAACAAAGAAGCCATACAGTCCAGCACTTGGTGAAACTTTCAGATGCATGTGGGTCCACCCAGAAACCAAAAGCAGGACTTTCTATATAGCAGAACAGGTATTAGCAGGCATCAGAGACCATTATTTTGTATGCAATGTATTTATTTGCTGTTTGTTAACAGCATGAGTTAGCCAGTCCAAAGATCCTTTTAAATAATGACCTGGGCCTGAGACAATCATACAGAAAATTTATGCAGGACAATTGCATAGATAAACAAAACAGGAAAAATGGCGCAGGGGATCTAAAAAAATTAGAACCACCAAAAAGAATACCTACAAAGATCTTTGTTTACCATCTCTAGAACAAGATGCAGTATTTTTTAGAATGACAGATAAATTCCCTGTCCAAGAAATTCAAGAATGTATCCTTACCTGAGACAGACTCAGACATTCTTTTTGTTAATCCTTCTGCTATCTTGGGCAGAGGAGGCAAGTATTACAGAACATTACTAAATCTGGATACTTTTTCCTGAGCTGGTGAGTAACGATTCTTTTGGGTGCCCTTTAGGTGGTGCATAGATAAACACTTGTTTGTAAACTTTTGAATGGATATCATTAGATATGAGCAGAATGAGAATTAACAATTTAAGCATAATTGACAATGGCAAGTTTAACACACATCACATTAATAAAAATGTCATTGATTGTAAAATATACATAATTTAACTAGCATGCTAGGGCAGAAATTGCCTAACAAATCACAATGACAACAAATAACAAACACTGAGGTAAGAGCAAACTGCATTCTGCAGTTCAGCACTCCTGTAAAATTCAAAGCATTAGTTGTCATTATGAACTACATTTCACAAAGATTTAGTTTAGTGTGTACACTATTATTATACTATTATCTCAAGCAGCGTTTACATGCTACTTCACTGTGGAGATGTTCAGAGATGGCTGATTTACACACTTTGGCTTTTTATCAAGGGAGGGTATGTGTTCCTTAGTGCCGGGGCAGATTTGGAAAAAGTTCATTCTCCTTTAACTGTTTTGAGGAAATAAGTCTGTTCCCTGTGGGGGACTTTCCTCTTCATTGGATGGCAGTAACCATGATTCAGATCTTTTTAGATCAGTGTGCCTAGTGGATAGGTTGATCTTTCAGTGGTAGGTATCCAATTTGTAACGCAATTTAACAAAGTTGCATCAAGCTCATTTTAAAATGTTAAGTTTGATGCACAGTTGGAAGTCTGGTTGCATTATCAGCATTGTGTGATTTGTTTATTTGGCAAACTTGTAAGGCTGCCTTATTTTTGTTCATTGCACACTCATTGTTTTCATGTGACTAGACAGTGTTGCTTCAAAGTATCCACTTTCTTTCTAAACACACGGTTGAGCATATTCAACTAAATCTTTGAGCACTTATTACATTAGATATTTTGCCTATTCAGACAGTGGCAACGAGAGGTATTATTCACTGTTATTATGTTTGCATTATCTAGCAGTACTATAGGTCAGCAGGTGAACACATGGGATAAGTTAAGTGGATATTTACTTCACATCTCAAAACTGTTCTTCATTGTCAAAAATATGGAGTTTTCATTTCAACAAGATTCTGTTTTTCTGCTGTGGCAGGTATCCCAGCATCCCTCAGTCTCTGCATTCTACGTGAGTAACCGAAAAGATGGCTTTTGTTTCAGTGGCAGCTTACTGGTCAAAACCAATTTTTGTGGTAAGCAATCAATGATACCTGTCTAGAAAATAGATGTAAATCTGCTTATCATTTACAACAGTGATATATTTTTCTAGAATATAGACTTCAGTAGTGCATACAGGTAAGGAGTGCCAGATGGACTGAGTAAAAACCTGTGTTTGTGATACTTTTAAAGGAGACCGATTGCTGATTAATGCAATATACACACATGGCTTGTGAAGCGTATCTTATCTCACCAATAGTTTTGATCTTATTTGTTTCCTTTTTCTTCCTAAGTCCACATCAATAACATGATCATATGCCTTTGTACCATTGCAGTTTGACTAAATTTGTTAGTGGTGAGTGTTTAGTTTTATTTATTAGAATGCCTAAAAGAGTGTGGAAGGAAACATATGCTACATGATGGTATAAGAAGATATATAGTTGTACTATGTAAGGGAAGTAATAGGACATGGGGACACAGTTATATTGCTATCATTATATACGTGTTAGTAAAGGAGACCACAGTGGAACATATGGGGAACAAATAATGCTTAGGTCAGTGAATTTCAGGAACATGCAAGCCACAATTCTCTTTTACTGAACCTAGCAACTAACAAACATCATGATAATTTCTTAATAAAATCTATCATCTAAAGCAAGCTATAGAGATCACCAAAGCAGAAACGCAAGCAAACTCCACCCCCCAACACAACTCAAATGACACATAGCCCACAGACTCAGTGTGCCAATAAACCGCAGCCCATAAGGCAAAACAACATACCCAAACCCACTAGTCATAGGTGACTCTATAGTCAGGCACACTAATGTCCCATTCACTAGGCTATACAAGGAGAAGGTTACTGTCAGCTGCCTGTCGGGTGTCAGGATCGGCCACATAACCCATGCACTCAGGTCACTCCACAACAAGTACAAATATGACTCTGTCATTGTCCATGGTGGTGTGAATGACCTGAGATGTACCTCCCTGGATTACATGAAAAGAGACATGGAAGAGCTTTCTGATCTTGTAGCCCAGGCAGGTATGACCCTAGCCCTGAGTAGCATCCTGCCATTGCCCAGAATGATACTGCAGTACAAGGATAAAATGACTGACTTCAACAATTGCCTAAGCTTCAGGTGTCATTCTAAGGGGATCCAGTATCTGCCTGCCTGGGACTACATGATTGACAGACCATGATGCTTTGCCAGAGATGGCCTGCGATTCCAGATACTGGCTAAGGGTCTTGCCGCCCCTATAATGCCTTATTTAGGCAAGATTCAAATGACAAATTCACCACCATAACAGGAACAGGCAAGCAAAAACTGAGGGTAATGCTACAAGTCTAAATCTCAAAATGCACTCAGTCGAAGCACTCCTTAAAATGAAAAACATCAATATCTGTGCAGTGACTGAGACCTGGTTCAAGGCTCTAGAGAGCACCCCTGCATTACCAGGCTATAACTCATACCACACTTTTCGGCCATCTAACCTGGACCAGAACACCAAAGACAGAGGTGTGTCCATATTCATTAAGGATATCCACACCTCCAGGCTAGTTGCGCAGCATAATGCATCCTAGGTTATCCAAGTGCAACTAACTCTGGGCAAAACTGCAATCCAAATAGTAGCTTGCTACAGATCACCCACCATGTTCCAGGATTCCCACTCCTCTTTTTTTGATATACTGGAAAATATTAGGGTTCAACCAAACCCCCAAATAATGTGCGATTTCAACTACCTCACCATTAACTGGGAAAACTACTCATGTACCAACTCTTTCACTAGCCGCTTTCTGGAATTCATAAATTCCAGTGCCCTGGATAATTTTATCCACACCCCAACCAGGGGCAACAATATCCTAGACCTAGTCATTACCAACATGAGTGGCCGGTGTTCCACACCTGAAGTCAACTCCTCGTTGGTCAGATCCAACCATAAGCTAATCACCCTAGATATCCACATCTCGCCCCAACCCACCATTAAGGAAACCATGGTAAAAAATTTCTCCAAAGCCAACTTCATGCTTCTTAAGACAGAAGTAGCGAACTTCATGACACCCATGCAGATGGACAATACAGTTATGACTGCTGAATCCTACACAAATGCACTCTATGAGTGCACGGATCGTGCTATCCGAAACAAAACCAAGATGCTATCCTCCAAAAAAAGGAAGCCAATCTGGTGGTCCCCTGCCATAAACAAACTCTACAACAGAAGGAATAAACTGTTGCAAAAGAGAGTAAAATACCATGAGGGGAGGAGCTCCCTGGTCGGCCTCAGTAAGAAGCTGAGATCCCTTATAAGATCCTCCAAAGCTAGCTACGAAAACAAAATCACCACTGATTCTAAGGGCAACCACAAAGCATTCTATAACTATGTCAAGAATCTCAATGGCAACACCCATATCTGCTCTGATTTACAGCACAATATCACAAATATTACAGAACCAACTGATATTGCCAACATCCTGGCAGATAGGGTCAGTGCTAACTTTACCCCCCTCTCACCCCCTAAAGGGCCCATATCTATACAGGAAGAATGCAAAGTCCCTGTAATAACATCTATGCAGGTAAAAGCTGCACTCTCTAAAACCAAAAACACATCATCCATGGGACTGGACAACATCCCAGGCTGTGTTTTACATGAACATCATAAAAAACTGGCTCCCCACCTAAGCACCATGTTCAGTCATAGTCTCACATCAGGCTTTGTGCCCACTGAATGGTGCCCAGCAACAGTTATCCCACCTAACAAAGGGGGTGCCACCACTGATCCTGGGAACTATTGCCCTATTAGCCTGATGAGCCTGGTCTGCAAGGCCATGGAACGTATCATCATGGAACTCATATACAAAGACATTGGTAACCTCCAAACTCTGGACCCCACCCAGTTCAGGTTTGTGAAAGACAGATCATGCTTTCTGAACCTGATCAACTTCTTTAAGGCAGTCACCAAAGCTGTAGATGAGGGTAAGGTGGTTCACACAGCCTAGCTTGACCTCACCAAGGCTTTCAACACCATCCCCCATTCTGAAATTATAACTAAACTCACTAAACTAGGTATAAATCCCTACATCACAAGATGGGTTGTCAACTGGCTCACTGACAGAACCCACACTGTAAAAGCTACAGACTCCAAATCTGACTTCACACCAGTAACAAGTGGAGTATTACAGAGTTCAGTCCTGGAACCTCTCCTGTTTGGTATCTACTTCTCTGAAGTACAGGCTAACACAGAAGGCTTCTGGCTAATGAAGTTCACAGCTGACTGCAAACTAGAAGCCATAGTCGAGTCCCCAAATGATGTGGACACCCTACAGGAGGGCCTCACTGAGACAGATGCCTGGTGTCAGAGGCATGGCCTCAAGCTCAATGCCAAAAAGTGCATTGTCATCCCCTTTGGTAAAAACTCTGTACCTATGAACTACCACATAAACAGCAGTCTTCTTAATGCCGAATGTGTGATAAGAGACCTTGGGACCCAGGTGGACAGTAGTCTCTCCTTTGATAATCAC
The DNA here is from genome assembly GCF_019279795.1 of Protopterus annectens. Taxonomy (NCBI): domain Eukaryota; kingdom Metazoa; phylum Chordata; order Ceratodontiformes; family Protopteridae; genus Protopterus; species Protopterus annectens. The sequence goes on from NC_056745.1 coordinate 850,116,502, forward strand.
ATCGCCACAGTAGTCAGGAAATCCTTCTGTGTGGCACACCTCATCACAAAAGGGTTCTCATCCAGGAAGAAAGAGGTCATTGTTCTCCTCTACATGGCAATCATTAGACCCATTATAGAGAACAACACCCCTTTTGGAATGTGCCTCACAAGACATCTGCAGCAGCTAGAAAGGCCACAGACGTACCTCAAAAAGAGGATTACTGGCCTCAAACATATGCACTATATGATGCCCATGCCCTGGCCCAGCAATCAAGGACCCTCAATCCTCTCCACTAACACCAGTGAGTGGCATCTCATATAGGAGGAATTGATAGCAAATACACACAGTAAAGTGCAATTTTCCTTAAGAGCACACAGAGATCACAGTCAGTCTGGGGCTGGTCACTCCCTCGCTCTCCAGGTCCCAAATAAGACTCTCCACTGGCACGGCTATAGGGTCCAGATCTCAGCCTAGTGGGCAAGCTAAAACTTCCAGCACCCTTTCTGTCCAACCAGTGCTTCGTGTCCCTGCCCAGGTAGCTGACACACACACACACACACACACACACACACACACACACACACACACACACACACACACACACACACACACACACACACTTTGAGAAGAGTTTATACAACCACACAGACACTACTGGAAAAGGCTGGCATAGGTTCTACAGCTTTGCCCCTTTTTCCCAGACTATATGGTAGTACCAGCTGCCACCACCTACTAATATTTATCAGCTACTCAAAGGCCCTTAAAACAGTGTCCAATTATTACTGTGCAATATTATTATCCAATTGGTAGCATAGCCAAGGGCTAAAGCTATTGGAGTGGCTTTGCACAATTTTACCAAAGGCATGCAAGTACTCTAAAGAGCTTAAATTATCTTTACAAAAACAGTCACAGTTGAAAGGGTTTAAAAATATTTAATAACAAATAGTCAAAACACAAGAGAATACTTTTTACTACACAGTGCTAGTAATGAGTTCAGAGATCACAGAAAAATACTCAAAATAGTTCAGTAGTATAGTTCTGACATCACAGAAAAACACTTAGTCTAATCTTTCTAGTTTCTAGCTATTTCTAAGAGAAAACAAAAATCTAAGATAAACTTACATCTAGAGCAATACAGTGCTGGTGAGTTGGATAGTCAAGACAAAAATACTTAATGCTCTCTGATTCTCTCTGTTTTTAAAATCACATTCCTGGTTCACATTACATCATTCTTCAAACTTTCCTGGGTTCCCAGGCTAACAGAAACTACATTTACATTCTTCACCTCTGGGCAGAAATCAGAGCAATAAAGGACATTTATGCATGTAAATTCTGACCATTAACTCTGACCTTAAAACAATAAGCAAGATGCCTCACTCTAGACTTACTGGCTCCAAGTTTTAACATCAAAGGGTCACAACATGCTTTAGTTGGTCAGTAGAGTGCACTGTTGTTACATTATTTTCCAGTTCCACATGTAGCACAATTTTACCATTTAAGACAACAGCCTGTGGTTTACATTAATATTTACAGATGACGGAATTATCTCCAAAATTCTATCTGGCTAGGCTGGCAGCCTTCACCCATCTTCACCCAATCTTCACATATCTCCCCCTCCCAGAGAACTCAAGCTAGTTTTTCAAGTGACCCTTGAGAAACGCTGCTTGAGGGAGTTAGGTCTATCTGAGTATACGTTACCCCATTCCCTGTCTTGAGATCCCATCTGCACTGGCATTGCTAATTCCACTGCTGTATTGCATGGACATATCATATGCTTGCAATCCCAGGCTCAAGCCTGGCAACTTGGCATTTTGCTGGCCGGCTCTGTTTAACCATGTTGGGGGTCATGATCTGTCATAACCGTGAATTTCCTTCCATACAGATAAGGCTGAAGTTTCTGCAGTGCTCACACCATGGCTAGACATTCCTTTTCTACAGCTGCATAGCATTCCTCCCTGGGTTGGAGCCTACAACTGAGATAAACCACTGGGTGCGCTTTCCCTTTTGAAGAAATTTGGCTAAGTACAGTCCCCACCCCATGGTTTGAAGCATACACCTGCACAACAAATTATTTGCTTTAATCTGGACTGGCTAACACGGTGGGTCCTCCCAAAGCTTCTTTAAGTGTCTGGAATGCCTGTTCACATGCTGGGGTCCACACTACCTTATCTGGCCTGTTCTTCCTTTTCAGGTCTGAGAGGGGAGCAGCTATGGTACTATAACTGGGGACGAACTTTCTGTAGTACCCTGCTGTCCCTAAAAATGTCCTCACCTGCTTTTTAGTAACAGGTGCAGGCCATGCCTGAAAGGCTTCGACTTTGACAGGTTATGGCCTTATCTTACCACTCCCCACTCTATGTCCTAAGTAGGAGACCTCTGCCATACCCATCTGACATTTGCTCGGCTTAATGGTCAACCCTGCCCTCTGTAGTCTGCCCAGCACCTCCCTGACATGCTGAAGGTTCTCTGGCCAGGAATGGCTGTATATGGCAATATCATCTAGGTAAGCAAGGGCAAACCCTCCTGCTTCTGCTAGGACATAATCTACCAGCCTCTGGAAAGTCACTTGCACATTCTTCATCCCAAAGGGCATCCTTGTGAACTCATACAAGCCAAACGGAGTCACAAAGGCTGACTTATCTCTAGCACTGGGAATCAAGGGCACCTGCCAGTAACCATTGGTAAGATTAATGGTTGTAAGATACTTAGCCCCACCCAGCTGATCTAGGGCCTCATCTGTCCTAGGCATGGGGTAAGCATCTGACTCTGTGTGACTATTTAATTTCCTGTAGTCCACAAGAACCTGGGTCTGCCATTATTCTTTTGCACCAGCACCACTGGGAAGGCCCAGGGACTGTTGGACTCTTGAATCACCCCTAATTCCAACATCTCCTGTACTTCCTCCCTCAGAGACTGTTTGACTTTCTCAGGCACTCTATAAGGGGCCTGCCTAATAGGCCTTTGGGGTCCTGTGTCCACCTGGTGCTGCCCCAGGTGGGTGCACCCTGGTTTCTCAGTGAACATGTTTCCAAATTCCTGCAACACTGCTCAGATTTCTCAAACCTGGGTAGGAGATAGCTGCTGGGACATTGCTACCCCTTCCACTGAGGTGTCAGCCCAAGCCTCACTGAAGAGATCAGTCCCCAGATCTCCCTCAGACTCCTCATGCAATCCACTGCAAATACGCAGCAAAAGGGCTACCCTATCATGGTAAGGTTTCATCATGCTAACATGGTACAATTTGTGCCCCTGCCATCTGCCTAGCCATTCCACCAGGTAGTTAAAATCACTTACCTTTTTTACCACCTCGTAGGGTCCCTCCCAAGCTGCTTGCAGTTTGTTGTGTCTGACAAGAATGAGAACCATTACTTGCTGCACCACAGCATCCTCACTAGCTCGGGCATTCCTGTCATACCACACCTTTTTCTGTTCTTGGGCTACTGCCAGGTTCTCTTGGGCCAAGCCCATGACTTCCCTGAGCCTTGTCCTGAGGTTTAAGACATATGCCACAACAGACCCCTTGTGAAACTCGCACTCACCTTCCCACTCATCTCAAATGAAATCTAGAGGTCCCCTCACCGTATGTCCATACAGCAACTCAAAGGGTAAAAAAACTGTGGATTCTTGGGGAACTTCTCTGTAAGCAAACAACAGATGGTGCAAATATTTGTCCCACTCCTTCTTAAACTGATCTGCAAATGCCTGTAGCATGGACTTGATTGTAGAGTTTAACCTCTCAACAAGACCATTAGTCTGGGGATGGTAGGGGGTGGTCTTCATGTGCTTCACCCCACAGGACTTCCACAGACAAGCCAGCAGGTCTGACATAAAATTGGCACCTCTGTCAGTCAGTATTTCTTTTGGGAAACCTACCCTGCTGAAAATCTATAACAAAGCATTTGCCACCTTCTCTGCCTCAATGGAGTACAAAGCCACCACCTCTGGGTATCGTGTAGCATAATCCACAACCACTAGGATATACTTTTTACCTGTGGAACTTGGAGTACTCCGAGGACCCACAATATCCATAGCTACCCTCAGAAATGGCTCCTTAATCACAGGCAAAGGCATCAAAGGAGCTCTCACCTTGTCTCTTGCCTTGTCTACCTTTTGGCACTGCTCACAGGTCCTGCAGTACCCTGTTACATCTCTGGAAATTCCAGGCCAATAAAAGTTCTGCATAATATGCCTCTTTGTATATTTTATGCATTTATGACCTGCAAAGCGAATATCATGGGCTATGGCTAGAAGCACCAGATGGTAGGCTTTAGGCACTACCAACTGCTGTACTCTCTCACCTTCTAGCCCTCCCTCAAGGGTCCACTCTCTGTATAGTAACCCTTTTTCCCAGTATACAGATTCCCCCTTTCCTTGAGAGTCAGGTGCCTCCCCAGCTACCTGCCTTAGACCTTGCAAAGTAGGGTCTGAGACCTGAGCCTGTCTCAACTGTCTCCTTGTAACCCTTCCCAGCTCCCCTTCCACAGGAAGTCTGGCATCCTCTGACAGTGGTGCATCACTGTCAGCCTGAATACTACTACTCACCTTTACCTTTGCAGTCACTCTGTCCAAGGGACCATCAGTACCCCCAAGAAGCTGTGGCTCACCCTCAGTCTCACTCCTACAGGGTAGCTCCCTCCCTGAAGTAACCTCCTCACCAGTTCTGGCTGCAAGTATGCAGTCTGTCTGGGTCTACCCCAGGCTACCAAACTTACCTGCTTGTCTCCGAGCCTGACTGTGTGTAGCTGCACAAGCACAGGGTACTGCACTATCAAATCATTCCCTATCAGGATATCTGCAGGTATATCCTCAAACACCCATACTTGCTGGCTTCCTTTTCCACCCTCCCAGTCCTGGTGAACCCTAGCCAAAGGTATTTGGAATGTGATCCCTCCTAAAGCCCTGACTGGAATAGACTGTCCAGGCAAGTAGTGCTCCTCTGTAATCATTGCAGGCTTTACAATGGTTATATCAGAGGCTGTGTCTCTCTTGACAGTGGCCTCTTTGCCATTCACTACAATAGGATAAAACTTCTGGTGGTAGTTTGGTACCCTTGTTGTCCCAAGACAACCTACTATTGGCATTTTGTCTTTCCCACTTACTGGCTCCCTCACCTTTTGTTCCCCACCTTGCCTCCATGGACACTTGTATGCCACATGGCCCCACTAGTTGCATTCAAAACATTTAACCCTAGGTCCTGAATGTATACCTGGACTAGTGGCTTCCCCTGCTACTTGCAGATTCTGTTGGGGCAGACTGGGCTGCCCACCATTGGTTCCTTTAGACCCATGAGCAGTACTGGGGTCCCTTTCCTGTGTAGGGCTGCTCTGCTTGCCAGGTGTATGTCTTCCTTCTTCCCCAACTCATTTGAAGTTGCACATTGTCTTTCAGCTAACCAGATCCTCATGTCCTCAGGCAAAGTGTTAAGGGCTTCTTCCCTCATCAAAAGGTCTGCCAGCCCTTCAAAAGTGGTGACCTGGCATCCACTCACCCACCTATGGAAATAAGTGCTCAGTTCAGCTATATATTCACACACACTTTTATCTACCTTGCGTCTATGCTCACGAAACTTTTTCCTATACTTTTCAGGTGTTAGCTTAAACAATTCTAACAAGTGATTTTTAACATCAGTATAATCAAAACATGCAATGTCAGACATTTTTGACAAAACAGTTACAGCTTTACCATGGAGTAAGGGGGTCAGGAACCATACCCAGAGCCTTTGGTCAACACTATACTATTTGCATACCCTCTCAAACATATGAATGAAACTATCAAAATTATCCCCCTTTTTAAACTGCAGAAGAAATTCACTGACCTTTTGTGCATCTGGGATCCAGTTACTCCCTTCACCATTACCTCCATGACTGTGGCGAAGACTCAGCATTTCCCTTTCATGCTTCTTCTGCCACTCCTTTTCCTCACCTTCCAGGCATAACCTTTTCTCATTCTCCTCAGCCTGTAGACTCCTCAGTCTCTCAGCTGCTTCTATCTCTAAATGCCTGACCTCCAACTCAAGTTTCTTTAGCTCCAGATGGATTTTTAAGTCCTTTGCAAAAAGGTTGAGCTGTCCATTCTTTGTGGGTATTATATCTCCACTGCCAGTCTGATTGTTCTCCTGGTTGCTGTTTCCTGATGCAACTGTAACCAAGGCTGCAATCAGGTCTACCTTAGTCAGGTTTCCATGTACCAGTCCCCTAGCCTGGCACATCTCAGCCAGTTGGCTTCTTGTCATCTTTCCATATTCCTCTGCTGACATGCTGCCGGATCACACTGACTAACTAAGCTAACAAAAGAAACAATGTGATCTGAACTCTGAGTATTCACTGTATGTCTGATTTAGAGTACAAAACACCCTCAAAGCTCACTGTACCCAAGCTACAGGAATTCACTGTATCCACACCACTACAGGTCAATTATTATTTGCCACCAATTAATATGTGATGTGGATATCCCACCACTGCCACCAATTAATATGTGATGCCCATGCCCTGGCCCAGCAATCAAGGAGCCTCAATCCTCACCACTAACACTAGTGAGGGGCATCTCATATAGGAGGAAAGGATAATAAATACACTCAGTAAAATGCAATTTCCATTAAGAGCACACAAAGATCACAGTCAGTCTGTGGCTGGTTGCTCCCTCACTCTCCATGTTCCCAATAAGACTCACCACTGGCATAGCTATAGGGTCCAGATCTCAGCCTAGTGGGCAAGCTAAAACCTCCAGTACCCTCTCTGTCTAACCAGTGCTTCATGTCCCTGCCCAGGTAGCTGACACACACACACACACACACACACACACACACACACACACACACACACACACACACACACACACACACACACACACACACACACACACACACACACACTTTGAGAAGGGTTTATACAACCACTCAGACACTCCTGGTAAAGGCTGGCACAGGCTCTTCAGCTGTGCCGCTTTGTCCCAGACTATATGGTAGTACCAGCTGCCACCACCCACTAATATTTATCAGCTACTCAAAGGCCCTTAAAAGGGTGTCCAATTATTACTGTGCAATATAAAGGCATGCTGGTAGCCTTCACCCATCTTCACCCAATCATCACACCCTACACTGACTGTCTCAAAAAACACCAGCTTTACTCTATAGCATATCTCTTACTCCAAGGAGATCTCTGCCTAACATATAAAGCTATGTTAAACCCAGAGCTGTTGGACATGCTACACCTAAAGAAATCCCAATCCCTCTGAGCTACACACTCTAGGGACCTAAACCTTGTCACCACAATAATTGGGACATGCTGGAGGGATAGATTCCTGTCCCAGAGACTTCCTATACTCTGGAACAAGCTACCCATCTATGTCAAGCAAAGTTCCTCATTAGCACTCTTCAAGAAAAATCTTGATGAGTAGATGGGAAATAGGAAATACACCCTGGGGATCACTTCTGTGGCTCTGCTCAACAGGGACACAGGAAATTAACTTTCTTGGGTGGCGTAAGCCATGGAACCTTGTTCGCTAGGCTTACTTAGGCCCTTGGGTTGATAGCTTTGTACCTACCTATGAACCCATGAACCTATAAAATGTGCTGAAACTGCAGATCTGCTACCAAGTTGCATAAACTAAAATGGGAACATAAAACACAGTCATAAGTAAAGTCAATATTTGCCAATAGGAAGTACTGAGTTCTTGATATTTTAAACTGGCTGTACCTGAGAATCAGCTGGTCAGTGTAATAAGCCCATGAAGCAAAGAGCATGCTGTCAGTTTCATGGATTGTAAGGGTCATATAACTCTGAAACACCATGCACTGAAAACTATACCTCCTTGAGCATTTCAGACTCTACTCTGCTCCAAAACAGGTATGGGTCACTCATACTGAAGCATACATCTCATGCATTAGGTCAGTTTAACAGGTAAACTTAAAATGATCATCTGTCAATAGGTTTTTGAGTGAGTTGTCACCTTCCCCTGTGACAAGCACACAATGCTGTAGCCTTACACAGAACAGGTGACATGCACATAGTGCTAGTACTGTAGCCATATGCAAAACAGGTGATGTGCACACAATGCTGTAGCCTTACAGAGGACAGGTGATATGAACACAATGCTGTAGCCTTACAGAGAACAGGTGACCTGCACACAATGCCGTAGCCTTACACAGAACAGGTGATGCTGGTACCAACACATTGTGAAGTGACTGTAGAGACAGAGCTCAGATTCATGCTGTAATGTATGCAATGTTTGTTCCTACCCTTAAGATACGATTTCCAGTCACAGCAGGTATGGTATATATTACAGCATATGTGTGCCTCATGAAGCCTTCATCACTTCAGACTATAATGTTGTGGCTTCCTTTGTGATCTGTATTAGTTCTATGTGGCCTGGCTGTGCCATTTTATGCTCTTCACAGAAGATGGTGAAGACTTTATATGGACAGCATGTTGGTGGGTGCCCATTCCTATACCTTGTATGTATATGTATATGTATATGCTATTTACTTTCTTGCCTTGTATGTTATAGTTGCATGTAGGCCATTTGCCTTGTTCTTAACAGGTGTATGTATGTCATTTATATAATTCATACTTAGACAGTCACTGAAACCAGAGTCAAATTTATTGTATACATGCATATTTGGCCAATAAATGTGACTCTGATTCTGATTCTAAACCAAACCTTATAATATGCTGTAATGTTTTATGCATGTTTTATCAAGTACAGTGCAGTATGCCATTATTAAGCATTCAGCATACTTGTACTTAAAATGACAAGTTACACATTAACTGTCAGGCCTACTCTAAGGATCATTAGATAAGGATGGGGATTGGCTAATGAGTTGGAGCTGTCTGTCAACATCCAAGGTCTAATTTTTCAGTAACTGGACATCTCCTGTGTGAGAGATTGCAGTTTATCTGATTTTGTTTAGCACAGATGGATTTCCCTGAGAATGTCACCAAGAAGTGCATTTGCAATGGTCATATCACCCCCCACAATATATATATATATATATATATATATATATATATATATATATATATATATATATATATATAATTATAAAATTAATCTCCCGTGCATGTTTTTTTTCAGAGAGAGAACACTTATTCATAAAATACTTATTTTTAAAGACCTAAGAATTTCATCATTTATAGACCTTATTTTACTTGTTCTAAGTCACTTGTGAAAATCAAACCTCTAGATATACATTAGATTAAGGAGACAAAAAATATAACATTAAGAGAATTAGGACTACTAAGGCAATTCCAAGTTACTGTCATCTGGTAGAAGGCATGTTAGAGGGTACTGTGAGTGATTCCTGTTCCTAACCAAATGTTATTCCACCCACTCTCTCTTGTGAAGTCTAATTTAGTTCACATGGTCTCCAGGCTAGCCACATTATGTACAAGTCAGCTTTTGGAAAACTAGTGTTTTTGGCTCCAGGGACTGCCAAACTTATGTACTCAATCTTAAACTTCATTTCCAGCTGTCTTGGTGGAAATTCCCAGGTACTGTTTATCTGCTGAGTAGATTCCCATTCAATAACCACCTTTTACTATTAAGGAGCAGACGTCCAACACTCAGACATTAGACTTGCAGATGTCTGGGGCTGGGTGTCAATCTCCCAGGTTTCAAAGATGCCTGTGTTCACAAATTACAGATGCACAGTTTGGGACTACTTTTACTAGGTACTAAAGGCTGCATTGAGTGTTACATTAGAACTAAAAACCTTTTACTTTGGAAGATGTCCAAGAAAATGAAGCAATAATAAATTAATTTATCTGTCATATGAAACTATGGGTGAAAAAAGGGCATGGGGGTATATTACAGAGCGTGATATAGCAAGGGTTTTAATTCTTGTCTTCTCCTCCAAAGGAATTGTCTTCTGGTAACACCATCAACTTTATAAAGAATCTTTGTAAATGGCCCACTAAAGAAATTTCACTCACCAACGGGGTTTTTAAACTGCTAGAAATGGATCAACCTAAGCCTGTGTTACCTTTTACTTACTGATTTAATTATATTCTCCATGTTGTAACAGAGGAATCAAATGCTATGCCGCCTGCTCCAAAAAGCATGGGAGATTTTATAGAGTGCTTGAGAAAAATAATTATTTGTCTAAAAACCTGGTAACTGATCCAGTTGTAGCTGAATCTAAGTTTATTAAAGGTTAAGATACCCTTTGTGTTAAAACAGTAGGGTCCTTTATCATTTTGGAGAAAAAGGACAGTGAGTAACCAGACCCCTAAATTGCACTATAGCACTCTGATATTTAGAAGCAGATCAATGATTTTAGTAAGAAGATTGTAGATGTCTCAACAAAGAGATTTCTAAATTGAAAGAAACTGTAGATCAAACTAAATCTCTTATGGTTAAATGTGGTTATAATTTGGTTATTACCCGTTTTTTTATCTGACACTTTTGAGAGTATTATATAGGATTCTGAAGGCAGCCCTGTTCTTCTCACAACATTCTGCAGTTGAGTGAAGAAAGAGGAAAGCAATGCATAACATTAAACACATCTCCCACCCTCCAGTCCTTTAATACAAATGCAATTTACTTCCCAAAAACTTATACATTCCTAGAAAGCCAGCCAGGCATCAGCAAGCTTGAAGCAAAAGGCTGTTTTGAAGGAATTAACAGGCAAGGAAGTCACAGAAGGAAACAGCATCTGTAACAGTCCAATATCTCCTCTTCTTGAAATAAATAATTGTTTGTACAATTATACTATGTTCTACCTCAGTTACTTTTTCAATGCAGTGCAAATATGTGGCAAAAATGCTATTTTTGTAGATTAGTAACATCTAGTAACATCAGTGCAGTGTGCCTGAAAGGTGGTGTCTAAAGGTATACTATAATTCTACAACAAACCAATGTATCTTTTAGGCTCAAGCAGTAGATTCTATCATCTATACTTGAGCTTCAAAATCTTCTGTATAGGCAGTCAGTAGAATTAGTGAGAGAGGCAGAACAACGAATTAGGTTTGTGCAGGGTTTTTCCAAGTTGCAGAGAAAGAAAAGCAGACTTGTTTAACATGAACAAGTTTATAAAATAAAAAAAATCTGGATATTGACTCTACAGACCTTATTATTACTTCCGGAATTAAATATTTTCCTAAAGACTCCAAGCATGCAGTATGCCCACTTTCAAATACCAGTCTTGAAGACCCCAAGAAATGTCTCATCATACTGAAGGGAAACTTCCATTTTCAATTTACTGCCTTATCTGTTGCTCCATCTTTTGTGCACAAGATATTTATAAAACTTGTAGCACCACTATTTCCACAACTAAAATGAAAGGGAGTTCAGATCTTTACCTCATCAAATGATTTCCTGATTCATGTATAGTATCTGTAGATATTACATTCTGCAAAAAAACATTCTTGGTGTTTAGGAATAGGGGATAATTACAATCACACAAAAGTCTGATCTATTTCCATCTTAAAGGAAGATGCTGCTAAGAACAATTTAGTATGCAAAGACCTTTATTACTATTATTCCTCAGAATAAATTCAAATGCTGATGGAATTTTTCAGTCCAGCCATGAAAGAATCCAATTTAACTCCCAGGCCAAGGACAACCAGAAAACATTCTTTAGCTATGTCCGCAACCTCAAAGGCAGTACACAATTATGTGCAGAGCTCATTGTAAGCAGAGCCACCTATACTGAGCCAGAAGATATACAAACCTCATTGCTGATAAATTCAGCTCCAACTTTACTCCCCTCTCCACCTCAACCTTCCCTCAGGAAATATCATCAGCCATAATCCCCCCCCCTACTATCACTAGGGAACAGGTCCTTAGTGTTCTCTCTAAGACCAAGAACACTGCATCAATGGGCCCAGACAATATCCCAGGATGCCTTCTAAATAGCATGAAACAAGACCTATCAGGGCCTCTGGAATTACTATTTAAATGTAGCCTCTAAAAAGGCTTTGTGTCTCATGAATGGAGAAAGGCAGCAGTCATCCCTCTGCACAAAGGTGGGCCATCTACAGCCTCTGGAAACTACAGACCCATATGTCTCACTAGTCATGGAAAGAATTATCATGGAGATGATCAGTAGAGATATAGTAAACCTCCAGACATTGGACCCAACATGGTTTGGTTTTGTCAAGGGCAGATCATGCCTACTCAACCTGGTGGACTTCTTTGAGAAGGTCACCAAAGCAATGAATGAGGGCAAAATCATACTCACTGCCTACCTTGACCTGGCAAAGGCATTTGACACAATACCCCACTCGGGCATTGTTGACAAACTCAACACGTTAGGTACAAACCCGTATGTCACCCAGTGGATAGTCAACTGTCTCACAGACAGAACCCAGGAAGTTAGCACTGGGGAGTCCACCTCTACAAAGAGGCAAGTCACAAGTGGAATCCACCTCTACAAAGAGGCAAGTCACAAGTGGAATCCCTCAGTGATCAGTCCTTGGACTGCTCCTTTTTGGCACTTACCTCTCAGAAATCAAGGCCAATGTCAGTTGTCTCTGGCTGACTATATTTGCAGATGATTGCAAATTAGGATCTGCCATTGAATCTCACACTGACACAAATGTTCTCCAGGGGTGGGTGAGACAGACAAACAACTGGTGTCGGAGTCATGGACTAAAACTAAATGCCAAGACATGCATAATAGTATCCTTTGGGAAATCATCCATCTGTGGTAACCATCATATTGACAACACACCCCTTAGAATTAACCCAGTAGTCAGGGATTTAGGGACACACATACATAGATTGTAATCTAGCCTTTGATCATCACGTGTCTACAGTGGTGAGGAAATCATTCTATGTTGTGCAACTTATAAACAAAGATATGGCATCTAAGTCCAAGGAAGTCATTGTTCCATTGTATTCAGCATTCATCAGACCTATCATTGAGTACAATGCCCCTTTGTATTTACCTACCAGGCATCTCCAACAACTGGAACGTCCACAGAGGTTCCTCACTAAAAGAATACAGGGCATAAGTAATATGTCCTATGCAGACTGCGTCAAGGCCCTATCCCTGGATTCTGTCTCCTACAGGCTTTTGAGGGGAGATCTATGCCTGGCATACAGGGAATTGTCAGACCTCACTCTGATTGACCTCCTGCATATCCACAAAAAACAGTACCAGAATTACCCATTCTAAAGACATAAACCTTGCCTGTGATATAAATAGGACCTGCTGGAGAGCTAGGTATGTATCACAGAGACTACCCTGTCTATGGAACAGGCTCCCCATCCATGTGAAGCAGAGTTCCTCCCTAATACAATTCAAATGCAACTTGGACAATTGGATGGGAAACCGGAAATTCATGCCTTGTTCGGCAGCTATGTCTCTGATGCAGACAGATAACCTGTAAATGGTTCATCTCCCAGGCCCATGTGTACACTTATCAAGGGTATCAGAACTTGTCAGAGATTTGGGATACATGGCTAGGCTTAAAAAGGCCCTTTTGGTCATTAGTCTAGCAAATACCTATGAACAGGCAGAATGTTCAGATTCATGTTAATAGATCAACAGTAGTTCCATCAATCACAAATCCACATAAAAAGTTTATCCAAAAGCACTTTTGGCAAACATTTAAAAAAAAATTGGGGGGGGGGGGTTGCATGCCCTGAACTTATATACCTACTCTGAGATTGCACAGCAGTGGAAAGAAAAGATTCATTTACTATCCCTGAAAGTGCTTTTGGTTAAACTTTTCAGCCAATTTATGCCCAACCAAACACTGGAACATATTAGGGTACAACCCAACACCCTAATAATGGGTGAGTTCAACTACCCCAACATTAACTGGGAAAACTACTCATGTGCCAACTCTTTTGCTCAACGTTTTCTGGAATTCATAAATTCCAACACCTTAGATTGACTTATCCACACCCCCACCAGGGGAGGCAATATCCTAAACCTGGTCATTACCAAAATGGGTGACCAGTGTTCTACACCAGAGATAAATTCCTCGTTGGTCAAATCCGACCACAAGCCAATCACGCTAGACATCCACATCCTGCCCCCACCCCCCATTAGGGAAGCCAAAAATTTCTCCAAAGGCAACTTCACGCTTCTTAAGACAGAAGTGGCAAACTTCATGACACCCATGCAGACGGGCAATAGAGGTATGACTGTTGAATCCTACACAAATGCACTTTATAAGCACTTACACGAGTGCATGGATCGTCCTATCCCTAACAGAACCAAGATGCTATCTTCCAAAAAAGAAGCCAATCTGGTTGTCCCCTGCCATAAACAAACTCTACAACTGAAGAAGAAAGAAACTGTTGCAAAAAAGATTAATCCCATGATTTTAAAAAAAGAATTTATGATCACTTATGTAACATTAGAAAGAAAGACTGTAATAATGCCCTCTATAGGCATGTGGACAAATACGGGGACAGTCATTTTTAAGTTCGCTATTTTAGAGCAAGTTAGATTTGGACTACAAGGGGGGAATTATAAGGCACTATTAGGACAAAAAGAAATTAAATGGCAAATATTAACAGATGCAGCAAATGAACCTGCAAATGTAAGGCTATGTTATGGTAAAATATTGCATTTTTTTATTTATATTTTTTTCATATACTATACACTGTGAATTTAGATATTTAAATATGGACTACTTAGGCTGTTTTGCACATATAGGTGAACAGAAATAAATTTCCCCACATAATTTTATTCAACATATTTTTATTTAATATAATTTTAACATAAGTTTACAAATGTTTTATAATGTTGGTACATGCAGTCAGAGCTTCATGAAGTATATTTTATAACATTTGAACACAAGTTGTGTATACATATTAATATGGATATATGAATGTTTCGGCAAATTGTAGTAATGCCTATGTAGATACTGTGCTTGTTCACTTAAAAGAAAAGGTATACCTTAATTATTTAATTTGTGTTATTGGCATCAAAAATGAGGCATTTAAGGAATTAATTGAATGATGAATTTATTCTGATGAAGTCCACATTGATGTGGATGAAAGCTCTAAATCATTTTTGTTTTTGGTTTTGTCAGTATTAAAATTAGTGTTTTTTATATCCAGTTGTACATTTCCTTTTGGAAGCCGGTACCTTTCTGCATTTATTTGCTCTGTTATTATATTGTTTGGTCATTTTAACTCTGTCTGTGAAAAAATCCCATGATTGGAGGAACTTTCTGGTCAGCCTCAGTAAGAAGCTGAGATCCCTCATACAATCCTCCAAAGCTAGTTACGAAAACAAAATTGCCACTAATTCTAAAGACAGCCACAAAGCATTCTATAACTATGTCAAGAATCTCAGTGGCAATACTTAGATCTGCTTTGAGTTACAGCACAATGGCACTAAATATACAGAATCAACTAATATTGCCAGCATCCTGGCAGATAGGTTCAGTGCTAACTTTACCCACCTCTCACCCCCTAAAGGACCCATCTCTATACTAGAAGAATGCAAAGATCCTGTAATCATGGCTGCACTGGTAAAAAACACACTCTCCAAAACCAAGAGCATAGCATCCATGGGACCTGACAACATTCCAGGCTGCATTCTACATGAACTACAGAATGAACTGGCACCCCACCTAAGCACCATGTTCAGTCATAGCCTCACCTCAGGCTTTATGCCACTGAATGGTGCACAATGATGGTTATCCCACTCCACAAAGGGGGAGCCACCACGGACCACAAAACTACTGCCCCATTAGCCTAGTGAGCCTGGTCTGCAAGGCCATGTAATGTATCATCATGGAACTTATAAACAAAAACACTGGTAATTGCCAAACTCTTGAAACCACCCAGTTTGGGTCTGTAAAATGCAGATAATGTCTCCTAAACCTGATAGACGTCTTTGAAGCAGTCACCAAATCCATAGATGAGAGTAAGGTATTTCACACAGCGTATCTAGATCTCACCAAGGCTTTTGACACCATTCCCACTATGGAATTATAGATAAACTGACTAAACTAGGTATAAATTCCTATGTCACAAGATGGGTTGCCAACTGGCTCAATCAGAGAACCCACACTGTGAAAGTAGCAGAACCCAAATACGTCTTCAGACCAGTGACAAGTGGAGTACCACAGGTTTCAGTCCTGGGTCGTCTCCTGTTTGGTATCTACTTTTCTGAAATACTCCTAATGATGTGGACATCCTACTAAAGGGCCTCACTGAGACAGATGGCTGTTGTCAAAGCCATGGCCTCAAGCTCAATGCTAAAAAGTGCATTGTCATCCCCTTTGGTAAAAACTCTGTACTCATGAAGTACCATATAGGTGGTAGTCTACTTAACAAAGAAAGTGTGATAAGAGACCTTGGGACACAGGTGGACAGTTGTCTCTCCTTTGTTAATCACATCACCATAGTAGTCAGGAAATCCTTCTATGTGGCACACCTCATCACAAAAGTTTCTCATTCAGGAAAAAAGAGGTCATTATTCTCCTCTACTCGGCACTCATTAGACCCATTATAGAGTACAACGCTCCTTTTGTTGTGTACCTCACAAGACATCTACAACAACTGGAAAGGCCACAGAAATACCTCACAAAGAGGATTACCAGCCTCAAACAGATGCCTTACGCAGACCATCTCGAAAAACTCCAGCTTTACTCTGTTGCATATCACCTACTCAGAGGTGATCTCTGCCTAACATCCAAAGCTATGTCAGACCCAGAGCTGTTGGACATGCTCCACTTAAAGAAGTCCCAAGCCCTCTGAGCTATATGCTCTAGGGACCTAAATCTTGTCACCACAATAAATAGAACATGCTGGAGGGATAGATTCCTGTCCCAGAGACTTCCCATACTCTGGAACAAACTGCCTATCTATATCAAACAAAGCTCCTCATTAGCACTCTTCAAGAAAAATCTTGATGATTGGATGGGAAATAGGAATTCACCCCCAGGATCACTTCTGTGGCTCTGCTCGACAGGGGCACAGGAAAATAATTCTCTTAGGTGGCGAAAGTCACGGTACCTTTTTGGCTAGGCTTATATAGGCCCTAGGGCTAGTACCTACATATGAACCTATGAACCTATTAAAATGATACATTCTTGAATGTTCCTATGCCTTGAACAAATTTACCCTAGCAGTAAAAATACCACCTTGTCTCTTCCCCGTAAAGGAGTCACTAGTCTAGTGGGACAAACCCAGTCATCAAAGGCTAAATAAATAAATAACGATATCAGGCTTCATATCCTCATATTTTTTAATGTTGCTGTAGCAAAAGTCTATATGAAAAACATTCAGTGGTAAATAAAGAACTTATGGAATTAGAAGGCCCACCTGTTACAGGACAATTATTCCTCTTCTTCTTCTTTCTTAGATTAACAAATTACAGTGATGGTTCTAGCAAGTATTCCTGAGCCTGAACCTCTAACTGTTCTTCCTAACTCATTCCATAAGTTAGCCACAGACATCTTGACATCTTAGACTATTCATCCTAAGTAGTGATATTCATGAACTTCGGGTGTGGTCTAGTCCCATCCCAGGTGAATGAGCATATAAATATAAAGGCGATGTTTAATGCCATCCTGTCACTGTGGTAATTTTAAACAGTCCTCCAACCAGGGAACTAGTTCATGGTAATTTAAAACTGTAGTAATGTAGTGCACTGTCAGTCCAAGAA
Organism: Protopterus annectens; assembly: GCF_019279795.1. Lineage (NCBI taxonomy): Eukaryota > Metazoa > Chordata > Ceratodontiformes > Protopteridae > Protopterus > Protopterus annectens. The sequence goes on from NC_056745.1 coordinate 850,134,062, forward strand.
GGGGGAAACTAACTCTTGTCAGCCTTGCAGGTGAGGAACCATTCGGTCAAACTTCATTTTGCAACCAATTCACATATCAAATTAGCAAAACAAAACTGCAGATGGTTTAAGTATAAATATATCTGTGTCTCACAACTGGTCAGTGAATAGAATTATATTTACAAAGGGAAGCTTGTTCCACTAATCTTAGGAAGTTATTGTATAAATTATCTGCTACGTTTTTCTGTTTTCTATACTATTACTATTATTATACTTATTTTTATGTAACAGAGGTAGGCCTTCTTTTTCTTCTTAGCTAAGCTTTGATATGACTTTTTCTGTGATTTTACAGAGAATACCAGTCTGACTGGTGCACTTTTAATTATTTAGGCCTGATTTGACCCAATATCCCGTTTGAACTGATACCACTGCAGCCTGTTGCCATAAGTCAAGGAGGTGAACATGATTAATATAGTTTATAGAGGACCACCAACTATGTTGCTTCATCTGGCAGAGCTTGAATTTTACTTGTAATTTCAGATAGCAGTTATAAATCTTCTAATTATATAAAAGGATGTCTCCACTTGTCTGCATATCACAATGCCTTACCTTTTTGTTTATTATGATGTCTGTACAATATTGTTCTGAAAGTGCCAAGAAAGCAGATAGCACAGAACTTAATGGTTTATTACATTAATTTAATCCAAGAAACATCGACTAAGTGCATTCACCCTCACTTATATGGGCATAATCAGAGTCTGAATCATATCAATAACATCATTTTTTATGAGCTGATAGTTAGATATGGAAGGTTTGTTAAGAAAGTGTTTTTTTTTCATCTAGATTTGCTTGTATCACTAAGATAAGTTTTGAAAAATAAGTAATTCCTCCTATTTTTCTGTTCACAGTCGTATTCATTTTGTGTTTCCTCAAAAAAGGCTTTTTGTTGAATTTAGCTGAATGTTTGTTTTTAACATCTTTTCTAAATGCTGAAATTAATAAAATGCAGAATTCACTGATCGTATCCTGAACAAAGTTATTTGGGTCACTGGGACCCATATCACAGTCTGTTTTCATAAGCAGAATATTGAACAATAAGACATGGTATATTCATTTTACACATGGTATGGTATTCTGTGTCATAGGTAATTCTTTCATTAGTGTGTTGGAAGGCAGTAGTAAACTTATCTTCTTAAAACACAAAGAAGACTACACCATGACCCAACCACAAGTTCATACTAAAGGTAAGCATGTCTTTACTCTTTCCATATGTCTGCACTTGAAAAAAAACTGTGCTAAGTAAATATTAATTTTATTTGTGTTAAAATGCTTGGTTCTGTTTCAAATATAAAATAGATAAATAAAATACCTTATTGTTTTTCTGAATTACCTATGGTTCATAATCACTTAAAAGAGGACTGTCAGTTTGCCATTTTGCTTGTCTTTATTGCATGATGTTACAATGATTGTATACTTAACTTGCTTTTTCTCATTCTAATCAGCAAGTGTCTTCTGCACTGATTTTTAAGAGCATAGTTGGTCTGAATTCAGAAAGATGACCACATGGGGTAAGCATGTTTTAGTCCTTTAAGTAACTACTTCCAGGTCCAAGACAGCCCTGCCATGGTGCTGTATCATGAAGTGGTACAGCACTGTGGCAGCCTGTCTCTGTGGAATACCGCAAATGCCAGGGAAGTGGCCTATGTTAATTAGCCATGTACCCTCCCCCCAGACATGTGGTAAGGTATTTACGTAGCTAAGAGATTCAGAGAATTTCTCAGCTGAGCAAGTGACATCAGCCAGACACGCTAATGAACATGGCCAAAGCTTGCATTTGCCCATTGCTTACAATCAACAAGATAACTGCAGAGATAAGTGCCTTGGAGTTTAGTGGGAAGGTAGTGTCAGGGGTGTGTATATGAGTACATGCACATGTGTTATTGTATGTGTGGGTATAAGCAGAGGGATGAAAGGTTTCAAGTGAACTGGTGTGTGTGTGTATGTGTGTGTGTGTGTGTGTGTGTGTGTGTGTGTGTGTGTGTGTGTGTGTGTGTGTGTGTGTGTGTGTGTGTGTGTGTGTGTGTGTGTGTGTGTGTGTATGTACACATATGTATGAGGAAATGTGTAAATGTGTGTGGAGTGGGGAACAGGGCTGTCATACCTCCACACTGATTTAGACTACTGAGAAATCTGCAATATCTGGGAGGGTAGAATACTAGACACCAGGGAAATTCTTCCTATCTTGCTCTAAAGGCACTTAAAAAGAGTCTAACCCTGTGCTGTCAGCATTCATAAACAGCTGTTTAATAGAGCTTTAGGCCTCTTCATTACTATTAAATGCAAGGGACACTCTTACATATTCACTTAAGTCTTGGGAAAAAAACAAGTTAAAGTAAAAGTGTGGGGGGGGGTCAGAATCTGTAGCCTTGGAAAATGTCCATATCCTTAGTAGAGTTTTAGCCCTATTCACCACCATGGGAAATGAGGGCTACTCTTAAATCTTACAAAAACTTAATAAATAAATAAATAAAATGAGTTAAACTAAAAGTGGGTAAACTTTTGAACCTTGCACCCTTGCCAGAGAAAGCAACCTGTCAAGCCAGAACCTGAAACCTAGACATTAACTGCTTTTTATACACTACTATGAAGTGTTGAACTCTAATATCTGCCATTATTTACTGCACAAAGATCCATGAGTTAAGCAGGAAGGGGCACATATAACAGGCAGTATCAGGAATGTTCTGGACTGTCATGAACAGTTTTCAACGATTACTTGGCCTCAAAATGCTCATAGAGCAACAGTTCTGGCATCATGATGCACTTTATTAAAAATAAGAAGAATGCAACTGTAATGTGTGACACTATTTTGTGCCTGTAAAGATCCACAATTTACAAGGGCATGGAATAAAATAAGAAGATACCTCACGGGCATTCTGTCAACTCAGGGCAGTTAAGATTTATATGTGTGTGTGTGTGTGTGTGTGTGTGTGTGTGTGTGTGTGTGTGTGTGTGTGTGTGTGTGTGTTTGTGTACCTGTGCCAACCAGATGCATGGCTGCCTTTGCTTACTACTGCAGAAAGGTGCTGATTTGTACTCAGTAATTGCAGGCAATTCAGACACATGCAAATTAGCTGATACTGAGATTTTTGCTCATTGCAGCTAACATATCCCTGAATTGTATAGTCTGCAAATGCAGAAACAGTATCTTTTGGCCAAAGCTCTTACTGATGGAAGTGAGGTTCTTTCTGAATGCCCAGATTTGTGTCTTTAATGGCTGTTGTATCTTTCGGCTTTTCCCAGTTAGGATTCACCACAGCAGAACTCCGGTCCACTAATGATTGGCAGTAGATTTTTACGTACCGAGTTGCCAGCCCTGACATGCAACCTTCAATGAAGGTACGCCCGTTCACGCATGTCTCCACACAGAAGACGCATTAGCTGAGAATTGAACAGGACAACGTCTTACTGTGAGGCGATAACGCTACTGCAGCACCACCACTGCAGTATATTTTCAAAATATCTGTCTTCTTGCATGGTAGGTATCATCTTGTATTCTGTGGACCAGTTATTTCCATTTTCTTTGGTTTTATTTTGCTCTGGACTGGAATACTTATGTTATATATCACCAAGAAAAGGTTTTCACTGCTTGTCTTAATTTTACTCTTCATAAAAATCTTATATAATACAAATTGGTGCCAAATGAAAAGTGTTAATTGTCTTACTTTTATTCTTGATCGAATATCATGTAAGTTAACTATAGATGGTCCAAAAGTAAAAAGCGTTGACAGACACAGCACAAAGGTAAAACCAGGATTTATTCCAAACATCTACTAACATCGGAGATTTCTTCAGACTGGTGGTGAAGCAAAAGCAATGCACTTATATATCATTCTAAAATCAATTAAAACATCAGTTGAAACATAATTAACCCATAAATTGGAATTAGTTAATTAAAAAGACAAGAATACTAAAGCTAATTTTTAAAGCCTTTATTTTAACAATCATAATGAATTTTTCTATTGTTTAGTCCAGGGTAAAAACATGCATTTAATCTGACTTGCAGCAGTATTCAAGCCAACCCAACTCTTCTTCAATGTTAATGTTTATAACTTTGGGATGAATTGCATCAATAACTAAGCATTTAAAATTATTTTTGCATTTGCTATCTATATAATGTTTAGCCATTGCATTTTTGCATTTGCATAGTGATGCTCATATATCATTCTATATAATTCTCTACTTGTTCTACCAATATAGAAGCACATGCATTCTAAACATACTAATAAATAAACTACATTTTTGGAACCTTAACTATAGTTTTCCTAATAATATTTCATTACTTTCTGTGTATAAAAAAACAATAATTACAATTGAAACATTTAAACATGCCTTTTCTTTCTTCCATTACCTTACATTTATTTAACTTGGTTTGAAAAAATCCTTCTGCACAAATCTGGGTTCATCTCCTAGTTTCTGTAGGAGATCCTTTACCTTTTGAAGATGGCCCAATTATTTCTAATGATGTTCTTGATCTCATAAGAATCAATGCTATTTTGTACTACTAGAAGTCCATACTATGTTCTGTATGGGCTTCATCTATCATCACATTGTTTCTTTTAAGAACTTCTTCATTCATAATTTTATTCAACATATGTTCAGGATATCCTCTATTATTCATCTTTTTACAAAAACTATTTGCTTCTTTATAAAAAATGTTTTCATCGTTTGTTAGACTACTAATTCTATTAATCTGGCCTTTAACAATATTCCATTTTGTCTTCTTACGATGTAAACTCGAGTAATGTAAGTGCATATTATTTTGGCACTCTTTTTTATAAATCTTTGAAACTAATCTTCCATTCTTCTTATAAATAGTGAGATCCAAGAAATTGATTTTTTCTTTACTATAAGTATGAGTAAATTTGATATATGAACAGATATTACTTCCACAGAACCCATAGCCACCCCATTGACAAACAATTCATCATAAAATTCTAAAACGTTACATGATAAAACTAAATCTGTCATTTCCATGAGCAAACTTACAGTATTTGTAGAAAATGCTTTTGGATTGCAACAATCCCATTCTGACCATTTCCATTCCTTCTTTGTTAGGGATCATAGTATAAAGAGAATTTATATCAAGAGTTACTAATATATCTGTAACAGAGACTTGTAATTCATTTAGTTTCCTCAGTCTTGCTGTTCTTACTAACAACTATTGGTCTTAATGGATTGGGGTTATTATCGGTAATGTTCCACTTTATCTTGTTAGGAATGCTTCCAGCATAAAACCACTCTGTTATACAAGAATCTATCAAGGAGAACCCTTTTCTAACCTCATTCATATTAATAATAATTCCTTCATTTTAGTTTCATAATCTTGTCTTCCCATTAAAACCATTGCCCCCTCCTGTATCTGTTGTTAAATTGTAATATTTAAATTTAGAATCGGTGGATTATAGCAGCTTGGTTTATAGAAATCACAGCTATTGAATTTCTGACTTAATTCATTAATCATAGTAAAGATTAACAATTTTGAAATTCACATTATTTATGAAACTCAGGAGATAAGCAAGAGTAACTCTAGGAACTGACCTCTTTCTTTAAGCTTATCAATGTAAGGCAACATCTAATCTTTCAACAAAGATACTGTCACTAACAGAAACCTGTGGCACTAGGAAGTGAGGCGGACCCACAGAGCAAGATACAGATCTCCACAGCTTATTCCAAATCCACCAAGCTTTCAAACAACAGCTCTTCATTAGTGTGTATAGAAGAGCTGCTGCTTGACAGCTTTGTGGATTTGGAATAAACTGTGGAGATTTTTATCTTGCTCTGCATGTCTGCCATACCTCTGTAACTCTTAGAGCTAAAAATGTGGACAAGGCCAAAATGATGGGGGGACAAATAGGGACAGATTTTAAATATTGCTCCTACAAACTTAGAAAGTAGATAAAATAACAGGTTTTGCATTAGCATTAATTTTCTGAAGGATGTGTGTCTTAAACTCAAATGTTTGTAGTTATTTAATGACTTCAATCCTCAGCTATTTGCCAGAAAAGTACAAATTTTAGGAGGAACACACCAAAAATATGAGGCAAAAATCAGGACATTCTGTGAAAATCTATACAGTTGAGAGGTATGGTGTCCAACTTTTTTAGAGTTTCTTAGCTTGTGGTTTTATGGTTCTCTGAAGCGGTTTACCACAGTGCTAGTTTGGGATGGATTGTTGCACTAGGAAGTGAGGCAGTACCTCCTACAGTTCTTCTTCACACATAAAAGAGAAAACAGAAATATGTCAAGAGTTCCATGGCCAAGGTTTTTGCTGTATCACATACCTAATTTCTGCTGTATCATATATCTAAAAGGTCATAGTTGTACACCTGTCAAAGGATTTCCAAACGATAAGTGCAGGTTGTCAGTGGGAGGGATTCATTGCAGCTCCAAAGTTTATACACACAGGTGAGAAGGAACAGTGTAGGAAGCAGTTATTTACCTTTCAGCAGAATTCCCACTTTATGTAGACGGCTTACTGAAACACTTACATTTTTCTCTGAAGTTTAAAAGTTTTTGACAAATGTTCTGAGGCTGACAGCACCAAAGGAGATCTACTGTGTGTAGCATTGATAAAACAGAAATTGTTTATATATCTAGGTACCAGAGTCCCAGCTTGGGAAAAGACATAAGACAGGCAAAGACCAGCACTTTTTCTATAATAGTTCTCTTTGTACCTAAATGTATCTTTTTTATATATTCTTTAGCATTCTTTACTACCTCTTGTTTAACATTCTTTAGCTTTCTTTAATACCTATTTTTTTAACATTTTCTTGCTTGAGATGTTTGTCTGTGTTTTGTATCCATACCATCTGACCTTCAGGTCTCTCCTCATTGTTCCTGAGCCTGCTCTTTCCACTATGCTTCATGTTCCACAGTAGGAAGCCAAGAGCTGATCAGAGAGGCCATTATCCAGACAGACATAGAGGTGGGTTATTCCCTTGGCATCCTGGGAATGGCTGAGTCCCCAGTATTCAATAAGCTTAAAACTCTGTGAAAAAACAGTGTAGCTGCTCTTGCATGGAGTCTGGACACCGAGCGATTCTAAAACCCTTAAACTGCCGTGCACGAGCTTGTCTACACTGTTCTTGAACGGAAACCCATGCAGAATGCTAATTACCTCATTTTCTGGTAAAAAACATGCAAATGAGGTGAATTAGCGATTCAGCAAGCAGTCAGATATCTGTGCAAGAACAGTGATTGTTGCAGAAATGTATTCGGTTACTGACCATGTACATTTCTGCAAAAGTAGAATTGGAGGCATGACAGCTCAAATAAAAGCATGTATTATAATCTGTAGGCATGTCATTTGCCAAGTATATGGCTTCTGGCATGGAAAAGTGTTTTAATTTTGTAAAATATAATTTTTTTTTGGCCGATCACCGCTGTTTAAGCATAGGGCAGTGGCACACAAATGGGAAGGTGATGAAAATAAAAGAAAAAAAATGTGAAAATTCAATTTCAAGGGAAATCTGCATTTTGCCATTATAGTGCATGGTATGCATAATCAAAACAATACCAGGGGACAGTGGTTGTCAAGAGGTCCATGTTAGTGCAGTAACGATGGACTAAGGCAGTGGGGTATGCAAATGATGGGAAATTTACTGAATCACAAAATAAGTCCACAGACTGCAACTAACCATGTAGGTGCTAGAACATGATTGTGTGGGCAGGAGTAGCAGCTAACATGAAAAGGGTGTGTGTCATGCTTGCTGTAAGCACATTGGAGCGCTGCTGCCCCTGTTTGCACATAGCTAAGCAAAACTAAGCAAGGGTGTGTGTCTCAGGCTGTATAGCTTTGTTTACATTGCCTAAATGGGTGTGCGTGGTACGCACCGGGTCTCAAACAAAAAAAAAAAATTAAATAAAAAAAATAAAAAAAACACAGAAAATGGTATACAAGCGGGTGTGTCTGAGGCTGTATAGCCATGTTTACCTTGCCTAAAGAGGTGTGCAAGGTGCGCACTGGGACTTAAACAAAAAATTTGAAAAAAAACGGAAATGGCAGCACTGTGTACATTTAGGCAATGTGTTTGTGCGGCACATCCTGGGGCTTAAAATGGGAGGAAATGGTAAGTGGAACAAGGAAAAAAAAGGGAAATAGCAGAATACAGGCAGTTAAATGCAAGCAATATAGCTGGCAGGTGGAATGTACCATACTCCACCAATCACACAGGCAACATCTTCAGCACACCACTATAAACTGTGCAAACACCATTCAATCTGGTTTTTCCCACAAACTCTGCACCCTAGTTATACACATTTAGGGAAATTTTAACTGACAAAACTAACAAAAAATTTTAGCAGCTGCTGTCGTTTTGATCTATCAGTATGTACTAGAGGCTGAGGGTGGTGTGGAGTATAATGCTGACAACCACCTCAGACCGAGGAGGAGAAGAGTGTTCAGACCCAGGGTAACCTACCAGGAGCTACATGATCTGGAGATAGTAGAGCACTACAGGGTGGGCAGAGACATACTGCAGCAAATCATTGAGCTGTACCAGCCTCAACTCAGACCCAGAGCCAACAGAGTGGAACCCATCCCAGTGGATACCAAGGTATGTGTAGCCTTAAGAATACTAGCTACAGGTACTTTCCAAAGACCTACTGGGGGCATCATGGTGGTCTCCCAGGCATCCACATCCAGGGTACTCCACCATTTCCTGGATGCCATCCTACCACATGCCAGTGAGCACATTTACTTCCTCAACTCCCGTGAGGAGAGGACCAGCAATATGCATCTCTTCCACTCTGTAGCAGCATACCTGGAGGTACTGGGTGCAATAGACTGCACACACATCCACATAATGCACACACACTCACTCAAGAATGCTGTAATGAGGCACACACACAAACCAGGATCATTATAGAGCGTATGTTTGAGATGCTCAAGTCACGGTTACACTGTCTTGACATATCTGGTGGAGCCTTGCAGTACTGTCTAGCCACATGTGTACACATTTTCATAGTATGTGCCATGCTACACAATATGGTCCTGTGGAAACAGCTGCAGCAGGAACAAAATGGGGAAGGGCCACACAGCTCCTCACCATTGCCAAGGTCTACACTGGCACAGAGGGACTCAAAGGAGGAATATCCTGAGCCTGCCTCTGCAGGCAGACAAAAGCATGCTCAGTATGCCCTGGCCTTGGCAAAAAGACAATGCATAGCACATACACTGACACTGTATGGACCCAGGGTCTGACATCTCTCTCTGACTCGCACACACAGTAAAACGGATGCCAAACATCACACCACCTATACCTTACCGTGTATAGGCAGTGTACTGCGTGCATCTGACACAGTCCGCCCTCAAGCACGGTCCTCACAACTGCCTCAGCCACAAGGTAAGTCAGTCTTCTTAACAATAAATTAATGGAATGGAATGTTCTGACAGCATATCTATGGTATTGATGCAAGCATTCAAGGGAATGGGGTGGCTTACTGGGATAGCAGCAGACAACTGACAGCTATGTGGGACAGCAAGAAGTGTATGGCCATTACTGGCTTACCCACACTATGTAGTACCACCCTAGTTGACAAATACCTCTGCAGTATGTGTGGTGAGCCAAATAACTGGGGGGGGGGTCATAGGTCACATGCATGGATGGCAGAACCATACTCACCCCTAGATTCACCTAGCAGATCAGCTGTAGAAAACCATACAGAAATGGCTGGCAAAGGCCCCTAAATGGTGACTTCCATAAAATTTCCACCTAAAAACTTTACACAGTGATATCACAGCAGGTCTGGCAGTGGCAGTATGGGTCTGAAAGATAAGAAGTCTAAAACTAAAAATGTTTATGCCAGAACAATCTGACCTGTGGTCAGTACCATTATGCATGTAATTTCAAATATAGGGCACATCCCTATTCTAAATGGGACCAAAATGTTAAGTAAATAGCAGCACAGTCTGTGCAAATGTGTATTGTGTACAGTTGTGCACCCCACCCCCAGCCATAGAAATGCAGTAACATAGACATGACCAACTCTCCATACTCACCTTATTTATTTATTTATTTATTTATTTATTTATTTATTTATTTGCTGTTGTTTAACCAGGATAGTCCACTGGGCCCAAAGAATACAGATTATACAAAGATTATGTTACACAATACATAAAATACAAAGATTAATTTCAATACATAGATTATATAGAGAAAAACATAAGTATCAAACAAAACAAGTAATATAGGTGAAATATAAAAAGAAATAGTATTGTGTTTTAATTACTTGGTACAAGTGAGGAGTTGAATGGTGATGTTAGATGAGAGTGTAGTAATATTTTAAAGTGTGGGAGGCTAGCAATTTATGCGGATGGATGAAGGACAGGAGGTGTTGTCCTGGGCGTGTGTGGGTCTATAGACCTCTATGAGGTTTTGATTGTTAGATCTTAGAAGTCTTTGTGTTTGATGGGACAGAGTGCTAGCTGGAAGATGAGTTTAAATTTTGGTAGTAGAGGTGAAGACATGTATTGTTCTGGCTGGTGATGGAGAATAAATTTCTGTCAAAGTTATTAGTTTTGAGAATATCATAAGCTTGGTTTTAGCAGCATTGAGTGCAAGGTGGTTCTCTTTCATCCATTGTTCTGTAGTGGAGAAGGCATCTTGAGATAGTTTTACATATTGAATAATATTTGCAAAAGTCATTAATGAAAATATTGAAGGAGATAGCTAGTAAACCAACAGAGGAAGAGGGAGAAAGGTTTAGGTTAGAAAGCTTAGTAAGAAGGAGGTTATGCTTTGTTCATAGTTTCAAGGAAGGATAGGAGGGCAGTCATAGTACTATGATGGGGTCTGAATCCATGCTGTGTAGGAGTTAGTACATTGTTATCCAGAAGATGTGGAAGGAGTTGAAGATGGATACATTTCTCCAGGAGTTTTGAAATGGGAGAAAGGATGATTAGAGGAACAAAATTTTCTTGGCTTGAGTGGTTAATTAGGATACTGACAGGAATGTTATTTTATGGTGGATGTAGGAATAGGTTTGATGAGGAAAGGTGGAAAACCTTTACTTTTTATTCATGCTAATATAACATCCTCATTTAATTATGCACTTCCTAAATATCATAGAACTCTACACACAAAGTACAACAATCTAACCCTCAAAAAATATCTGTCTCTATACAGCAGATTCAAAAACCCATACTATCTAAGCCTCTTACTCTCTATAAAGGATGGTGACATCCACCCTAACCCAGGCCCCCCCAACAACTCCCATCTCTCTCCTCAACCTCAAAGAACCACCTACCCAAGCCCTTTCTAGACCATATAACTCCCTCTTAATTGCTCATCTTAACATACGCAGTATAAATAACAAAGTAACTCAACTCCAAGGTTTAACTGAAATCTATTCCTTTGATATTCTCTGCTTAACAGAAACTTGGCGAAAACCTTCAACCAAAGACAATGAAATCATCCCACTTGGATATAATATCCTAAGACTAGACCAAACATCTAAGAAAGGTGGAGGGGTTGCTATCCTATATAAACCTAGCTTACAATTAACTACTCATAACTGCAAACCACCTATAGACTCCAATGCAGAAATTCTTATCTCCAAACTTCTTCTTAACAATTCCAAATTCATCTATGTCATCTGTATATATCTACCTCCTGGTAATAACATAGCAACCATGGAAAATATACTTTGCTGGCTTTCCCAAAACCTGCCTCAAGAAACCATTATCCTAGGTGACACAAATATTGACTGGACCTGCTTCTGCAGCAGCCTCCCCTCAAACCATATTAACCTATATGGGTATTCCCAAACCATTACCTCCCCTACCAGGACAAATAAATCTAACAAGAAATCAACCTTACTAGACTGGATCCTCATTAACCATCATCCTCACATCTATGACTCAGGAACCCTCCCTGATGATTTAAGTGACCACTCTCTTACCTATATCATCAGACAAAAAGTCAACTTTCCCTCTCCAACATCCATTAAAATATCAGGTCTAAAAAGTACTTTAATCCTGAACTTTTCCAGATGGAACTAAGAGCATGCAACTGGTCACCCCTACAAAACCTACCTTTAGATGAAGCCGTTAGTTACATTAACTCCAACTTCCTTACCATCCTCAACCACCATGCCCCAACCAGACTAGTTAGAACTAAAACCAAACATGCTCCCTGGCTTTCTAAGGAAACCAAACATAAAACCAATGTTAGAAACAAACATTTAGCAAAATGGAGGAAAACAAAAAACCCTATAGACCAACAAACATTTAGATAACTAAGAAATGAAACTAAGAAAGCTGTAATATCTGACAAAAAAAAACTACTACCTCCAGCCCCAACAAGCCAGTCAAAAGAAACCACAGAAATTTTGGTCTAGTATCAACCAACCACTCCACCCAGGGCAATCCACTACTCCAAACCCTCAAAATACTGAACACAAAACACCAATGAATATAGCTAATGCTTTTAACACCTTTTTTACTGATGCTATACAAACATTAGCTAGTCAACTATCACCTAAAAATTTCAGTCTACCTTCCAAAAAATCAACCTTACCCCCTTCTTTTCATTTCAACCCATCCCAACATCATATATTCTAACTCTTCTACAGAAACTGAAACCATGCTCCCCCTCAGCAGACCAACTTCCTGCTGAATTCCTACAACAATCCGCCAAAGCTATTGCCTATCCCATTTCTATCATGATCAATAGAACTATTACTGAAAGTTATATCCCCAGTTTATGGAAAATATCCCATATTATCCCCCTCCACAAAGGAGGTCAATCCACTGAACTCTCCAATTACCGCCCCATTGCCCTACTCTCACCTCTGGCAAAGATCACGGAAAAATGCATTCACAGACAATTACTTGACCATCTAATACATAATAATCTACTAGCCAAATGTCAACATGGTTTTAGACCCTCACATAGCACTACTACTGACCTTCTTTCCTTCACGGATTGTAGCAACAACAACCGCAAACTTAATAAACTCTCTTCTGCCCTATTCATTGACCTGTCTAAAGCTTTTGACATGATAAATCACCAAATTCTCACCACTATACTGAAATCCCTGTCACTTGATACATCCTCCATAAAGTGGTTCCAGTCCTACCTGGATAATAGACAACAGGCCGTACTATGGCAAAAGTCTCTCTCTACTCACCTACCCGTCAACCTCGGAGTCCCTCAGGGGTCCATCCTTGGACCTCTACTTTTTTTCCATATTCATTAATGACCTCCACCTTGCCATCCCCCAAGCTACATGCATACAATATGCGGATGACTCTACACTGATATGCTCAGCCCCCTCCCCTTCTGAACTTCTCTATCATACCCAGCAAGTATTTAACACAGTTGAGCAATGGTTCACACATAGATGCCTTCTCCTAAACCCCAAAAAGACTAAACTCCTCTTTTCTCTCCTACTAAGAAATCCCCTCCTTTGGATTTCTCAGTTAACTCTACCAATAAAACTATTATATCCCCTGAACCATCCACCAAACTATTAGGAGTGACCATTGACAATAATCTGAACTTTGACATCCATATTAACAATACTATAAAAACTGTGAACAAAAAGCTAGGCTCTCTCTATAGGATAAAATCCTTTATCCTACCTTCAGCTCGAACCACAATAGCACACACTCATCTAATCTCTTCTCTTCTTTATGCCTCACATATTTTTACTAATCTATCTAAAAATAATCTTAGCAAATTGGAAATGTCATACAATAATATTGCCAGATTTGCAACAGGAAACCCATTTAGAACCCATCACTGCCTCAATTTAAAGCAGCTAGGATGGCTTGAACTACAAAATCTAATTAAATTCCATCAGCTAACTATAGCCCACAACACTCTTCACAAACCTTCCAAAACACCTATTCTCTCCACACTAATCACTCCCTGTAAAAACCTGGAATCCTTAAGGTCTTATCAGAAACTTCTAGTACATACTACTAAAACAAACAATAAAGCTGGTGACTCCCTTTTTTCTAATATAGTTGGAAAAGCCTGGAACCTCCTTCCAAATGAACTCTCCACACTTCCCTCACTATCCTGTTTCAAAAACAAATTGAAATTATTCATCAATGCACACTGGTTATGCCCATGCTCTAAACCTGACTATTCTAAGTGTCTCTATATACTCTACTCTTCCTAACCCATCTACTCATTAAAAGAAACTCCTTCCTTTATAAACTATGTTACTAATTATCTCTTGACTGCCTTGATTGTATTTACATTCCTTTATTATGCCTGTATTCTGCACTGTAAATTTAGATTGTACTTGCATCCTTTGTTATGCCTGTATTCTGCACTGTACATTTTACGGTGACAATCTGTTATACATACTGTTAATAGTTTTTAACTAGCTCGTGTTATCCTTAGATGTGATTGTGTTAATTTCATTGTCCTAGCTTGGAGCTTAACTCCCCGGGCCTCTACTGAAAATGGACATGTATCCAGTTGGATGAGCCTGGTAAACAAATGTAAAATAAAAAATAAATAAATAAATAAACATGTCCCTAGCCTTAAGCAGCATCCAGCTGTCACCCAGAGTGAAGACTCAATATGAACAGAAAGCAATTGTCAGTAACACCCACTCAACTTACTGATGCCATCCCAGCGGTGTCCACTGCCTGGCAGTCTGGGAACATATGAGCATCAGAATGCACTGCTTTGCTACAAATGGCCTGCATCTATCACACATGGCCTACAAGCCTCTGGCAAAGGCCCATGCCTCACCCACAGTGCCCTTTTAGGGAGGGGGTTCATAATACCAACATAACACAGTCAACAAAATGCAAAGAAAGGCCATGCTGCTAACTGCTAGGAGCAAACCTGCCAACCTCAGGGAGCCAGAAATCTGGACAAAGACATGAATAATGGAGTGATAAAGGTCCAAAGAGGAGGGCACCTTTGAAATACTGCTCTAATAATGTTAGAAAGTTGATGGAATTAATGTATTAGCATGGAATGTCTGAAGGGTATGAAGTCTGAAACTGCAATGTCTACTGTCAGTGATAACTGACTAAAACTTTGTGTGAGTTGCAAAGCACTTTTGCTTGAAAACCACACTTGTTTGGATAACCGGCCAGATATACGACTCATGAATCTGGACATTCTGTGAAACTCTGTGCAGTTGACAGGTAAGGCTAGGAGTCTAAACATGAGAATGCACTCATTGCAGGCAGGTCTAACCCTGGAAGATGGTGAAATCTCTGCACCCATAGAAACTTTGCCCACAGCCATGAGGTGTAACACATCCTTCCTTGATCACTCAACCTATACAACATCCTGACCCCAAAATGTGTGTGGCCAAGCCAAATGAGGCGGGGCATACATATATGAGACACACACACACCTGCATGCTGCTCAAACAGTCTAAAATACACAAGACCCTCCAAGTGCCATCAACCCATGAGAAGACCCCTATGCAAAGTTTTGGTTTATAGGTTCATAGGTTCATAGGTGTGTACTAGGCTAATGGCCCTAGAGCTTTTACAAGCCTAGCCATAGGATTACCCTGGCATCATGCCAACCAACCTTAGGTCCCAGTGCCTCTGTCGAGTAGAGCCACTGGAGTGATCCCCGGGGTAAATTTTCTATTTCCCATCTACTCATCAAGATTTCTCTTGAAGAGGACCAGTGAGGTGCTCTGTTTGACATGTATGGAAGTCTATTCCATAGGATGGGCTGTCTCTGAGTTATGAACCTGTACCTTCAGCATGTTCTGCTGATTGTGGTAATGAGGGTAGCTACAGGCCAACATATCTTACCCAGGACCCCCCCCCCCCACATATCGTAACCCCTACAAATCTATCTGGAGTCTGCCTGTCACCCTGATCCTGCCTGACATATATTACCCAACTTTAGCCTGGAAATCAAACCATGCCAGAACAGAAATACACAGAGATTCTCCCATTGTAATATATCACCAAGGTGCTGGACCATTTACACAGGTTTAACAGTCAATTGGTTGTAGGTACACCTCTCAAAAGGCTGGATTGTGCAAGAATGCCTAGCATTTGGCCAATAATATTGGTTTGTGCATCATCCATTCTGTACTCCTCTGGTAAATCACTGTGATGCTCTAAGGAGGTAAGTCATGAGGTGCAAAACAATACATTACAGTGTCACACGTCATACATGTCAGATGTCTGCTAGAACAAACCATGTAACTCTAGCAACTCATACATTACTAAGATAAATAGTCTTAATCACCCTATGTGTATGGCCCATTGTCTCCCCATTTTGATAGGCTATCTCCAAATATCCTGCACCAACAGGTTGAGAGGTATGGCTGTAGCACAAAAAACACTGGACTGGAGTACAACAATCTCTGGAATGGAGTCCCACATTTACGATAAAAGGTCACACTGGGCATGCTCATACACTTAGAGAATTGTGAGTAGGATCTAGGAATTAACAGGCTTTACCCACCCACTGCACTTCCCATTGCTCTACTTTAGCAGTCCTGAAGATATCTGTCACCCTAACAAACTAGTGAAGTGAACAACAAATACAAAAACTTTAAAAAGAAGCAAAAAATGGTAAGAACAACAACGGACTAAAAAAAACTCACTGAAATTTAATATTGTTAGCACTTTTGTAATGAACAATGTCAGAAACACATATGTTATATTACTTGTATCTTGAAACTAAAAAGCTTAATGCGGTGATACATGCAAGTTTCTATTTAGTCCATATAAACATTTACATATAAACATTCACATAATTTAATCACCTCTAGTGGGAAAGTATTCAGATTTTACATCAACATTCTTACATTATTGCATATTGTTTCAAAAGTATATTTTTAAATATTTTTTTTTTGTGTTTTTGATTTTATGGTCAGCTGACCAATATCATGTGACTGCTTGTCCAAAAGGGTCTCACTGAGACAGATACCTGGTGTCAAAACCATGGCCTCAAGCTAAATGCCAAAAAGTGCATAGTCATCCCCTTTGGAAAAAACAAAGTACCCACAAACTACCACATAGTTGGTAGCCCCCTAAATACGGAAGACGAAATAAGGAATCTGGGGACCCAAGTAGATAGTAATCTCTCTTTTGATAATCACATTGCCAAAGTGGTTAGAAAATCCTTCTATGTGGCTCAACTAATCACAAAAGGGTTTGCATCTAGATCAAAAGAGGTCATTATGCCCCTCTACGCATCACTCATGAGACCCATCATAGAGTGCAATGCCCCATTTGGGATGTACCTTACAAGACACCTGCAACAGCTGGAAAGACCAAAGAAGTACCTCACCAAGAGGATCACTGGCCTCAAACAGATGCCCTATGCAGCTCGACTGAAGAAACTCCAGCTGTACTCAGTTGCATACCGCCTACTCAGAGGTGATCTCTGCCTGACATACAAGGCCATGTCCAACCCAGAATTGATAGACATGCTCCACCTAAAGAAATCCATATCCTCTCAAGCCACATGCTCTAGGGATCTAAACCTCACCACAACAATAAATAGGATGTGCTGGAGGGATAGATTACTGTCCCAGAGACTTCCCATGCTCTGGAACAAGACTCCAGTCTACATTAGGCAGAGCTCCTCTCTAACACTCTTCAAGAGCAACCTTGACGAGTGGATGGGAAACAGGAAATTTACCCTGGGATCACTTCAGTGGCTCTGCTGGACAGAGGCACAGGAAACTAATCTAAGAGGCCGGCGAAAGCCAACACATTCCAGCTAGGCTTTTAAATGCCTTTGGGCAGATAGCCTAGTACCTACCTAAGTAGTTATAAGGCACCATTATGTATGGTTTATGTTTGTCTGATGAAGTTTTGACATTGTTCATTATGAAAGTGCTAACAATATTACATTTCAGTGAGGTTTTTTTTAGTGCATTGTTGTTCTTGTCATTTTTTGTTTCTTTTTAATGTCTGTCAACCTAGAAGTACCTCTTGGCAGCCCTTAGCCCTGTCAGCTCTGTGGTGCATGTGGTAGCTGTGTAGCACTATAGTAGATGTAACTAGTTAGGTAGGAGTTCTAATCTCAGTCTTGGCAAGTGTGTGTGTGTGTGTGTGTGTGTGTGTGTGTGTGTGTGTGTGTGTGTGTGTGTGTGTGTGTGTGTGTCTGTGTTTATAAGTCAAAGATTTTGGGTCCATTCATACCCAGTACACTTCGCATTGCCCTGCATTAGCAGTCCTGTAGGCATCAGTCACCTTAGAATAATCTTTCATCAGGCCTCAACCCTGTAACTCTGCGGCATGTGCAATAACTGCATAACACTATAGATTAAGTAACTCATTAGGTAGGAGCTCTAATCTCAGTCTTGCAAGTATAAAAGTGTATGTGTTTGTAAATCAAAGATTTTGGGTCCATTCACTCCCAGTACACTTCCATTGTTCTACTTTAGCATTCCTGCAGATATCAGTCACCTTAGAAGTATCTTTCTTCATTTCTTAGTTCTATAAGCTCTGTGGTGCATGTGATAACTGTGTAATACTATAGTATAAATAACTAGTTAGGTAGGAGTTCTAATCTCAGTCTTGGCAAGTGTGTGTGTGTGTGTGTGTGTGTGTGTGTGTGTGTGTGTGTGTGTGTGTGTGTGTGTGTGTGTGTGTGTGTGTGTGTGCCCAGTACACATCCCATTGCCTGACTTTAGCAGTCCTGCAAATATCAGTAGTATCTGTCATAAACCCTCAGCCCCATAAGCTCTGTGGTGTATGAGATAACTGCATAACACTATAGTATAAGTAACTCATTAGGTAGGAGTTCTAATCTCAGTCTTGGCAAGTATGAAAACGTGTGAGTGTGTGCGTGTGTTTATAAGACAAAGATTTTGAGTCCAGTCATACCCAGTACATTCCCATAGCCTGACTTTAGCAGTCCTGCAGATATCAGTCACCTTAGAAGTATCTGTCATCAGCCCTCAGCCCTATAAGCTCTGTGGCACATGCAATAACTGTGTAACACTATACATAAGTAGTTAGGGAGGAGTGCTAATCTCAGTCTTAGGGAGGAGTGCTAATCTCAGTCTTGGCAAGTGTAAAAGTGTGTGGGTTTATAAGTCAAAGAATTTGGGTCCAGTCACCCCCAGTGCACTTCCCATTGCCCCACTTTAGCAGTCCTATAGATATCAGTCACCTTAGAAGTATCTTTTGTCAATCCTCAGTCCTTAAGCTCTGTGGCATGTGTGTTAACTGTGTAACACTATATACAAATAACTAGTTAGGTAGGGCTTCTAACCTCATTTCTGGCAAATGTGTGTGTGTAAGTGCGCATATGTGTACGTTAAAGTATTTTGTGGCCTCTCTCACCCAGTACATCACCCATTGTCATACTTTACAAGGGCTGGTGATGTTCCTCATCTTAGAAGTACCTTTGGACAACCTTCACCCAATAAGCTCTATGGTGCATGCGATAAATGCATAAGACTGTAGTAGCAATACATAGATAGGTAGGGGTTCTAATCCCAGTCTTGGCAAGTGTGTGTGTGTGTGTGTGTGTGTGTGTGTGTGTGTGTGTGTGTGTGTGTGTGTGTGTGTGTGTGTGTGTGTGTGTGTGTGTGTGTGTGTGTAAGAACAGTATTCTGTTTGTGGAGGGGTTGTGGCGTTTGTGTGAGAACCATATCCATTGCAGGGGGTGGGGTTTGCTAATATTTGCTCTTGCCCACCTAGTACATGTCCCAGTGTCCACATTACAAGGCCCACAGCTGTCATCCACTGTAGAGGGAGCTGTTGACACTCTGCAGTCCTATCAGCATTGTGCCATGTGCAATAACTATGTGACAGTATGGAATAGATAACAAGATAGGCAGCCCATTTAATCCTTGGATACCACTCATCAGTCAGGAATCATACAAAAACACACCCAGCTAGGCATCAACCCCTATATCAGTAGGTGGCCTGCAAACCAGCTCACAGATAGAACCCACAGTGTTAAACAAGCGGAATCAGACTACTGACCAGTCATGACTGGAGTCCCACAGGGTGTGGACCTGGGTCCTCTCATGTTCAGGATCCACACGTCTGAGGACCAGCTCAATATGAAGGCACTTTGGCTGACAATGTTTGCATATGACTGCAAGGTGGGTGCTATCATTATCCCCCCTGTGATGTTGACCTCCTTCAGAAAGGCCTGTCTGAGACCTATGACTGCTATCAGAACCCTGGACATTAGCTCAATGCCAGATGATGTTCTGCCATCCCCTTTGGGTACAACATGGTTCCCATAAAGTAATACATTGATGGTAGTCCACTGAACACTGATGTTGTTATAAGATAATGGGGAGCACAGATTGACAGTGAGCTCTCTGTTGACCAACACTATGCCACTGTCTTCAGAAAGTACATCTATGTGTCACTTCTCCTGACTAAGGGTGATGAATCCAGGAAGTAAAATGACAGTGTCTCCCTGTATTCTCCCCTCTGTAGGTCAATCAATATGAACAATGGCCCATTTGCCATGTACCCCACTGGACACCTGCAACAACAGGAGAGACTGAAAAAGTACCGAGGATCTTAGGTCTTACACACTTGCCCTATATTGACAGACTCCAATAACTCCAACAAATCTCTGTCTCATATTGGCTACTTAGGTGAGATCTCTGCCTGACTTACACAGCCATGTCTGACCCAACTCTGTCAGGAATTCTACATCTGAAGAAACCAATCTGTCCACACCACATGGACCAGAGACCACAACCCCATCCTCACAATCAACAGGGCATGCTGAAGGGGCAGGTTCACAACCCAGAGACTGGCCACTCTATGGAATAGACGTCACATACATGTCAAGCAGAGCACATCACTGACCCACTTCAAGATAAATCTGGAGGAGTGCATGGGGATTAGAATACCCACCCTGGAGATCACTCCAGTGACTATACTCAGTAGACACATTGGGGAGTATTGCCAGGTGGCATGATGCCAGGGTATTCCCATGGGCTAACCTTGTATAGCCTTAATGGCCATTTGCCTAGTACACACCTATGAAGCTATGCAGCTGTGGATCTCAGTCCTGGCAAATATGTGTGTGTGCACTAGTGTGTGTATAAAAGTGTTTGTGAGTGTGTAAACATGTGGGTGAAAGTAGTTTGGGCCTGTCCAACTACCATTGCCATACCTTATAAGTGCTGTTGATGTTATTCGATATATAGGTACCTTGGGACACTCTTCACCCTATAAGCTCTTTAGTGTGTGTGGTAACTGCATAACATAATAATACCAATAACTACATAGGTAAGGGTTCTAATGTGAGTCCTGGCAATCATGAGTGTGTGTGTGTGTGTGTGTGTGTGTGTGTGTGTGTGTGTGTGTGTGTGTGTGTGTGTGTGTGTGTGTGTGTGTGTGTGTGTGTGTGTGTGTGTGTGTGTGTGTGTGTAGGTTAAAGTATTTTGTGGTGTCTCTCACCCAGTACATCACTATTGCCATACTTTGCAAGGCCTGGTGAGGCCCGTCACCTTAGAAGTACTTTTGGACAAATGTCACCCCATAAGCTCTGTGGTGCTTGCAATAAATGAGTAATAATGTAGTACCAATACATAGATTGGTAGGGGTTCTAATCTGAGTTCTGGCAAATGTATGTGCACGTGTGCGATGTGTGTGTGTGTGTGTGTGTGTGTGTGTGTGTGTGTGTGTGTGTGTGTGTGTGTGTGTGTGTGTGTGTGTGTGAACTGTTTCCTCTGTTTGAGTGAGAACTATATCCATTGGGTTGGAGGGTTTTATAATTTTAGGCTGTGGTAATCTGAGTATATGTCCCAAGGTCCTTTTTACAAAGTCCACTGTCTTCATCCACTATACAGGTAACTGTTGACACTCTTCTCCCCATAAGGCCCATGCCACATGAGGGAACTATGTGACAATATGGACTGACTAACAAGATAGGCAGGCCTGGTAATCTCAGTCCTGGCAAATGTGTTTATGACCGTAATTCTGTGTGTAATTGTGTATGACTGTAGGGTAAGGTATATCGAGTACATTCTCACCCAGTACATCTCCCATTGCCATACTTTGCAAGGTCTGGTTATGTTGCTCACCTTACATGTACCTTGGGACACTTTTCACACTGTATGTTTTGTGGCGTGTGTGATAAATGCATACCACTGTAGAAGAAATACATAGGTAGGGGTTCTAATCTCAGTCCTGGCAAGTGTGTGTGTGTGTGTGTGTGTGTGTGTGTGTGTGTGTGTGTGTGTGTGTGTGTGTGTGTGTGTGTGTGTGTGTGTCTGTTTGTGAAAGAAGACTATCTTCTATTTGTGTGAGAACTAGATCCATTGGATGGCCATGGTTTCATATTTTATGCCATGGTACTTCCAGTACACATTCCTAGGTCCACTGTATGAGGTCCACTGTTCACATCAATCTTAGTGTTATCTGTAGATGCTATTTAGCCCTATAAACCCTGTGCAACATACTGTTATTGATGTTATTCAATATATAGGTACCTTGGGACACTCTTCACCCTATAAGATCTTTAGTGTGTGTGGTAACTGCATAACACAATACCTGTGCAACATACTGTGTGTGTGTGTGTGTGTGTGTGTGTGTGTGTGTGTGTGTGTGTGTGTGTGTGTGTGTGTGTCTGTGCACATTGTTGTGTATAACAGTGGTTGTGAATCTGTAGACTTCTATGTGACACTACTATGAGTACGCTCACACCCAGTACACCCACCATTGTCATACCTCACACGCCCATGTGATTTTATTCACCATACAGGTACCTTGTAACATGCATCACACTAATAGTCCTGTGCCACCTGCAATAACCGCATAACAGTGTGGTACCACAACTTGATGGGTAGGGGTTCCAAACACAATGTTGGCAACTGTGATGCTGTACATGCAGGTGTGTGTGTGTGTGTGTGTGTGTGTGTGTGTGTGTGTGTGTGTGTGTGTGTGTGTGTGTGTGTGTGTGCGTGTGTGTGTGTGTGAACAGTATTATATGTGTTTGGTCAACACAATATCCTCTGGGGTTGAGGGTTTTAGCAATCTGAATTGTGTTCCACCCACTACACTTACCATTGTCCACACTACAAGAGCTGATGGAAACCACCATAGACTTATATACACCCCCTAGCCCTACAAACTGTGAGGCACATGCAATAACTGTTACAGAGACCTGGGAAATGTGTGCAGATACAGCTGTACCTCGGCTATGACATGGTTGATATGTTACCACACTGCCATACCCCTCATTGGTGATGTCTGCAGAGCCACATCCTGCTGACTCACAGACACCTGGAACACAAACAATACAGCATGTGAGAACAGATTAACTTAGCATTACTAACACCAATAATGATTCATGGCTGAAAAGGTATACACACACTCTGATGTGTACCCATTACAAATGCCAGATGACAGCAGCTTACACAGCATTAAATAGCTAAACTATATTAAAAATCACCATGTGCATCTGACCCATATTAGCATGTCCCTGCATCAATGGTATGGGTGGCAGGGATGTGTCACAGGTATTATCATATGCACAGTGTGTTGTGTGGGTTTACCAGAGGCCTAGGCTGGGCCATATGGTTGACATCATGTGTCTGTCTGTGGGGTGTTCATTAAATGTGCTGTGCAGTGGTGGTGTGTGTGTTTATGGTGTGTGTGTGTGTGTGTGTGTGTGTGTGTGTGTGTGTGTGTGTGTGTGTGTGTGTGTGTGTGTGTGTGTGTGTGTGTGTGTGTGTGTGTGTGTGTGTAAGTGACATGTCTGAAGATGATGTGTATGTGTTTGTATGCACACAGTCAGGCCATGTGGCCGCCCTACACAGGGGTAGTTTGGATAGCTGTGGGCCATACATGGCAGGGTGTACAGTTCACCATCTCCAGCCATGGACACAGGAGCTGGTCCTGCCAGGGGTCTCATCAGCCCCCCAGAGCCAAGTCTAGATGCAGTACTACTCCCTGATGGTGACTGCAGTCTGCTGTATCCGCATCCTTGTTGGGACCAGCCAGGACCATGTGCCCATGCCTGCTGCATCATGGCATGGACAGCACACCCCCTTCAGTAATGCTGGTGGTACTGCCAGTACAGTAGCGTGATGGTGCATGGCCAAGTAGACCCTCAGCTGATCATGGTGCTGACCTAATTCCGTGTGGCTGCTTGCCATCCCCCAGCCAAGCACAGATATTCCGCGGTCAAGGAGTGCCAAGGTCTACCCCACTGTCTATCCATGACCACCATACACTCACAGGTGAATGCAGTGAGTTCATGAATATCACCATGGACACTAAGGATGTGCTCATCCATGACCCTGCGTATATGTCTAATGTTACATTCATTACATGCATATGTCTCCATGATGGCCTGAAACATGCATCTGGTGACTGCTGCTGTGACACTTGCAACAGGGGCATGACTGGGCCACAATCCTTCTCTGAGCACCCCTGCCCATCTGCCTGTGTGGGTCCTTGCCAGCACTCTGGCTATGGCTAGTGCCTGCACTCTCACTTGCATAGTCAACAAACTAGCCTATTTCATGCCACCACCCACCAACTGTCCATTATCTGTGTCCACTGATGATGAAGTATGTGTGGGCATTGTGGCTGTGTGCAGGGATGGGGTTGACAACAGTGGGATGCCAACCAATGGCACAGATTCAGCCCCTGACATCCCCACCTGTGCCTCAAATAGGAGCATCATCATGGTAAGAGTCTGCCACTATGACCACCTGTGTGGAAAAACAACATATGTAAATTACTACCTGCACTATAAGGTTTGCTGGTGCACACACACACACACACACACACACACACACACACACACACACACACACACACACACACACACACACACACACACACACACACACACACACACACATACAGGTGAGGTGCCTCAAAGGCATTTCATAGATTACACATTAGCCAACTGGGGACATTCACAACACACAGTCAGACAATAACATACACACTCTGGACAGATCCTCAGTGTCATGCAGTGCAGCCCTTTCCATTTACTGTTGCTACTAATATACATCTCTGGGATACATGAGTGGTGTTAGCAGGTGATGGGCCTTCATCTAGCCCACACTGCACCCATGTAAACATTATTGCTGTTCACCTGTATAGCACTGTGGCATCTCCTACAGAACATACCCCCCCAACTGTACCGAGTTTTGATGAATGTCTAGATGTCTGGCTCATATTTTTGGTCTGTTCCCCATAACTCCTGTGTTTGTCTGATACATTACTGGGATGACCTGTGGAATGGTGCCACTAATTAATGTCATAATTTGAGGTGCAGAATGCATAACCTGCAGTACATGTATGTTAAAAAAATTCAGTTACTCAAACAACTTCTCAACCTTACAGTGGATATAGTAAGTGTACACACCCCTGTTAACATACCAGGATTTTGTGATATATCACATGAGACCTCAGAAATCAGGTCATAACATTTCCCTCATTTCATATGACATACAACCTTTGCAATCCAACTGAAGAACATACATATCAGTTACGGGTAACATATGGTAAATGAAATAGGTACAATAGGCTGGTTGCATGAGTGTGCACACCCTTAAAGTAATACTTGGTTAAAGCACCTTTTGATTTAATCACAGCATTCAGTCCTTTTGGCAAGGTGTCTATCAGCATGGCATATCTTGACTTGCCAATGTTTGTACACTCTCCCTTGCAAAACACCTCCAACTATGTCAGATTGCAAGGGCATCTCCTGTGTACTCCCCTCTTTAGGTCACCCTGCATATTTTCTATTGGATGTAGGTGTGGGGTCTGGCTGGGCCAGTGCAGAGTGTTGCATGTGTTCTGGTGAAGCCATACTTTTGTTGATTTGGATGTATGGTTTTGGCTATTGTTATGTGGAAAGGTGGAATTCCTCTCCATCCACAGCTGTGTGGCAGAAACCAGAAGGATTTGAGCCACAAGGGACCAGTGTTTGGGAACTGTTCATAATCCCATCCAACTTGCCTACAGCCCCAATTCCAGCTTGTGAACAGCAACCCCAAAGCAGGTCACTGCCATCACCATGCTTCTCCGTGTGGGTGGTGTTGTTGTGGTGATGTACAGTGATGTTATTGCACCATACTAACCTGTAGGAATTGTAGCCAAAGAGTTCAAACTCGGTCCTATATGACCATAACACATTTTCCCACATGCTTTTTGGAGACCTGATGTATTGTTTTCAGACTTTCTCCAGGCCTGGATATTGTTTGGTGTGAGGAACTGCTGCCATCTTCCAACCCTATCCTATAGACGAGACATATGGAGACCACAGAAGATTATTTTCACATGTAGTACACACCCAGTACTTGCTGGAGATTCCTGCTACTCCTTCAATGTTGCTGTAGGGCTCCTGGCAGCCTCCCCAGCCAGCTTTGGTCTTGTATTCTCATAGCATTTGAAGGGATGTCTGCTCCTTCACAATGTCACTGTAGCCCCGTATTTTCACCATCTTTTGATGACTGTCTGCACTGTGTTCCATGGTATATGCAATGCTGTGGAAATGTTTTGGTACCCTTCTCCAGGCTGATACATCTCAAAAATGTGGTCCCTTAGCAGATTCATCAGCTCTATGCAAACCATGGCTGTTGGTGTAGCAGGCAACTGGACATATTTTAGGATAATCCTGGTATAACAGCTGACCGTTATTTGCTGTTAATCAAAGAGTCTCTGAAATTGATGTCATATGTGTACCCAATAAGATGTACTGCTATAGTTATATCGAAAGCTGTGCTGTATCAGCACAGTATTAACTTCAGCCTGTGCACACATATGCATCTAGATTGTTGTATGATTGTTATGTGTCATAATTGTTCCCATAACAGATTTGTTTGCTTTACAATTGAATTGTACAGGTTATAGATTGCATGACAAGTTAGCAGGATTTTGAAATTGTCTATCTTGCTCTCATTTTTATATATAACAAATACCTGGCATTCTAACAGGTGTCTAAACTATTTATATGTACTATATAACACTAATTTATGCAATATGACCCTAGTTTTTGTCCTTTGTCCTCCCATTTTGTTAGTCTTTGTCCAGATGTCCTACAATGACAGCTTGTGAGGTATACTATAGATATGTGACATCTCCTGCAGATAGGCCCCTGTGATGACCATCATGATGCAATGCAGTAAACAC
The DNA here is from genome assembly GCF_019279795.1 of Protopterus annectens. NCBI lineage: Eukaryota > Metazoa > Chordata > Ceratodontiformes > Protopteridae > Protopterus > Protopterus annectens. The sequence goes on from NC_056745.1 coordinate 850,161,144, forward strand.
CACTACAAGTGAGCATGCAGATATTGCCCAATAGCTGAGTGTAACAGTTGTGTGCATGGTCACATGCATGACCTTAACATGCCTGGGGTACTGGTGAACCACAACAGGAAAACCCCATACTTACCAGTTTCAGGTTGCTGTCCCACGTGCTGACCAGAAGGACCTAAGTAGTTGTGGGGGAAAGGTACTGTCAGCAGATTTCCATATGACATTGGTACAGGATGAATGCTACGTTTCTGCACAGGTACAGTACACACTATAATATTACACAATTTGCTGTCCTTCACCATAGATGTGCACTTGTGTGCATTACTAAACCCCACCCACTAATCCATTTTGCACATATGCATCTAGAGACTCCATAAAGACAGTTTCACTGCTACCTCATTACATTGGTGTGCACGTTGTCCTTAACTGCACACTTCTTGCCTGTTGTCTGGGTGCCACCCACCACCACAATTAGTGTTTCACATGTTTGATGTTGTGTGGGGGCTACTCCAAGGTTGGCAAGGACCTCCTCTGTTGCCATAAGTGGGGGCCTGTGTGGCTGGACCACCACAGGTAGCAGTACAGCCCCTTGCTACAGTAGCAGCCCTTTGCCAGGCATGATGTATCAGGTCAGTTGCTCTATGGCTGACCTGATTCTATATTCATCGATGGTGGCCAAAGATGTTCACTCTGTTGGCAAGATCATCCCACAGGGCATTTCACTCCCACAGATTTTGCTGCCTATGACTAAAAAGAACAGCATAGTGTGTTATCACAGCTTCCGGGATTGCTGCTGCCTCTGCAGCAGTGTATGCAAATTGCTTCTGCATGGCACCTGGAAGACATAAAGCAGGCAAACAGCAACAAGAAGAAAATCAGTCCCAATGTAGAAAAAATCAGGTTAAAATACTTGAGAAACAACAATGGGACAACCACGGAAAAGCACATATATTTAATAAACAATAAGCAGTAAACAGATAAGCACTTTCGGAGATGCCTCCTTCATCAGATCAATACAAAAATATAAAATCAGTCTGCATATAAATACACTTGTAAAACCAATTACTTTAAATAAAACCTTTACCCAATTAACATTTTCTAGCCTTTAAAATAGGTTTTATAGGTATAAAACCATTTAAGCCTGGTGGAACATCAGCTCTCAAACCAGCTATTCAGTGGGTTTCTTTAACTTCTGTGGCATTCTTTATATCCCCACCTCTAGGTGCAGGAGTGTAAATATCCAAAGCTGTAAATTTCAAATCATGCTGTGGAAATTCATTAATGTGTTGAACTACTGCACTTCTTTGCACATTTCTCTGTATATCACGCATATGCTGTAAAATATGTTCTTTTAACTTTCTATTGGTTTTACCAACATAAAAAGAAGTGCATTCTAAACAGGTTGCTATATAAATCACATTTTTAGTAGAACAGCATACATAGTGTGAACACTTATATATCCCTTTAATAACAGGATGCTGAAACACATTATCAGTCTTAACATACCTGCATGCCTTACATCTTTTACATGGATATGTATCTGATTTGCCACTATATAATTTACCTAGGTTATTCTTATCACCAGGTCATGGTCTATAACATAACAGACTCTTTAATTTACAATTTCTCTTGCCATAAACCTATCTGCAGCATGTTGGCAGTAGCTATGGTGTGTGTGTGTATGTGGTGTGATTGACCACCATTACAGGGTGGGTTGAGTTGTTGCCTCTGAGACTGCAGACATATGTGAAGATGGCCTTGTAATTGCCCTTAGTGGATGTGTCCAATTTGTTCTCATAGTTAGCCTTACAGTAATCCACCTGTGACCTAATATGCTCATTCAGACAAAGGTTGACATTAACTCATTATACAATTAAAAGTCCATTAAACAATTAAGAATCCAATTAAAAGACAATAATATGTTATAATGAGTTAATATGTATGTGTATAAATACTGAATGGAAGTGTATTGTTAGTTACTCCTTGAAGGCTTTGTTCTACAGAGAATAAATTGGTTTGGTGAACTGGCTGTTGTTTTATCTGAATATCTTCGAAGTGGTGCTTGTTCGAGCTGAAGAGCTGGTGTTGTGAGTGATATATCGGTATCCTTTTGTTTTTCCATGGCCAGTGATCCAGGGGCTAACATTCCCAGAATTTTTAGGGAGGAGAATGCAGCTACCTCCCAGCGCTCTATAGAGGGCTTCCTTAATCGGAACATGGAACAGAACTTGAATCGGACAGAAGGTAATGTGGATGCTAGTTCAGGAATCCCGGTTTCAAAACCCGAAGCAAGAGAGACATTAATCCATTTGCCCATGTTGGGAAGAGATCTGCAGAATATCCTGGTGAAGTAAAGGTTTTACTATCTAAGTTAAGAAATTTAATGGACAAAGAGATGCTTACGTACTATAATTACACTAGTTTGCAAAGGTACGTTGATTTAAATATAGTGCCTAGAGGTTTAAGAGCCATTAAATTTCCATCGGAACCATTTGTTTCTACATGTGCAACAGATAAAGCTTTCATGAGCAGATGGGAGAAAGCGGCACATCAATGTTCAATAGAATGGCTGAAAATATTAATAGAGCGGGACATTCTGAAGCTATCAAACATTAAAAAAGACATTAACTTGTTGTGTACGATTCTGACAGCTGTATTAGATAAAACAAAGTTTGAATCTTGTTTGGTCGAGATTCAAGAAAAAGTTCTCATTCATGAAAATAAATGCATTGAACAGAAAGTACATAAGATTACGAGAGATTTGCGGGACTTTGAGAATGGCACTGCCTTTTTTGGTGGAACCAATCAGCGACCACGCTATAATCGAAACCTTTCGAATGTTAACATCAACCAGCAAGGTAGAACTGATAGTTTGACTAGAAATAATGGTAAACAATTCAATAAGGTGCCGAAATATAGTGATAAGGAACAAGATTTTCTGCCTTTATCACCACCAGCGGATGACTGTTTTTTACCAGAACATTTTGGATCGTATAAACAAGCGGGGAGGCTACAGCAGCAGAAAAGGACATATACTGAACAAGAGACATAGAGAGGAGGGCCGTTTCGCCCATGGCATGAAAACAAAAGGACTAAATGGTACTAATTTGATTATTAATGATAAAGTTGTGAATTTATCTGGTTGTTTTGTTAATGAAGAAATTTACACAGTCTTTAATCATGGTTTAAAGTTTGTTCCGACAGTTCTTCCGAAGAAATATGAATGTAAAATTGATATCTTTAAATTCATACGTAAATTACATTTATGGTACTATTTTAACTGTATTGTAGACAAGAATGTTGAATATAAACAGTCTGAAATTAATAGTTTAGATAGTAATATATTGGAATTTAGTCAGGACTCTATAGATGACTCTCATGTGTTAGTGAATTTAATGCTTATTGCACAATAGATACATCAAAGATTAAAATGAACAAGAAATTTATGCCACCTTTTGTTCATGAAGGCATTAAGAGTTTTTCTACCATGATAGGTTTTGAAATTGATGAAATAATTAAAAGTGTGAATATTTCAAATGTGAACTTTAATTTAACAAAAAAAGAATGGACTGAATTAATGAAATTTGCTAAACAGAATGAATTGATAGTAAAGCCTTCAGACAAAGGCAATAAAATTGTTATTATGCACTATATGCAATATTTTAAAATGTGTATGAATTTATTGGCAGATACATCAGTTTACTGTGAGAGTTCTGTGGTAGAAGTTACAATAGCCAAAGAAAATTATTTACAATTGATAAACAAAGGTTTAAGATTAGGCTATTGGACTGAAAAGGATGTAGATTATAAGCTAAATATAACAGAATGTAGTCCTGCACAATTTTACTGTTTACCAAAACTACACAAGGATATGAATAACCCCCCGGGTAGACCGATTGTTTCGGCAAGAAATTATTTTTTACATAATCTAGGGTTGATTTTACATCAAGTGCTATTAAAGGAAGCTACTAAACTGCCATCATACATAAAAGATTATTTTGATTTTTTGAATAAAATAAAAAATATTGTTTGGTGTGAAGATATGTATTGGCTAACATTGGATGTTAGTAGTCTATATACGAATATTAAAAATAAACATGGTATAGAGGCATTATTTAAATCAATGGGAGATTATCCATTAACACATTATGTGATGGAATTAGTTAAGTTCTGTTTAGAAAATAATTATTTTAATTTCAATAACAGAACCTACCACCAAATACAAGGCACAGCCATGGGTGCAGCATTTGCACCCATGTATGCAAACATTTTTATGGGCCAAATGGAATCTGAGTGTATTTATACACATTCTTTTGTAAAAAATATGTTATACACTATTTTAGATTTATAGATGACTTGATTTTCTAAAATGAAAGTGATAATTTTATACAAGATATACAAAGGAATAGGTCTAATATTAAATTTGATGGAATACAATGTGGAGATAAAGTCTCTTTTTTAGATGTTAACTTAAAGGGACTTATAGGAAAATATATAGTCACTGGAATACATAGAAAATTTGACTGTATAAATCAATTTTTGATGGGCACTAGTTGCCATCCGAATCATGTATTAGAAGCTATACCATATAGTGAATTATTAAGGATCTCCAGAATATGTAATAATGAAGAAAAATTTCGAAAGGTAGTTAATAATACGACAGAAATGTTTATAAATAGAAAATATAATATGCAAGTGGTAAAGAGAAGCAAGGATGAAATATTTCAAAAAAGATATAATAATAGATCTCAGGCAAATAAGAAAAGTGATATGATGTATAGTAAGGATTATAGAGATACAGATAACATTTTTATGGTGTCTACATATAATATCTGTAGTGATGATATTAAAAGATGTATATTATATTTTTGGAGATTTTTACAGAACTTTAAAGAATTAAGTGAGATGACTAATAAAAAATTAAAGTTTAGTTATCGAAGAGGGAGGAACATAAGAGATATAGTAGTACATACAAAATTTGAATTACCTATACAAGATGTAGGTAGAACAATAAAAAATATAGGTACTACATCTTGTGGGAAATGCAAAGTTTGTGTTCATGTAGATAGTGTTTTTCCCTATATAAATGGAATAAGCTTCAAACCTACAGGTTCTTTTAGCTGTGTCACAGAACAAGTCATTTATATTATAAAGTGTGGATGCAAGAAATTTTACATAGGACAGACGAAAAGAAAGTTTAAAGTTAGAATTATGGAACATTTGAGAGATATTAAGAATAACAAGTTAGAGAGCCCTTTGGCTCAACACTTTGTAAAATACCATAATTCTGACACTGCTAGTTTTAGGGTGTCTATTTTAGAACACATTACTAGAAATGAAGCTAGTGAGGATAAAATAAAAAATGAACTTTTAAAGAAAGAATTAATTTTCATTTTAAAATATCAAACATTAATACCAAAAGGGTTAAATACTAACTGTTGCTGGAAGAGTGTGATATAAACATATTATTGTCTTTTAATTGGATTCTTAATTGTTTAATGGACTTTTAATTGTATAATGAGTTAATATGTATGTGTATAAATACTGAATGGAAGTGTATTGTTAGTTACTCCTTGAAGGCTTTGTAAAGCCGAGGCGCTAGAGAATCTACAGAGAATAAAAAGGTTGACATGCTGCCCAGTTGGTGCATGATCCTACTATGCCCTGTACAGCCAATATTGCATCCCATTATGTGCTTTGTGCATTGCTGCTGTCCAGCAAAGGGGATTACTCAACTTTGGTGGAGACATGTTTTACAAGTAAGGTCTTGCTGAGGCCATACAGCTATATGGATGGTCATATATCGGTTTGTAGTAGGCATGGACACAAGGTCATAACACAGTTGGACACCTCTCCAATTTCAATGTGATATTCATAATAATTCTAGTATCCATGCCTGTGTCAGTGCAATGCAACGACCATTAGCTGTAGAAGTGTAACTCTGTTGGATGCACACAAACTATGATTGCACACGTGTACAACATGTAGAGCTTATTTACCTGACATTTTGCATCCCATGTCAGTTGTTATGAGGCAGCCAGGTACAGCTACCCATACATACATGCACAGGTAATAACTGATATACATTTTTGTTCTATGTCAGTATGGCACACTATAATTACACTCTTGCTGCTCAGTCATTCATGTCAGCCTGTTATGGCAGAACATCTGGAGGACACTGCACATACATGGTGGGGTATCAGCCAAAATTAGTGACACTTTCTTCATATTGCTGTAACACACATACATCATTTGATAGTACAGTAGCCTTTGCATTCACAGACCTACGCTGGAGGATGTCTGACACTCATATGGCAGCCAGAGAGGAGAAAGGCTAAGAGTGTGGTAATGAGGGTAGGAACTGTTAATGCTGTGAGTCTGACTTTTATGGGGACAGAGCTAGCTAATATGATGGACAGAGGAAAGATTGATATATTGTGTGTGCCAGAGACCAGATGGAAGGGGTGTACAGCTGTGTGTTTTGCAGTCAGGTACAAATAGTTCTGTCATGGTGTGTATGGGAGGGGAACTGGTGTAAGGGTTAACCTGAAGGAACATTATGCAAAGAGTGTTTGTGGAGGTGATAAAAGTGTGGGGTAGAGGGATGTTTAGGAGGCCTGGAATTGATGGGTGTAATGATGGCAGTTGTTAGTGCATATGCTCCCATAATTGCATCTGTGATAGATGAAGCAGACGTGCTTTGGAGTGGTTGGATGAAAAGGTGATGAGTGTACCCAAGTGTGACAGAGTGGTGATTGGAGCAGATTTCAATGGGCATGTTTGTGAAGGGGACATCGGGGATGCAGAAGTGATGGGTAGGTATGGTGTTAAGTAAAGGAATGCAGAAGGTGAGATGGTGGTGGAGTTTGCAAAAGAGGTTGGACATGGCTGTGGTGAATACGTAGTTTTACAAGACTGAGGAGCATAGGGTGACATACAAAAGTGGAGGAGGATGCACAGAGGTGGATTATCTTCTATGCAGGTAGGCCTGTTTGAAGGGGATTGGAAACTGTAAAGTGGTGACTGGGGAAAGTGTAGTTAGGCAGCATAGAATGTTGGTCTGTGGGATGACATTGGTGATCAAGAAGAGGGGGAGGAATGTGAGGGCAGCAAATGGTGGATACTGAGAACGGGTGATTGTGAGGTTGAGTTCAGGGAAGAGTTAAGACAGGCAGTGGGTGGCAGAGAAGAGTTAACAAATATCTGTGTAACTGCATCCTAGCTAGTAAGGGAGATGAGTAGAATGGGATTTGGTGTGACATCTGCAAAGAGGAATGAGGACAAGGAGACCTGGTGGTAGAATGAAGAAGTACAGGGGAGTATACAGAGAAAGAGGTTGGCGAAGGAGAAGTGGGATTGTCAGACAGATGAAGAAAGTAGACAGGCATATAAGGAGATGAGGTGCGTGTCAAAGAGAGTGGTGGCAAAGGCTGAGGATGGGGCTTCTGCATGGTTGCATGTAAGGTTGGACACCAAGGATGGAGAATAGGACCTGTACCAATTGGCTAGACAGAAGCATGTAGCTAGGAAGTATGTGCAGCAAATAAGGCTTATAAAGGATGATGGTGGAAATGTACTCACAAGCGATGAGAGTGTGCAGAGCAGATGGAAACAGTACTTTGATGGGCTGTTGAATGAAGAGAATGAGAGAGAAAGAGAAGGTTGGATGATGTGGCTATGGTGAATCAGGAAGTGCAACAGATTATCAAGGGGGAAGTAAGGGTAGCTATGAAGAGATTTAAGAATGGAAAGGCTATTGGTCCAGATGACATACCTGTGGAAGCATGGAGGTGTTTAGGAGAAATGTCAGTGGTCTTTTTAACCGGATTGTTTACTGTAATCTTGGAAAGTGAGAGGATGCGTGAGGAATGGATAAAATATTTTGGGGTACTGATTATGAGAATAAGGGTGGTGTGCAGAGCAGTAATAACTACAGAGGGATAACATTGATCAGTCACAGCATGAGGTAATGGTAAAGGGTGGTGGAAGCTAGGTTAAGAAGGGAGGTGAGGATTACTGTTCAGCAGTATGGTTTCATGTCAAGAAAGAGTAGAATGATGTAACGTCTGCTCTGAGAGTGTTGTTGGAGATGTACAGAGAAGGTCAGAAGTAGCTATGTTGTGTCTTTGTGGACGTAGAGACAGCATATGACATGATGCCTAGAGAGGAGTTGTGGTATTGTATGAGGAGGTCAGGAGTGGCAGAGAAATCTGTAAAAATGCTACAGGATATGTACAAGGCTAGTGTGACAGCAGTGAGTTCTTCATTGGAAGTGACAGGTGCATTTAAGGTGGAGATGGGAGTACATCAGAGTCAGCTATGAGCCCTTTCTTATTTGCAGTGGTGATGGACAGGTTGACAGACATGATCAGACAGGAGTCTCCGTAGACTGTGCTGTTTGAAGATGACATTGTGGTCTGTAATGAAAGTAGGGAAAAGGGTGAAGAGACCCTGGAGATGTGGAGGTATAGTCTAGAGAGGGGAAGAATGATGCCCAGCTGGACTAAGACAGAATATATATGTGTGAATGGGATGGTGGATAAAGGAATGGTGAGGATACAGGGAGTACAGTTTGCAAAGGTGGATAGGTTTAAATACTTGGGAACAACAGTTCATAGTAATGGCGAGTGTAGGAGAGAGGTGAAGAAGAGATTGCAGGCAGGATGTTGTGGTAGAGAAGAGTGTCAGGAGTGATTTGTGACAGATGACTACCATTAAGAGTGATAGGGAAGGTCTACAAGAGGGTAGTGAGACCAGCTATGTTATATGGGTTGGAGACATTGGCACTGAAAAAAAGGCAGGAGTCAGACCTGGATGTAGCAAAGTTAATGATGCTAAGATTTGCACTGGGTGTGATGAGAGTGGACAGGATTAGGAATATGCATGTTAGGGGGTCAGCCCAGGTTGGGCAGCTTGGGGACAAAGCCAGAGAGTGGCAGGATTATGTTGGTTTGGACATGTGATGAGGAGGTATGCTGAGTATATTTGGGGAAGGATGAGGCTGCCAGGTAAGAGGAAGAGAGGAAGGCCTGAGGTAAGGTGTATGTATGTGGTGATAGCAGATATGCAGGTGATTTCTGTGATACGGCAAGATGCAGAGGACTGGAATACATGGAGATAGATGATTTGCTGTGGTGACCCCTAATGGAAACAGCCAAAAGAAAGAGAAGGTAATGTAATGTCAGTGTTCACAGGTTTCCAATTATTTGCCAGACATAACACAACTCTTGATGAAATAACTACAAATATGAGGCACATATATGGTCAGTGTGCATAACACTGGACAGTTGAATGATATGAACTCAGTATATGACATGCAATTCAACACACACAGCTGCGACAGTATTTCAGTATGCAAATACTCTGTATAGATCCATCACATTTCTGAGACAAACATGTATATCATGATTGTATTCACAATTAACATCTGGATATCTGCGACATCCCAGTAGCTGGCCTACCAGTGTCACAGTCAGTATTGTTCAACACACACTCCAGTAGTGGTCATATGTGAGACATCCTTACCTGGGGTGAATTAGGGCCCTGAGCTGTGTTCTATGTCACTGCAGAGAGACACAGATGCTATGGCCATAGGTTCTGATCAGCAATATATCAGTACAGCAAGTGTTGTTGAAACATAATATTTGCTGAACTTCCTATTTTTCACACCCCTACTACATTCCATTATATGCTTAATTGTTTGACATACCTGTTTTTTTCGGTTTGGTTGGTATAATCCTTCAATTTTCAGTGTGTGTGTGTGTGTGTGTGTGTGTGTGTGTGTGTGTGTGTGTGTGTGTGTGTGTGTGTGTGTGTGTGTGTGTGTTTGTGTGTGTATCTGTCTGTCTGTCTGCCTCTCTCTGAGACAGATGTAGGATATACATCTGTTTTGTATAGGCAGTAGCTTGCCTTTGGTAGGTAATGCTCATGAGCAACTGATCGCTTGTGGACCAGTTGGAGTCCCCCACTTGCTAATTGCATGTAGAACAGCTGTGGTATCATTCCTATAGCCAATAGCATGGAAACACATTCATATAACTATATACTTTATGTGGGCGTTGCCTCATTTCCTTGTCTGTGAGGAAGACTTATTGGAGGTGTATGAAAAACAGCATCACAGATGGTAGTTGGAAATACCTCTTACAACAAACACTGTGGAGACAGCCCAACAAACTGGGGGAGAATGTTCCAGAAATAGGGATAGAATGTAAGTATTGCTGTTATACAGTTGAAGTAATGCTAGTTTGACAGGGTTTATGTGGATGTGGCTGGTTTGCATGATTTTAAGTCTGATAGTGTTATGTGGTTGAAATAACTCTCAACTGTAGGGCTATCCACAGACTGGCCAGAATTTGGACTTTTATATTTGGTGTGTTACTCACTCATTTTTTGCCCTTGGACATTCAGTAGCAAACTCTGTGGATTGCAGTCAGAAAATGGTAACATTCATGTGTGTTTCTGACTTCATATCCCTCAGAACAGATATGCCACAACAAACCCTGTTACATCAGCAACTTTCTCTGTTTATAACAGCAATATGTCAATAATGCCCTGTGTTTGGGCCTCCGCCCACAAGTATGTCAGGCTTTGTCCAGATGTCATGCAGTAAAAAGGTGGATAGGTATGGTATATCATTATATAGTGACTTCATTCCTGATATTATCTCAGTGATGTATCAGACTGCCAGACATAATATGTGTAAGAGGCCTTGTATATTAGGACAAAGCCTGAACATTCTGTGGGACTCTGTACAGTTGAGAGGTCTGTGTATTTCTGGTGATTGTTGACAGACTATCAGGATTGTGTAGCAGTGTATTGTGAATGTGTTATTTGGCCTGTGTAGGAAGTGGGGTAGATATAAGTGTTATGGGTCCTTTTCTACCTGACTTTGCATGCTGCTCCAGTTTCTGGTGCTCTATCAGCTGTATATGTTTGTAGGGCAGACTGAGACATGTCCCATACCACAGTCAGGCATCAGACTACACTGTGAATTGGGCCAGTATATGTAGGGTAGTGTGGGAGTGGCAAACATGATGATGATTTTGTTCAGACAGTCCATATACTCTACTGTTCATTTGGCTTTCCAGTATGTCACTGTGACTGTGGCGAGATTGGTTACGGGTATGCACTTTCACACTGGTGTCTGTTTATCAGTGCTGTTACATCCCTGTAGTCCCTGATATATTTGCAATTACATGTGTGTTCCCTCATAGCAAAACTGGGTTAGTGTTGTGTCAGTCTGCCTGCAGTTTAGATGGTGCTTGGTGACATGTCTAGCAGCTAAGTGTAGTTTCCCTACTGTGATGTCATGTCCAGATATTTGTCGGATGTACTGTTGCCTGGCCTCCATAAGTGTTGTGTATTTCTGACACATCAGTGGGATGATGTGAAGATTTTTGTCACTAACTATTGGGAAGTAATTGGGTTTTGGACTTGTGATATTCCAGTCAATATATGTTAGAACAGACAGGAGGGTGTTACTGCATCAACTCTGTCACTTCATCTACTCCAGTATTTGGGATATGTTCCCATTTTCATGGCTTTATACCCCCCAGTCAGGCTTTGTCCAGATTTGTTGCACTACGGGGATCTGAGCATACCTCTCGAATGGTCAGATTGTTTCAGACTGGCCAGGATTATTCCTCATGTGTATGTTCTGTTCCACAGGATCACTATTTTCATTTCTGTGGTAAATCACTGTGATGATGTGAGGATTTCTGTCTGTAAATGATGAGATACATTTCAGTTTCAGAACTCACATCCCTCAGAACATGTATGCTGACACATACCCTGTTACTGTATCAACATTCTACATTTATAACTGCAGTACTGACATTATTTCCCTTGTCTTGACCCATTGACAGCTTTTGTCAAGAATTCTTGCGCAGAGAGGTGGAGAGGTATGGTGCTGAGGTATGACTCTACTACATGTTATGAGCATCTATATATATATATATATATATATATATATATATATATATATATATATATATAATTCCTTTTTATATATTTCTATACATATAGTTATATAAAATATATATGTATATATTCTATATGTATTTGTTTTATATGTATATCTCAATATTTCTGAGGTATATACTTTTTCATATTTATCTATCACCATACACATCTATATGCATATGTATATATATATATATATATATATATATATATATATATATATATACTAAACATGACTGATTCCACAGTGTTTGTTCCCTACTATTCATTACCTGTACTGAATGATATATTTGAAAAAGCAGCAGTCATTACTATAGCTCAGATGGTATAGTGGTACACTGCTCTGACTATGGTGTACAGGGTCCTGAGGGGTTTGAGACTTGGCAGTGCTGATTATTTTGTTGCTGGGCAGAACCGTGGCTAATGGATACAGAGTGATTAAGGCACTTTTAAGCAGTTGTAAGCGGGTTTGCGTGGGTTTGAGCAATGCGAAGCGAAGCCAATCCACAGTTAAACTGTACAGGTGCTTAATCTGTGCAGGCATTACTTAGCTTCATGCAAACTCGCTTACTGCCACTTACTCCCACTCTAAATTCTTTAAAAAAAAAGAAAAAGGGATGATAGGATAGTGGTGAAGAAAGGGGCATGCAGAGGAAAAAACAATATGAAAGATAGCTGGGGATGAGCAGGATGGGTGTAAGGAAGGTCCATAGCTGTCCATTTCATCAACAGCAACAGTTGTGAATGTCTACAGAATTTGAAGGTGAATTTGGACACTCAAACCCCTGAGAGAGGGGTGAGGACAACAGTAATGTGTTCTCACGCCAATTGCAGCAGATTACATGTGGTGTCCAGTGGACACGTGTGCAAAATGGACAGCTATGTATGGGGCGTAATTTTTTTTTTTTTTTTGGAAACAGATGCCCATTTTTTTTAAGGTGAGAGTGGGATATTGGGAAAGGATAGTAGGTATATTTGGGGAGGTAAGTTGGGTAGGAAGACAGACATGACAGACAAGACAGCAGACAGGGGTGGTATATGACACATGTGGGGGGTAAACATCTTGGACTGGGAGGGTGGTTGTGAATCAAATGCCCATGAGCCTCCAAATGGATACAGTGGGATGGAGTTCCCCACCCATGGGCAGTCACCACTGCACCTTCACGGCCCCAAAGGTGGCTGTGCTGGGGCTGAACTGGAGGGGCAAGCTGACTTGAAAAATGTGCCAAGTGGCCCTCAAGCTGGCATAGCTGATCTCCAAACTCCCTCTCTACACACTAAACCCTGGACCTGACTAGAGAATGATGGTTTCCTGTTTGCTCCCATCCCTGGCCCCATCCAGGCCCCATCCCCTGAGGGGGTTCCACCCGAAGGTGGTGCAGAACCAGTGGACAAGGAGGTCCCAGGTTGTGTCCCAGACATGCTGGTGCCTGGTACCACAGCCAGGTGAGGTGGGACAGGTGAATCCACTGGGATCGGCCTTCCCAGATGTGCTATGGTATTGAGGTTTTACAACATATGTTGGTTAGTCAAGAACAACACATTCCAAGATTAGTTATAACAGCATGCAGGGGTGTTCCAATTGACCCCACAAAACAGATTTGAAACAGTTGCATAGCAAACAGAACACATGCATATATGGAACCACAGTGGCCTTTATAATGGCATGCAAGTTACATTGATAGCAACAGGCCACCACTGATAGTATTTGACCAGGGTACATTAATAATCAAACACTTAAATAGTTGTAGAACAATAGGGCATATGTCCCAACAGTAGATTTGGAGAAAAACATAACCTTTGATTTATGTGTATAAATTATTGGTGCAGATAGGGTGGGGGGGAGAGAAAGATGGCAATTAACAACTGTATATGCTTCAGTTGTTCACAACTGCACTGATCATTACAGTACTGATTACTCTCCAGGTATGACCTCACTTAACATCTACATATGGTCAGGGGTTGTCCAGTGGTATGTTTGTACACATTGTATTATTAATGACTTTCTAAGGCTAATATAAACATTTCCTTATCTGGCAGACCTGTGGATGAGATATCTGTTAACACTACCTGACTGTTTCTACCCATATTCACATATTCAAAATTACATATGTGACACTGACAGGGGTGCCCTGCACTCATGCTGTGTGCATGTGTGCTGCTGCCTTACTCCACCTTGATTTCTATCTGTCACCCTGGGTGTTGGCAGCAGTGACCAGGAGCCGTGACAGTGTGACACTTGAGGGACATTTATCGGAGGAGACTGCTTGGTGTATGTACTTCTCTTCCTGTCATTTGCAGACTTGGGGTTCAACAGTGGGTGTTGTACACAGTGTATAAGTACAACCTTCTTACAGCTAGTATAAACATTGCCTTACCTGGCAGAGCTGTGGAAGAAATATCTGTTAACACTACTGTTTCTATACATATTCACATATTCTTTGGTGAAATTATGCATACAGCTTACTACCACTCCCGGAATTTGAACCGTGACTGTTTGTGAGAAAAGGTACAACAAGGTTGTGTTTCATCACAATGAGCTATTGGGGAACTTCTGTTTCTTGTTTGAGTGTTTTCTGCCTAATACTCTCTTGTTTGGACAATCTAACCTTGTAATTTGGGCATTCTTGCATGGAGGATAGTTCTTGTACTGTGTAATACTACTTTGACATATTACAATCTGGAAACAATGGTTAACACAACATTACTATTCAGGTATCAGATCTTGATACATGGAACATTCCATATAGTTAATCTCCTGTTGTACTAATTGTCAGATGAGCCTCAGTTGATTAATGCTGTCAGAGCCATAGTTGCTGTGCAGAACCTGTGATTCATATTACCACATAGCAAAGTAAACACAACAGTCTGGGGTTTTAGTTTTATTGAAGGGTACTGACACGTTTATTGATATATACCCTGTACATCAGTATTACTCTGCTAATGTCTCATTTATTCATTACAGACCAATACACATTTTAACCTACAGGCAGTTGACATTCTACTCCTTTCTATTTATTTGCACTGAATACTGCAAGCTAGATTTGTACTCACCAGCCTCGCGAAGCAGCCTTAGCAACCTGTTGCTATGGGCATCCACGTTCGTAGCCTCTCATCTGCAGCTGTACAGGAGATAGAGAAACATTTATGCATACCTATCCATCACATACACAGGCTGGACTTTGGCAAACTCTAATTAATACTGATACTTACAAACATCTGGGATATTCCCTCCCCATGCATCTTTGACCCACTAGACCAAGAGCTCCCTCTTCCTATGCTTGAGGTCAGTGAAATGGTGGCGGTTCTGCTCACCAGTCCGAGGGATACCAGTGACACTGGTGAGATCATGTGTAAGACAGTCCCAGGCCTCCATGTTGTATTGGGAGCCCTGGAAGTAGCCCTCCAGCAGTCTCCCCTTATGATCTTTCACTTGGAGTCCAACCATGACCATGGACACCTGAATGCCCTAGCATTGCACCTGAAAGTGTGATCCCTCACCAACTCCAGCCATAGTGCCTGCATTGATGAGCTACAACTAGTTATGTGCTGTATTCCTGCCTACAAGCTTTAAATAGGGCTGATTTCCCACCCTTTGCTATCATTGGACTGTTTTTGAATATGATGAGCTAAGCTAAGTGATGCAAAAAACCCGCTTAGCTAAAGTTAGCAGTGCTTAAGGGATCAGATGTTGAGCACTACTTACCAATGTGCAAACCCGCTTAGCTGGGCTATTCATTGCTTAGCATTTATATTTAAGCAATGCTTACACCAGCTAAGCAGAGCTGAGCACTAGTTAGCATTGCTCAAATTTCATTTTATAGATTATCAGGTGTATGGGATTCATTCATCATTACTGACATATTATAATTTTATGTTTACCTTCCATGAGACCCCCCCCCCCATGTGCTTTCATTTACATTTATTATTGTATGACTATACTGTATGGGGCACTTGTATTTATCAGGGGGTTTCACATCTTTTCTGGGCTGACACCTCAATTTTAGACATGCTACACTACCCTGATTGATAAATATTATTTACTACCTCATTTAATAAAACTTAAGACTATTAATACTACTTTTACATGTAAAAGTGAACAGCTTTCATTGGGGCTTGAACCGTAAATGTCTACATGCACAGCAGAAGCTCTGACCACTACACTATCGCTTTTTGATAACTTTACTTGTAAATTTCTATTTAGCTACTTTGGATATTTAAGCTATGTTAAACACAGCTGCGCAACACGCACACCCACTCAGCTATGCTTAGATGTTACTTGGAATCATAATAAAAAAAATTAACATGGATTTTAACTTTTTCTCACTTTAGGGGTATGCGCATACCTCCAACCTCTTTGAACAAGAAATATGGACAAAGCCATAAGTAATTAGGGGACAAAGGAACAAAAATAGGGACGATTTTGAAATTTTCTCTTACACACCTTTAAAGTTGGTAGAATAATAGGTTTTGCATTTGAATTTTCTGAAGTGGCTGAAGTCTGTAAATCTAATGTCTGTCATTATATATTATTTTAGCCTTCATTGGCCAGATATGTGAGACAAAACTCTGGACATTCTGCGAATATCTGTACCATTGTGCAGTATGTCCACAAACACTGTTGTTTACATTTCAAAGTGTTGTAACGGCACTTTCTGAGTGCAGGGGGTGAGTGACATGTGCAGGCACTGTTGTAAAACTCCCTGTGCACTCGTTCATGGATTATGTCTGTGTAGGTTATACAGCAGCGAGCTTTGTGAATATGCAAGGCATGCTGCTGTGCTGCACAGACACAATCCACTCCGTGCAAGAAGTCTTATTCTTGCACAGAGATCTATTGAATCCTGGGAGTCTATTTTATGGCTAACATAAGGAGCCACAGCACTACAAGGTATCCTCACCCTCCCTGTGTGTGTGTGATTCCACATGCATGTATTCTAATGTGGGCCACCACCACTAGCTTCATATGAAACTTGATTCTCAGTCCTGACCTATCCAATGTATTTGTTATTGGTATCTGCAAATAAGCAGCAAACTCAATAGTACTGCAAAGTCTGTTTTTCTCTTCAGTTTGTATTGGAGTCAGGACATAAGTGAAATACAGAGGAAAAATGATTTCCTTAAGGCAACAACCATAAAAATGATGATGATGATGATGATTATAATAATAATAACAGTGGGATTGTTCTGTATATTAAGCTTGCAGCTAGGTCATATTACATTTTTTTAAATTTCTTTTTTCTTATTATAGTTCCACCGTTATAGTTTTGCAGTCAAAATAGATTATAAAAAATTTTACTTCCCCAGGTAGAGTTACAAACCAAGTGTTATTGGTTATTCTGATGCATATTAAGTAAGAAAATAAATGAAATGATTGAACAAATCATTTATCTGTTGCGTGCTTACAATTTTAAAATATTCTTAATGTAAACATACTTTTAATTCTGTACACTTAATACTCAAAAATAGTGTACCGGTAATGAAAATCAGCAGTAGTGACATGTGCACACCACAGCTTCCCCTCAGCTGTTTTACAGCACAGGCAGACACAGGGGCTAACAGCTAAACAGAAGTACACAGCCTGAAATACCACCCTGGGCTGCTGTAGTAATGTGCATGTGAGACCCAAATTTTAATGCAGAATACAGGGTCCAGGAGGCATTAGCACATCATTGCATTGTATCTGAGAATGTGTAGTATCAGTAGCTGCCTGCAGCCACCCAAACTGGCAGAACTCCCACTGTGATGTAAATATATCTAACGAGCTGTACAGTGGCTACAGTATCATGAATCACACACATTATCGAGTGTTCTGCCCATGTGTAAAATCCCTCTGTATACTGTGGGGTTTGAGATCTGCCATAGCCTTCATACCAGTGTCACCCTGCATGCAAGCAGTGCTAAATGGAATTATTCTCCTGCTGTGATTCATGTTTTGTTGAGCCTTCAAAGCTTGGCTAACATGTTCTCTGAGTATAAACTGTTTTGGAATCCAACTCAATGGCTATTATAGGAGAGTAACATTTTGCTTATTTGTAATATTCACCTATATACAGCTTCTATAGTTATCTACCTAACAGCACAAACATTTATTAATCTTTATGATGTGATTCTTTTAGGTATTTTATCTGGCACACTGATGTCAGAACTTGGTGGGACGGTATCAGTGAAATGTGAGACAAATAGTTACAGTGCAGAGATTGACTTCCGACTAAAGGTCAGTATGTATTCAGGGGATGAATAAAAGGTATAAATGTTAAATTATTTTTAAATAAGATTGCTCCTATTACTGTAGAATTTGTGTGTGGTATGAATTATGCCTTTCTGTCACTTTTCAGGAACTGACAGATTTGGTGGATACTTCTGCATCCCACTTGATTAATTAGTGATGCATTACTTGCCTAGTTTCATGCATTCTTTCTGTCTTTCTTTCCTTCCTGTCATCACAATATCCCATCATATTGTCCTCCATGAGTAATAAGGCCTTCTGTATGACAGCTTTATCTGCACCTCTTTAGTTTGCCTTTATTAAATGTGACACAGCAGCAAGTAGCCCTGTACCCTTGACTGTTCCTGCCGTCTTGCGACTTCTCTACAGCATTATCTGCGTTATTAGCATTCAGACTAATGTTGTCATCTGGAAGTTGTACAAGTGTGTGTAGTCTAGTAAAACAAGATTTAAAATGCACTGATTCTTTATCTGATTTCCTGAGATATGCTGCTAAGTTCTGTTTTCAGAAATAGACTAGTCCATCACCACTGCCTTCCTTCTTCCTGGTAACTGATAGTACCTTTCTAGCCTCTGGTGCCATGATTAGCATTGCTGCCTAACTGCACTTGGTTGTGTAGTACAGTTCTGGGCTGGGGTGCTTTCTCTTCAGGTGTGGCTGGTTACACAAGTATTTGTTTGTTGTTTTGGATTCTTCCCTCCAAGATCTTTTATTGGATAATTTAAATAAAAGACTATTTTTTTCATTTACTAGTTTATGTATTTATTCATTTATGATTGCTGCATGAGATAGTGAACTGATCCATGTGGACCATTTGAGTCACTGTGTTAAGTATTCATAGCCAAAAATAGTAAGATACAGCGAGTAATGATTAAGCTACATATCAATCAGTGTCTGTGCTTACAGAAATACTGTAATACATAATGCAAATCTGTTAAAAATTGAAAAAAATAAAACAGGTTTAAACAAGTAAACAGTGACATAAGTAAATTAGGTGGAGAGACCTCTACCAGGAGCAAAATTAAAATCTGGATAGGATTAAACACTGTATACAACAAAACTAAGTTCATTTTCCAATGCAAAAATGTGTTTAAATAGTGATAGTGCTATAGGATGGGCTTTTTTAGGTTAAGATGCATGTTATGGTTAGGGGCACATTTAATTTAAGGGCCATCACACATTACTAAAGTAGAGAAGGGGTTCTTCTTCCCTCTGCTTCACTGTATTAATAGTGCTAACCCTAACCCTGCCCCTTTTCCCAGCCACTAACCCTAACATGCATCTTAACTTTAATAATCACTTCCCATAATACTACACAAGACAGGTTGGACCTGACCATACACACACATACTAGCTATATCTTCCAGCCTAACCCTAACCCAGATAGAAAACCTTAACACTCACAATCACGCACAATCTTAATCCTTTCCTTTATCTATCTCACTTGCTCTAACCCTAAGCCACACATATTAGCAAATGCTCACACAGAGACACACACACACACACACACACACACACACACACACACACACACACACACACACACACACACGCTAGCACATTCACATACACATACACCCGTGCACAGATAGAATACATCCCACTCACCTGTTTTGATGAAACAAACATTCGACAAAATATCTGCTCGATAAATCAGACATTCAGCCAATCAACCCTGTACTTCCAACTGTCGATGACCAAAGCAATTGTCAACCAAACACATGACACTCAGGTATACATACATATACAGAGAAAGAGAGAAAGAGACAGGTCTATACAGATAGATATGTTTCATAACCTGTGATTTTTTTTTAACATACCCACTCCTGATTCCTTACTTTATAACTTAACCTATGGTTTAATGTATTTGTCATGATTTTAATATAATTATTTCTCAGGTGTTCACATGCCATAATTTTTTTTTCTTTTCACAGCCATTCTTTGGAGGAAGTCTCAATCAAGTATTTGGGAAACTGAAAAAGAAAAATGAAGTCTTGTCAGCATTGGAAGGTCACTGGGTAATGTAAAATATAATTCTGCTTATCTGAGACGTATAGTTTGCACATACATAGTATATAGTGTGAATAGGCACAATAATATATGTAAGTCATTGTGATAATTTTGTAATGGTAACACATATTATTTGTTCCACTGGCAGTTAAAGGTGTCATGTCTTCAGGTCAAAAGTGAGTTGGAGCAGGGATCTCACTTATTGTTTTATTTTTACTTCATATTTTTTGAGTCAATGGTACTCGGTGTTAAAATGCACATCTGTATAAACTAAGTGACACTGGCAATCATTATTGTGTCATGTCAGCAATTATATCCGCGATCTTTATTACTTTTGTTCACACAACTTCAGGGTAAAAGCTTCAGGATTAAACGTTAACACTGGATATTGCTTTCATCAAATACTTAATATTAGCACCTGGTTTTCCTACAGCTTCAACTTGAAGCAATAATGTCGCTGTGATAGATCAGGTGGTCTTGTAAAAGGGGGTAGATATTTCAGCCCTGATTTGTTAACGTTTATGAAGTCTGAAATATCTGTATTAGATAACCTGCTAAGAGAATAAGCATTTGGAAGAAAGTCTGCGGGTGTGTGCATAATGAGAAAAATGTCTATCAGCTCCTTAGTTAAAACTGTGGCACTGTTTAAAATGCCAGGCTAATTTCAAAAAGAATCAGAAACTACTGTGAAGCAGTCCCAACAATTTTTTTCCAAACACCTTTATTGAATTATCACTTGTGATATAGGCAAATTTACTTTCATATAAAAATAATCAAACTGTGTTAACATAAACATTATATTTCACATATATTGCTATATATCATATAACCTAAGCAATATTACATTAATTATTCAATTCCTGCCTTTTTTCCAGCAAGAAACATATTTTTTAAACGATCACTTACCACATAGGCAATCATACATTTATATAAATGAAAACAAATCACACAGACAAAATCCTATTTGCAACCACTTTGCTAGTTTGCTGCTTTTCTGAGTAAAATTTAAAACTGCAGGAGTTTAATGAAATTGAATTACAACTTTCTGGAATATAATGGAATTTCTTGAACTTGTATAAGGTTCTCGTAAATTATGTCTAGGATCTTCTATATTTGCTGCTGTTCTGTGAAAGGACTGCTATTCTGAAGACAGAGGTAATACTGCAGCAAGTTATTATTTAACTTGGCCTCAGTATAAGGTAAAAAAAAATCAGCATATGCTCTTGGTAAGGCTGAACTGAGGTTTTTCAGCAGCCTCACAGTCAAAAGGGACATATCAAATGTGATTCTCAGACTGCAAATTGTTAAGTTAGCTTTAGTTATTGCTTTCTTATAGAAGTGAGAGGTTGTTTAATACTGCAGACAAGAAGAAAAAATCCTAAAAAAGACTATTTTGTTTTCACTAAAAGATTGTTTTATATCCTGCTTTACATTTGTTTAATGACTAAGACAACTCATTTTATTTAATGCTTTAGTATGATAAACTCCAGTCAGTAAGTAAACAAATAAATACATAAAATTAATGTGTGCATATGTGTATGTTTGTATATGTATATATATATATATATATATATATATATATATATATATATATATATATAGAGAGAGAGAGAGAGAGATACATATGTGTGCGTGTGTGTGTGTGTGTGTGTGTGTGTCTGTGTGCATGTGTGTGTGTGTGTGTTTGTATCATTTTGACATGCAACTGAAACAAATTAAACCAGGTTTGTTACAGTGCATATTAAGGACAAGGATGCTATGGGAGCAAATCTTTAAAGACGGTAGGATACTACAATGTAAATTTTGACAGTTGAGTGGTTTGGTGTAAACACCAAAATCTGAGATTCTATCTATTCCACAGATGGGAGAGTCTCTGGGCAGAAATCTGTCCAACCAATAATTCCTATTGATGTCACAGACCAGGTTGAGGCCACATATGTGGGTTACTTGAGTGGAGCTTGACTTCTGGATATGCAGCAGTCCCAGCAAGGTGGGGTCTGAGATCACTTTGTATGCTAGACAGACAGATGTCACCTCTGAGGAGTCTGTATGAAACTGAGCAGAGGGATAGGTCTTTTAGCCTATCAGTGTATGGTAGATGTCTAAGGCCGTGGATTCTCCTGCTGAGGAACCTACGTGTTCTCTCCAGCTGCTGCATGTGCTTTGCGAGGTACATACCAAAAGAGGTGTTGTACTCAATAATCGGCCTTGTAAGGGAAGGATATAGGGATTTTATGACCCCCTTGTCCCTAGATGAGATGCCCTTACTTATGAGATGGGCCCTGTAGAAAGCTTTCCATGCAATGGAAGCAACATGGTGGTAAAAAGTCAGGTTGCTGTCTACCTGGGTGCCCAGATCCCTCACGACCAATTGTATGCTTAGGACATTGTTATTGATGTGTCAATTTGTGGGGACATCACTCTCCCCAAAGGGGATGATGATGCATTTTTTGGTATTCAGCTTGAGGCCATGTTTCTGGCACCAGTCATTTCTTTGGGTGAGACCCTCATGGAGGATGTCCACATCACTAGGGTAATTGATGACAGTACCCAGCTTGCAATCATCTGCAAACCTGGCCAGCCATAGCACACTGGTTTTGGCCTGCACCTCAGAAAAGTAAATCCCAAACAGCAAAGGCCCCAAGACTGAACCCTGGGGTATGCCACTTGTTACAGGTGTACTACTTGAGGTGGCTTCCCTTATTTTGACTAGGTGGGTTCTATCAGTGAACCAGTTTGCTACACGTCTCGTAACATACAGATTGATGCCTACTTGAGAGAGTTTATCTATTATGCCTGAGTGGGGAGTAGTGTCAAAGGCTTTGGCCAGGTCAAGGTAGGTGGTGTGCACCACCTTCCCCTCATCCATGGCTTTGGTGACTACCTGAAAAAGTCAACCAAATTTAATAGACATCACCTCCCCTTGACAAAGTCAAACTGTGCGGGATCAAGTGTTTGGATGTTGAAAATGTCCTTGTTAATGAGGTCCATGATAACCCATTCAATGGCCTTGCAAATCAGGCTAGTTAGACTAATGGGCCTATGGGGCGGCCACGGTGGTGCAGTGGTTAGCATTGCACCCTCACACAGCAAGTCCAGTTCTCCGCGCGGCTGGGGTGCCTTCTTCTGTGTCGGAGCTGCATGTCCTCCCTGTGGTCGTGGGTTTCCTCCTCTCTCGGTGCTCTCCCCCCCTCCATCCAGCAGGTGGATTGACATGGACAAATTGGCCCTCTAAATGTGTGTGTGTGTGTGGTGTGCCTGTGTGGAAGGTTGGGCCGCGGGCGGGCTCCTCTCACCGCCATTCAATGTACTAACTGTGTAATGTCTACAGGTGATCCGGCTGTGGGCGACCCTAACTGGGATAAAAGACTGATGGGCCTATAATTTCTTGGATCAGTGAACTCTCCACCTTTATGCAAAGGGATGACAGTGGCTGCCCTCCACTCAGCTGGGATGAAAGCAGTACTCAGGCTTTGGTTGAATAGGGCATGTAAAGGTGCTGCAAGTTTCTACCTGAGGTCATGTAGGATGCAGTCTGGGATGGTATCGAGTCCCATGGAGGGTGTATTTTTTGCCTTTGAAAGAGCAGTGATGACCTGTTCCCTACATATAAGGGGAAGGGGGCAGGTGGTGGGTATGTCCTGATTTATTGAAGGGGGAGACAGAGTGGTGAGGTTTTTGCTGAATTTGTCAGCCATACAGTTTGCTATATCTATGGCATTTGTATATGTGGTGTCCTTCACCACCAGTTCTGAACAGCTCTATATGCTTCCTTTTGAGGCTGCAGACATATGTGAAGAAGGCCTTATGATTGTCTCTAATAGATGTGGCCAATTTGGAGTAGAAGTTTGCTTTGCAGGATTTCACTAGTGCCCTTATTTGCTTTTTCAGGCTAAGGAGAGATTGCTTCCAGTTGGACACCTGCTCCTTCTTGGTCCTGGACAGTAATTTTTTCCATTTGTTATACAGTTTATTTATTGCAAACATCCACCAAACAGGTTTACGCTTCCTTGTGGAGGATGATTTAGTCCTGTCGGGTATTCCTGTTTCCATGTGTCTCTATAATTGCTTGTATAGTGCTTTGGTGTAGTTTTGGATATTGGTACCAGTTCCTACAGAGGGGGAGGAGGCTGTGAAGTTGTTTATATCATCCCTCAGGAGGCTGTAATCAGCTTTGGAGGAGTTTTTTGGTTTACCCTAGCTGGGGGGGGGGGGGTCAGGAGAGATGGTGACATTAAAAGTGACCACTTATGCTCAGACCTTACCTGGGAGGATGATACTGTAGGGATGCTGCAGTGGTTACTCATGTTAGTTAGTACCACATCAAATATATTGTCATCTCTTGTGGGGTATTGATTAGCTGTTCCAAGGTGTTTACATTGATAAAATTGAGGAATCTGTAGGCATTTGTGTTCCGCCATGAATAGCTCCTCAAATCTATGTTTGTGTAGTTAAGTTCTCCCAGGATCAGGGTAAAGAGTTGAACCTTGATAGATTCAAAGAGGTCCAGATAGGTGGATTGGGCATCTTGAGTCAGATTTGAGGGCTGATAGGTAGCTATGATTTGAATAGGGGTCTTGTCAATGTTTAACTGCACCTGGAGTGTCTCCTGTGCATCATACTGTTTGACTAGCCTGGAGGTGTGTATGTCTTTAATATATTTTGAAACTCCAGCTCTTTTGGCTTTACTGCCCACACTTTGGGTCTGAATGTATGATAGGATGAATAATCAGGTAAGGTTGGGGTGTTCTGCGCAGCTTTGAATCACATTTCTGTAACTGTGCAGATGGCAGCATTTTCCAAAATAAAGAATGCTTGCAATGAGTGCCATTTCATGTTCAGATACTGAGCGTTTAGCAGCATGACCTTTTATTTGCATTTTTTTGAAATGTTTATGTTGGTAGTTTTAACCTCATCACTTTTCCTAAAAAAGGCACTATGGGGGAGGCAAGAGTCTTTGCCAGAAGCCTGAAGCCCAAGTGAGACAGATGCAGGCCATCTCTGGCAAAGCATCATGGTCTGTCGATCATGTCTTCCCAGGCTGTCAGCTACTGGATCACACCAGAAACTAAGCCAATTGTTAAAGGCAGTCATTTTATTGCCTGACTGAGAGTGCTCCTTAAACAACATGTGAAGAATATGCAGTCCACATGTATACCTGTAACACCTGGATATTTGTCAAAATGCAAAATGCACATCGCAAACACAGAGACTGAGCATAGGTGTCAATGACCATGCTGCCTTTAATATGAGTGAACTTCTAGAATATGTATTACATAGCATTCATATTTCCTGCAGCTAAGCATTAATATTTATAGCTTTGCACACTAAATCCTACATCACATTTTGTAGTTATAAACCGCTCCCTACTGAAATGTCAGAACTCAAAATGCCAAGTTCTGACAAGCCTAACAAAAAGCAGACCAAAACTACGAGAAAAGAACAAATTTCAAAAATCTCTCTTCTCCTTTAAAACTTTTTTTGCAGAGGTCAAGCCCCAGTTCACCCTCCAAACTTATATATACCAACTCTGAGATCATCATACTTTGGAGGAAAAGGAATATTCTGAGAAATGACCATCTTGTACTTAATATATGTAAGTCCATTTTTTATACCATTCAGTCTCCATATTTTGGGATTTGCTGTAGGAGGCCTTCACATTTCAATGGTTGCCATTATAAACATATAGATAATATGAATTCCATAAGGTAACATGCTTTGAGTTACTCTAAATGCAGTGTGTAAAGGTTTTGACAGCAGATAAAACCACATCTGTAAACATTCAAGACATTTCCATAAATTCAGCATGTCCTTAGTACTATTTAAATCTCAAATTGCCTTTTTATCTGTCTACCATGTTCTTTGGTCTTCCATATCCAGGATATTTCATAGGACTGCTCTATCTGAGCAACCGATATTCCCTCTGAGCCACTTTTGCTGGACTACATCTCTTCTTGTAGACATTATATCTCTCTGCTTTATTACTATAACAGTAATTTTTTGTGACAAGTACAGATTCTGGCAAGTTCTTGTTGCACATCCTCCTTGGATTTTTAGATGTTCCATTATTGAAATATCTGTGGAAGAAATATCCATTATTCCTTCTTTATAGTTGTCAATCTTCGTCAAGTGTCACATAGAACATTGGTTCATTTGTTTAACCAGCTATTTCAGCTTCACGCTGAAACTTTCCCATGATTTGCATTTGTATTCTTACCCCGTCTACCATCTGTAAATTAAATAATATTCTACACCTTCTATCATAAAAGTACTTCTGTTTCAACTGATTTTTTCAGCATTTCTTTTGCTTCTGATTAATTTTCAAGAATCATTAGTTTAGCTGAAGTAGACAGTTTGCTTTTAAATAGTCTGTCAGTTAGCAACTATGTCTGAGAGACCGAGTCCCTAGAATGCAGTACTCCTTTTTTAACACAAGCTATTCGTGCCCAGCATGGAAAAGCACTAAAGTAGTTGCATCCAGATTTTCTTTAACAACCTTCTGGTGTCTTGAAAGAAAAGCCTTCAATGAAAGTTATAAGGCTTCATTTTTTATAACAATACTAATAAATTAATGGCTACTTGACATGGTCACTGAAAGTTCTACCTCTCAACCTCCTAGCAGAAGAAATCTGGACAAAACCATAGATGGACAAAGTCTCAAAATCAGGAGCAGATTTTATATGTTGCTCTTAGCAACTTAGTTGCTGAAATAACAGGTTTTGTATTAGCATGCACTTTTCTGAAGAATGTGAAGTCTGTAACTTAAATCCTTGTCTTTATTTAGTGAACTCTGTCTTCAAAGATCTGCCAGACCATTGCACATTTTATGAGGAACAGGCCAAAAATATGAGGCAAAAATCTGGACATTCTGCAAAAATTTTGACAGTTGAGAGGTATGGATCATAAACACCAAAACTGCAATATTGTCTAAAAAAGTCAAATGCCATTCAAACTAAAATGAAGGATAGTGTTATACTTATAAAAGGTTGTTGAGTCTTATCCTTATCAGATACTGTTTCTAGTTCTGAAAAAATGACAATGACTTAAGGCCTGTTCTAGGTTTATTAAAACTGAAGAAGTTCATAAATACAAAATTATTCAAGAGAATTGCTCCACAGACATTTCATTTTATAGACCTTAACTCTTAGATGGGGTCGCTGTCTTTCAATTGATCACTCATAATGTGAAACCCATTTGCCACCCACATTTTTGACTGAAATCTTAGATTTTTTAAAAATGCTGGTAGCTGGTTGTCAGACATTGCAATAGAATAGGGAGTGTCCGGTTATACTTTCCTCTCTGTAATGCACTTTCTGAGTTGACATATATAATTAGCAGGGGATCTATGCCACCATACTTAAAACACATTTTTACTTTTTTTATTTTCAATATTTTGAAGTTTGCTCTTCTGGGATTGAGATTTTACTAATCAAACGTGTACATTCCATACTATACCATAGAGTTATTAGGTGATATACCAGAATATGCAGAGTGACTATGAACACTTAGGAATGTAATTTGAACCACAAAAAATAGTAATAATAATAATAATAATAATAATTATAATAATGCAGTCTCCATTCCAGACAAGGACAGCTAGCTAACAGACTTACTGAGTTAACCAAGTCATTTTCCCATTACTTTTTGCTTGGCAGCTCAGATTTATTATGTATACCAGCTCAATGAGATTTTCACTTCAAGACCCATTTGCATCAAAGAACAATTTACAGATTCTGCTTTGTTGGCTCAGTCTTCATCGTGAGTACTAACAAACGCCTTCTATTTCCTTTGCAGTGAAGACTAGTATTATGTTCTCCCTCTCATTCAGGGAATAATGCTCCAAGCCAGAAGAGACATAGCAGATGTAATTCAACTCCTGAATGTCAGAGCACTGAAGTGGCCAAAATAACTAGGGGCCTGACACTAGAAACCCTCCTCATTTGGTTGGTGATTTGGTTTATACTTTCTTCTACTCCATTTCTACATTTCTTTCTCAAAAGCTTCTGTGCTCAGTTCAGGGGCACACAGGCTTTATACCATTGAAAACTATGCTGTATCATACTACACTCGAAAAGCTCGTCCAACCATTTAGGAAGTAATTGTTTTTCTGTGAATCACACTATTCGTATGCTAGTCCTCACTTATTGCAAGGTAAAGTTCCACTTTTAAAGACTAAAACAGCTAAGCTACCAAATTGTTTGTATGGCTTCCATATAAGTATATCAAAAGCAAAGACCAATGCTAGTACTATCATTATTGTTTTGGAAAAGAGCCAAAGGTGAACCACCACCATAAGTGCCAACATTTCAACTATGACACCTAAAGGCACAAAAAGGTGAATCTCCTTGCCTACGTTATACAACTAAAAATAGTAAAAGTTGAGAGTGTTCAATGGCAGAGAAAGGCAGGATGACCCCTCTGATAGCCCCAGCTATGCACTGGAGAACTTTCAGAAGACGGTTTAAATGATGGGCGGAGATTGATGATCTGCTAGAGATAAGACTGCCATTTGGATGTATTCCATACATACAACCTCCATGCTGTCAATGAGCTAAAACCTGAGTGCGACAGAACAAGAGGGACTCTGTGTAGGGCTTGCATTGCAAGATAGACATCAGTGCATCTTCACATTATTTTGGCTGATCCCACACCTCTTCACAAACTTCCATAGAGAATTAACAAAAGTGATTTTCTCTACCCCCAATAAATTCTGTTGATTCCCTTGGTGACATGGGAAGATTATGGTTTCAGATTGTCAATACAGAAAACTCTCCTGCTTCAGCTATACCTAACAGCCTGACATCTGATATAGACCCTCCGTTCTCACTGGATCTTTTAAGAGCGGTGCCAGAAGTGGTTAAAACTACTGGAAAGCCTTCCACTAAGACCTCTCTGCCAAGTGTAAGTTCTCTTTTTGGGCTCATACCCAATACCACCCTAGTCTTTAGAGATCATCCTGTGACATCTAATGCTGCTACATTATTTGAGCTTCATTTGTTCAGTTGTAAAGGTGCACCTGTAAGCTATTCCTGTCACTGTAACCTCGCTGAAGCAGGATAGTTACTCACTAATGGTGGTCAAGCATATCACTGAAGAAGTGCTGCATATCTGCTCACCTTTGAAGAGCTCTCTGTCTGTCTCTCTCTCTCTCTCTCTCTCTCTCTCTTTCTCTCTGTCTCTCTCTTTCTCTCTCTCTCTCTCTCTCTCTCTCTCTCTCTCTCTCTCTTTCTCTATCTCTCTCTGGCATTAGAACTTTATGATTGTTATGCTTCTTTTTATCCCATTCAATACCCTGGATCAGTGGTGTTAAAGTCTGTATCTTGGAAAGCACTTTTACTGGTAGCTTTCAACTCTTCTTTCAAGATCTCAGAGCTACAAGGCTTCATGGGTAAGGTACCTGTTTTTTTCACAGGGATCAATTGTGCTTCATTACCAACTTTGCAGATGTGGTTTCTGAACTGTTCCTGAACAGTTCCTTTCATCTGCTATCTTTATTCACAAATGAGAAAAGCAGATGAGAGTGAGAAAGGGCTATATATATATATATATATATATATATATATATAGAGAGAGAGAGAGAGAGAGAGAGAGAGACAGAGACCTTCACAAGCTGGTTATGGACAGCATGCTCAGATTTTACATAAAGTGGGTCTGTCATTTGAGGAAGACCTAACAACTGTTACTGTTTCTTCAAGGAGGGCAGAACTGACAGTTGCCAAGGAAACCTTTCTCAGGTTGTTTGCCCACTATATTATTGTACCCATCAACCATTTGACCACCATTTGGAAAGTGTCATTCTTACAGGCCATTCCACTGCATTTGATCCATAGCTACTTATAGAACAAGCTTTAAAAATATCATAATTGCAAATATCTGTGCCACATCTTCTTGGTCCTTGGTATACACCTTCCCTAAGTATTATTGTCTCATTTGTTGGGTATCCTTGGATGCTTATGTACTTCAGCCCGCAGTACTACTACCATTAGCCTTGTTTGCTGTCATTAGGCTCCTTACACCATGGTCACTTTACTGCTTGGGATTCAAATGAGTCATTGACACAGCATAGATGCTGTACAGTATTCAATACATTTTTAGTGTATCCATTCATCTACAGTGACAATATATGTTTGGATGACTTCCTCTGTTCTTGGTTTTTGGAGTTTCCTAGATGTTAGAAAACATTATAATTATTTGTTAGCAGTGTAGGTATCAAAGCTTCATTGTTGTTTCTTGATTTACAGGAAACATGCTCACTTAGTGTTGGAGCTAAACTAGGGGGCAGAGTGTTTAAGCATGCTCTTGCCATTTTTTTAAATGATTTTATGGTGTGTGCGGGATTTGGCAATTTTTATTCAGAGTATAGGAGACTCGCATAAAAAAATGCTGATTTATGATCACGGGAGCAGATGAGCCCAGTCTCTGACCCAATATGGAAGGCCTCTTACAAATCAACCATTACAGTAAGAGCATATCTCTTTTTTATGGCCATTATCTCACACAATGTACTAGTATGTGTTAAATTAGATAGTATATGTGCCTCCTTCAAAACTGGCACCCGATGGTGTTCCTTTTGTTTCCATTTATCCCAAAACTAAAGTTTTCTGTAAATCTTTTACTTGTAGAAGATATAAGGTGAAGCACAATCCCTAAGGTTTCCATATTCTGCTTAGATGTTCCATGTCATTTATATTATTCATTTTGTCAGCCCCTAACTTTGTCCAAACAACTCATTGTGCAAAGAGATCCTCCAAAACAGAGATGGCTGATGATTCAAACAGTGAACATGATCTATGGTACTGCTTTGGGTGCTGTTATTTTGAATTATGATAGCTTTCAATTAAAATTAATTTAAGTAGTTCTTATTTTTAATCTGCACATGTTGATGTTTTTTTGCCTGCATTTCCTTACTTAATACAAGTAGCACCAATGTTGCTGCCCTTGGAGGGAAAATAATTTTTTCCCTTTCTGTGAATTCCTTTTCCATTTGATGATCTTCTGACTCATGGTATTCACAGTGAGTATATATCTTGATAATTCTGTTAGTGAGCCTGGGCAGAGAACTCAGTTTGCATTCAGAATTATTAAAAGTATATGCTGTCTCAGAAATCCATGTATCAGACAACAGTATACTAGAAGATTATCCCAATTTATTCCCTTTGGGATGCCTGTGCTTTCATTTAGGGCTTTTAAACAGACATCAGCACTATAGTGCCTGCATAAAGGAAGACATGTAGAAAATATATGATTAAAACTTGTAGCTCAGAATATTTTTACCCCCTTTGTTATACCTGCCACATTAAAATAGTCTAAGGACCTTTATGTACCCCCGAAAAAGGCACTCCAGAAAATCATAATTACACACAATGTTTGACAAGTAGTGTTGATCTCTAATGTTCTATCATTCCTGATTTATGAGCATATAAGCTGCATTCTGGCCAGTGCATTACATAACAGGCAACAAGCTGTACTGCTCGGCCATGAGTAATCTGATTGTGTTCAGAACATGCAAAATGATACAAAGCATACACAGCCAAGCGAGAAAATGTCACAATATATAACTTTTGGAGAAAGGAAGATGAGTAGAAAGTGGTACAAACATAGCAGGGAATCAGACTAGTTGGTGCGATTGCAAATCCATGTATGTGGTTAAGTGCAGTAAGAGTTAAGCATTGCAGGAGGGAGTTTGCTGTCCAAGTGTGCGTGTCTATGTGTGTGTGTGTGTGTGTGTGTGTGTGTGTATATAGAAGTGGATTCATATAAATTGGTAACTGGTGTTTCATCCAAAATCTGTGATGCTTTAGTGGTATTTACTGTAGGCTTGGTATCAGATGCTCAGCTCTTGGAGGGATGATGATGGTGTAGATCTGGCCAATACACATTAATCTGGAATAATCCATTTTCTGGAGGAGACTGTGTGAATTACAGGGGAGACTCCTAAGCATAAAAGTAACTGTTTCAGTCTGGAGTGTGCATACTGGTATGGCAGAGCATGTTGATTGGTCATTATATCTAGTGCAAGCTTGCCCTCTGGGGACTAGGATGAGTAGGTAATTATTCTTTTCAGGTAATAAAGTGTGATGGGATTAAGGCTTACTACCTGCTCATAGGTGTCTTTGGGAATGGGAAAACATACCAATGGCTAATGGACCAGTGAGGGTGTCTTGTCAACTAGTGATCTGTGGCGGGAGGTGGGGTGATTAGAAACCATCTGTGCTCTCCAGTTTTGCTAGGCAGATTGCCTATATACCCAGTTTTCTGAGTATTATCACCATTATATTACTATGCTGACATTCCTTCTCTTTAAGATCTCATGATGTACCCAACTAACATTTTTGCTGAAAGTTGTGTCAAGTCAGACGTCTCTGCCCATTGAGCTCTGAGACTCTCCAGGATTTTCTACAGATACATGGATAACATCAACATTCCACTGGTCAAAGTGAGAGCATTATACAGTGCAGCACTGCAACTCTTCCTTGTTCTACATATATAAGGAGTTTTCTACCAAATAACTATTGAGAAGAGTTTCACTTTAGCGGTCTATGTATTCTTTACAGCAGTGCATTACAATAAGATAGACAATCTCAGGGCTGAAAAGTGTGTTGTCTATTCTCTTCTATATAGGATGAAACAAATTCCTTTCTGAAGCAATGTAAAATTTGAACAGGAAAAATTTGATATCTTCATGGCTTGTCACAAGGGAAAAACATGAAAAGTGCTAAATGATCTCTGAATATTGAATTACATCTAAGTGCACAAGGAAAAAAGTAACTTATGGATTAGTTTAATCTGTATTAAAGGCTAGGGTTTTCCTTTAAGCATTACTTAAGCAGTTAGTGTGGCCATTTGACTATATATGCAATAATTTTGTTATATACATTGTTTCCTGGTTTGAATTTGAGGTGTAAAATAAAGTTAATAGTAGTAACCTTGACTCTTTTTATAGGTAAATATTATGTAATAAGTCTGCAGACTATTTCACGGGTCTACTTTATTCCCGCGAAAGCCAAATTGGTCGAATACAATTCACATGAACCATAATGAGCGAAACACAAATATGTCGAATGCACTAAACCACGAAATTCAAAATCTCGATCTCTCATAGTTAGCCAACCCCACCACCCGCAACATACTACTACCGAAACACAGTAAAAAACAACACATACAGGCACTAACCAAAACCCTACTTCTAACCCTACACTAAACCCTACATACACAACTATCTAAGCACTATCCTTAACCCCTCCCTAACCCTAAGGTCCGTAACTAATGCACACTTACCCTACTGAGCTATAACCAAACAAACTAAATATTCCACACACATACACTTAACAAAACCCTACACTAAACCTTACATACGTTACCTATCTATGCACTTACCTTAACCTGCACCCTAACCCTAAGGTCCATAACTATCGCACATTTACCTTACGGAGCTATTCTGCAGACGGGCCAACTATGCAAATTCGATATTTCTACTTTCATGGTTTAGTGAGTTCTACGTACTTGTGTTTCGATCGTTATGTGTCGTGCAAATTGTATTCAACCAATTCAGCTTTTGCAGGCGTAAAGTAGACCCCTATTTCACTGCTAGTCAATAACTAAACATTGAGAATCAAACACTGTACCTTTTGCCTTTCAGGTAATCACCTTAACCATTAAGCCGGTCCCCAATCTATGATATATAAAGATATGTAGAATTAAAAGAAGCAGTTCTTTGTTGATTTTAATATGCACATTTTCTGTAGTCTGGCACTTAGCACAGGAGATTGATGCAAAGAGCTGCATCCTTTGGTCATAGTTAGATTCAGTCAACCTTACCTAGTGTGTGGCTTTGAGCAATACCAGCCACTGCTGTGATAAAACTGGGCTAGTCTCCTCTGTGGTCTCTTGGACTGCATGGGAATAAACTATTTATGAGCACTAATATAAGTTTAAGACTGTTTTAGGTACCATATTTCTCTAGCAGTCATATAAGAGTGAAGTATTAAAAAGAAAAAATGAAATCATTGCATCTTTTTTCCAGGATGGTGAGGTAACTATTCAAGACAAAAAGAACGGTATTGCTGAAACTTTATGGAATCCATTACCAGAAGTAAGACAACACAGGCTTACAAGGTATACAATACAGCCTGGTGAACTAGGAGAATTTGAATCACAAAGGTAAGGCTGTTGGGCATAGACTTTATTCTAACAGGAAAAAATGCAACAATTTTCAGAAAGGACTATATTTTAAAACAATGCTCTAAGTAATACTGTGTTTTTCTTTTGTTTTTTTTTTTTGGGGGGGGGGATTGTGAATTTATTAAATATTGAGTCTAACAAGATTACCTAATGATACTAAACCACTTTTATTTTGGAAGTAATAGCTGTATTTCTCAAGACCTGAGCAGAATATTTTTAAAGCACTAGAGCACAAGCACTAAATACATATGCATATGTTTGCACTTGCCATGAAATAGTATAGTTATCCTTTTTGCCTTATGAAAAGATGTTTATATATTTTATCAGTTGTAAACTGGGTAAGTAAACATATCTGTGATCCTTTTTCAGTCAAAAGAAATGCAAAAGTAAAAAGGCAAATGCAATGCACATGGAGAGTTCTAGAGCAGCTTGACAGCACAGCTTTAGGGGGTGGGTGGAATTCTGTATAACTAGAGAAAATCCATAAGGACATAGAAGGAACTCCAAACTGCCTCAATAATAAATGAAAGCAAAATTAAATCCTGATTCTATAATGGTGGTGCAGCAACAGTGACCACTGTGTTATCCCAGACCACCAAAACGTATACAATACTTCATGTATAAAAGTACAAAATAAGTAAATTGTTAATTAAATTAACTTGTTTCCAGCATAACTTGAAAATATCCCTGGCAGGGGCCAAAACTTTCATATATAAATCATTGTTTGTTATATTGGCTAACAGATGGAAGAACTTAGATCACTTTTCTTTCCAATAAAATTCTTCTAGTCTTGGCCTCCTGATGGTGCAATGGCAGGACATCCATCTACAGTGTTGGCAACACTAGTTTGAGAATGAACTCACACCTCTGGTAGGGTTAAAACTCAGGTAGCAAGAATAATTCAACAACCAACTCTCATATCTGGTGTTGGGGGATGTGATGATTGTGGGACCTCTGGTACAGATCATGAGCTACACATATAAATGATGTCTTCCATCTGTGTAATACTAGGAAGGAGAGAGAGAGAGAGAGAGACAGGACCAGTGCACCCAATGCTTGATATGACTCCTCCATAAACCTAACATAAAATGTGTTTTCCTTGTAATGAATGCAAGGAGAGAGGTGGGAAAAGGAACAGTGGACCAGTGGCGAAGACACCTCCTCAGTAGCCTAAGAGGAAAAGTGTCCCAATGATACCCTG
The DNA here is from genome assembly GCF_019279795.1 of Protopterus annectens. NCBI lineage: Eukaryota > Metazoa > Chordata > Ceratodontiformes > Protopteridae > Protopterus > Protopterus annectens. The sequence continues at coordinate 850,196,715 of NC_056745.1, forward strand.
CTGGACAACTGATTTGCCATTGCCAGGCTTCTGTAAACCAGGATTGCTAAAGAGTTTACTCTGACAATAGAATATTTAAACTCACTCCTACAGACATTCAAAAGTCTCACATTACAAGTCATTGTTAAATCCTGTGGCCAAATGTAAAATACTTTTAGTTAGGGGATTAGGTAGCCCAGGAAGTCTGTTTCCTGACTGCCAAGACTGACTGAATTCTCCATTTGACATCCCATATCTTGACACAGGCATGTGTTCAACACAATGATATCCAAGTATACAGCTTTGGTGATCTGAAATTGAAATATGTAAGGACAATCTGATTCTGAGCTATTAACTTGCAACAGATAGAAAATAGCATGTCTAGCCCTGTCTCTCTTTCCTTCCTTGTATTACATAGATGGAAGACATATTTTATATCATAAGTTTAATTCCGAGTCTTCTGATGTGAAATTTTATGCTTTATAGTCAGGGCCGGTGTTAGCATTTTGGGGGCCCCCAGCAAGTTTCAAGTTGGGGGCCCTACCCTGGAGAATATAAAGTGTGACCATATTGCAGTCACACCCCTTTCCCTGGCAAGCTCATCCAGCACCATTTAAAGATCACTGTAGGGGTGGTCATTAAAGGCCTTTAAGTGTTTATGCCTGCTTAATTCCCATGATTGCCTTCTTTTCCCTTTACCATAGTTAAAATCCTTACTTCTTCCTTACCCTTGTTCCAGGCTTCCTCTTAAGTGTTGTTCTACTTCATCTACGGCACCAAGCTTATGAGTCATTATGCTCTAAAGCCATTGCTGGAATGCAGCCTGTTACATGAGTAGGGAAGTGCCAATGTGTTTCAATAAATTTATTGTTTCATTTCATCAACATCAATCCCCTTTTTCACATTTTTTACATGGGGCCGGGGTGTCATGTTAACTGTTGCCATTTCTTTCAATTCAATGTCACACTCCTGCTCTCTTCGACACTCATGCCAGACTGTCACAGATCTTCAATCACACAATCCATCCACCTCTTTGGTGGATGCCCTCGTTTCCTCTTATCTACTTCCTGTCTGTCCCAAATCTATTTCACCACACTGTTTTCTGCTTTTCTGCACATGTGCCCGTACCACAGTAATCTGCTCTCTTTGATATTTTCTGGAATAGGAGCTACTTTGGCTTCTGATCTTATGTTCACATTTCTTAATCTGTCCCACAATGTGCATCCTACCATGCTTCTTCTTAGGGTGCTAGAGCCCTGAATAATTCCTTGAAATGCTGTACTTTCTCTCCAATCAACTTCCAGGTCTTCAGCCTGGTCTCTGTTGACCTTAGAGCCTTCTCTGACCACTGTTTGCAGCTGATTGTATCAACCAGTGGTTTATGCTGTGGGCTGACTGTTTCACTGGGGATGACTTTGCAATCACTGATTCTACCCCAGTGCCTTCTTCTTATTAGGAGACGTCTACCTGATTTGCATGTTGGCCACTCTTGTATATGATCTTGTGACTGTCCCTCTTTCTGAACCATGTGTTGGCTACTATCAAGGTATTTTCCAGACAGAAGTCTAGAATGGCCTCTCCTTCGTTATTCTTGTTGCCTAACCCATGTGGACCCAGGAAGTCCTCATATCCTGTTCTCTCTGTCCCTGTATGTGCATTCAAGTCACCCATTCTCATCATCAATTCATGCTGGACTGCTTTATCTAGTAGGCCCTGAACCACCTGAGTTTGTCTTTCAAAATGAAATGCCTGATCAGAAATGCCCTTTGGCTTCAATAAGCAGGTTTGTTCCTAACTAATTTATAAAGCAGTAAGCTGTGATTCTTCCTCAGCTATATTTTACTTTTATTAAAAGTAGAATGAATTTAATTTATAGCTGCTTATTTTAAATTACTCTGTAAAGTTAAACAGTAAGGCATCATTTTCTGTTAAAGTTGCATACTGTTTAGATAAAAGAATATTTTGAGTCATTTAAGTATGAAAAATCTTAAAGTCCTTCCACCTTCGCTCTCAAAGTGAATTTCTTGCCATCCATGTCTCTAACACATAACATGCTCATTAAGATCTGTGATACGATCATAATTCTCTCTTATAAGTATAAAGAGTCAGTTACTAACCACGCTGTGAGCTTCCTAGTTGTTTCACATTGAGGGGCAGTGTTCCACAGTTTGGAAATGGGGGTTCAGTGAGGAATAAAGCCAATACACAATTCCATGCTTGAGTTACAGCTTTCTTGTTTAGAACAAAATGCATAGTATTACAAATACTTCTCTTCTGTCTTCTTCTTTCGGATTTTTCCCAGTTAGGAGTCGCCACAGTGGATCACGTGTCCACTCATGATTGGCAGTGGAGTTTTACGGTGTCAAGTTGCCAGCCCAGCACCCAACCTTCAACAGAAGGCACATACATTCACTCACTCACACCTAGGGCCAATTTACAGTGTCCAATCTACTTACAGCATGTGTGTGTATTGCGACGTAAATTACAACGCTGTCAAGGGAAATTGTAGGTAGTGACTTGAACCATATGCGCTGTAGCAGACAAACAAGTGCTACCATGGGTCCTGAGAGGGGGAGGATCGCTTACGTGAATTGTCGATGATATGAAGAGTCGATGTTTTCGTGTCGAAGAAGTGAGCGTCGATGTTTTGGCATTTCGATGAACTCATAGGAACCCATATATATATATATATATATATATATATATATATATATATATATATATATATATATATCCAAAAGAACCAAGGCAAACCAAGTAAAGTAAACTCCACGTATGAAGAAGGCCAAACCGAATGGATTAAAGAACAGCTTTATTAAGCAACAAAGTAAAATGAATCAAGCGCTTTCTCATCTTGAGAAAGCACTTCATTCATTTTACTTTGTTGCTTAATAAAGCTGTTCTTTAATCCATTCGGTTTGGCCTTCTATATATATATATATATATATAAATATATATATATATATATATATATATATATATATGTATATATATATAGATATATATATATATATATATATATATATATATATCTATATATATATATCTATATGTATATATATATATATATATATATATATATATATATATATATATATACGTATATAGATATATATATATATATATATATATATATATATATATATATATATATACACACACACACACACACACACACACACACACACACACGCATATATATTTATATAGGCATATGTAGTGCTAAAATAATATGGGATCAGTTATGCCTGCCTTTGTGGAGCAGATCCAAGACAGTTATTTTGCTAATTTATTCACTGGCATATCACAAAGGTTTCTGTGCTAACAGTTCAGTTGCTAACATAAAAATGCAGTACAGCCATTCATCAAAATGTATTATCATTTTAGGGTTTATTTATAGTTTATTTATATTAAAATGTAGCACAGGAGTCCATCAAAATGTGTTACCATCTTAGGGTATATTTATTTACATCCGTTGATGGTTGATAGGGAATGTTTGGAAAATCGATGTTTGGTTGCATACTAGAAAGACAGATAGTTGGGGACCTCCACATAAGGAAAGACCTGAACATTAAAAAGTTCTCACCCTATCAGATGCACAAAAGCAGAGCACTTTTTACTGAAACATTACATTTAGTAGAAGATGCAACTTTCTTACTTGTTTGCTGCAGCCACTCAGGTCCCTTGCTTCACTGAAGCGGACCTAATTGAGCGCAGCTTACAGACAAGTCGAAAAAAAAAAAACGGAAAAAAGTTTGCGATCGCATGCTGACATTATGTAGTGGCGCGGACATCTACAAAGTGCGGAGGATGGAAGTCTGAATGATGGAGAAGTAGAAACCTGCAGCTGCTGCATGGGGGCCCTCTTACTAGGGCAAGTGATCGGGGGCACCCCGCAGCCGTAGGTTCCGTGGGTGCCTAACGCCGGCTTTGTTTATAGTTAGAACTGAGGAGTAATAGTCGATCCTCCATCCATTAGCATTAGTTTTCTAACATCTGCAGTGATGCTTGCTGCAGAAGATAGATAATGCCACTCTGTGGAGATCATCCCTGACTAGAAGATAGAAGTTTACAAACAGAAATATGAGATGCTGTAGAAGATCTGTGATTGTTGTAGGTGTCTATAATTATTGTCCCTGGTGGACAGTACATACATCATTGGGTCTTTCATCAGGTTCTCGCACAGTGATAAGAGATTCCTATTGTTTGTCTACTAAATTTTGGCATCTTTGATCCTTACTTGTCAGAGGCATAACTACAAGGGTAGTAAAAAGAACTAGGGAGGTTAGTTAACATTTTTCCAAATATGTTGAGAAGCTTGTGGTCATAAGTAAATGATGGAAAAGTGCAATGGTAGCCATGGACAGGTATGCTTAAAATTCAGCCACTGTAGCACCGCATTATGGCAACTGTACTTTTGGTAACCATTTGAAATGTGAGGACTCACTAGAGAAAGTCTCAAAATATGGAGACTGAATGAGCAAAAGTTTGGACTTACATATACTAAGTACGAGATGACATTTTTTTGCAATATTAACTTTTCTCCAAGATCTAGAGATTTTGGAGTTGGTATATATAATTTTTGAGGGTGTGGGGTCCTGCCCCCTCATGTGGTGGTGCAGGAGGGGGCATGACCCCTGCAAAAAGGAGTTTTAAGGAGAAAAGCGATTTTTGAAATTCACTCTTTTCCTGTGTTTTCAGTCTTTTTTTTCCTGCTTGTCAGCACTCGGCATTTTGATTGCTGACATTTCAATAGGGAGCCCTAGTTTCCTATGTCTAAATACTGTGACAGGAATCCTCTCTTTCTTCATGAATTTCTCCTTGTAATCATCTTGTAGTCTCCTTCACTACATGCTAACTTGTTCTCTAAGTCATAATTTACTCACACTAAAATAACCCTGTAACTAATCTATGTTTTTCTTTACTACCAGCAATATCCAGAAATGCATTTTATTAGCTATGTAGTTTTCCTGGATTCACTTCCCTTCGACAAAAAGTTGTTTGACCGAATGTCATTTCACTGAGACCAAATCGCTGAAAGCTCACATGACCGAAAACTCATTTGTCTGAATCCCATTTCACCAAAAATAGTAGCGGCAGTGTATAAGCCCTTTTACCCACTGTAGTGCAACCCTGGAGTTAGAATATATAGTTAGGGGGTGTGGGAGGCACAGACTCCCACATTTGGGGGTGTGGGACATGTAGCCCCTCACCTAGCTTGGTTTTATATTGTCCAGTTTGTGTTAAGAGGGTAAGCAAGTAGCTTTTAACCAAATTAAGTGGGGGGCTATGCCCCTCACACCCCCCAGTGTGGGGGGGCTGTGCCCCCTGCCCCACCCAACTATATATACTAACTCCAGGATCACACTACAGTGGGGAAAAGGGCATATACATTTTCACTACTATTTTCGGTGAAATGGGATTCAGGCAAATGCGTTTTCGGTCATTTGAGCTTTTGACAAGTTGGTCTCAGTGAAATGAAATTTAGTCAAATGAGTTTTCGGCAACGTGAAGTGATTCCAGTTTTCTTATATGTAATTTTTTATTACTGTTAATGTCCATGCCTAAGATGTACTTTTTACTGTTTGTAAATAATCTGTGTTATCAACTGTTCGTTTTTTGTATCTTTCGACTTTTCCCGGTTTGGGGTTGCCACAGCGGAACTTCAGTCCACTAATGATTGGTAGTGGATTTTTACGTACCGGGTTACCAGCCCTGATGCACAACCTTCAACGAAGGCACACCCCATTCACATATGCCTCCACACAGAAGACGCTCTAGCTGAGAATCGAACGGGACAATGTCTTGCTATGAGGCGACAACACTACCGCAGCAAACACCGCCGCAGTACTATATTTTAAAAAAAATTGTAGAGAAGTTTATCTGTTATCAATGTTAATGTTTTTGCATTTGTGTATAATTTGTGTGGAACTTTTCTCCCCAGGCCTCCACTGAAAATGGATTATGTGTACCCAGTCAGACCTTCCTGGTCACCAAATGTCAATTAAATAACTAAATAATGATTATTATTACTGAAGGTACACTGCATAACTATTCTTTCTTCAAGTGAATATTTGAACATCTAGGTTTAAAGTGTTATGCTTTTTTTTTCTTACTAAATTGTTCTTTCTTTCACTCTTTCTTTTGTTAGATACTGGAAAGAAGTGACTGAAGCTATTCTCAACAAAGATGATATAAAAGCTGCCAATGAGAAGTGTATTTTGGTCGAAGCACAGAAGAAGGCTGCCAGAGAGAGGGCAGCTCAAAATGAAGAATGGGTCTGCAAACTTTTTGAGCAGGATCTGATCACTAAAGAGTGGCACTATAAGTATGCTGAGTAAGTTGTACCACAAAAAGTTACTGACAATGTCATTAATTGTGTTAGTATCTGACATTTTAATAGAAAGATGGCAGGTAGACAATGGTGTTATTTTTGAAGATTAAGGAAATAATGTTCCTTACCAGAGAACCTTGATTCTGAGCTCATATTACTATGGTAACGACATATGCGATAACTCTCACTCTTTTTCTTTTAGTTGCATATCTGGTTTATATCCATATGTGATCTAGCATAATGACAGTGTTGATATTCTTCACATGTGTAAACTATGTTGGTGAAACCAGTGAGAGCCTCACTGAAGTAATCCACAAAATTGTCAAGAATAAATGAACTAAGCAGGGAGCAGTTAATTCTTTTAAGCACCACTATGAATGTCTGCATGTTGCAGTTTATTTTTATTTATAGCACAGATAACAAACTGCATTTTGTGTTCTATTATAGTTCCAGTCTGCAAGGACAGAATGGTGATTATTTATGCAATCTGATAGTGCAACTACCTTAGCCTTAATGTCTGGGATTGAAGTTAAAATCCTATCAGTTATGTCCATATGACCACTTACTTTGTCAGCATGTATGATATTTTTAATACAAGGATACTCTGAAGAGGACTGTGAAGTGTAGTGCCCCTGGCACAAACTACTGCCCCTCTTACATAAAGATAAACTAGTATCAGTAGCTCTGCTTAGATGAAGGTAAAAAAAAGTTCCTTGTGGATAGGTTTAGCATCTATGGAAGAATTTATATGCCGCATGGGGTGATGGATTTCAAATGAATACACTGACAAGGCTTCAGAGGAATGTATGCTGTGTATATGAATTAGATTTTCATTGCAATAAGTGGTATCACCTCATTAACTACAACCTCCTAGCTCCCACTTAACATGGATTCTGCCCTGGACATAGCACAACCACAGCTTTACTCTCCTTCATTGATACTATCAATAAAGGTCTTTATGCTGGCCTATCAACTTTAGTACTCTTGTTAGACCTATCAAAGGCATCCAACATAGTATCACACCCTACGTTATTACAATATTTAGAAAAACTTGGATGCTTTCTCAGAGTATTAACTTGCTTTACCTCCTACCTAAATGATAGACAACAATCGGTTAGATGACAAAACCAACAATCAGAGTATCTGGCAAATAACACAGGAGTCTCACAAGGGTCCATTTTATGACCACTACTATTTAATATATTCTTTAATGATCTTAATAAAGCCTCCCTACAAAGCATATTAATTCAATATGCGGATGATTCAACTATCATTTTATCCTCCAACAATTTCGCTAACCTCCAAAAGATCACCCAAGATGCATTCACATCCATAGAAACTTGGCTGAATAATTGCTCAATTAATGCTGAACCCCCAAAAAACTAAATCTTTAATATTTTCATCAAAACCTCCAGCTGCAGAATTCAAGATTTTTTCACATAACAATACAGAAATAGAACAGGTGCTATCTGCAAAGCTTTTAGGGATCACTATTGATAACAAACTCTCTTTTGAACAAACATTCTCAATACAGTAAAGAAAGCACATTTCAAACTTGGCAAACTATAGTGACATAAGCTCTACCTAGATAAACAAACTAAGATAAAATTAGAAAACACTTTGCTTATCCCAACCCTCTTGTATGGAAGCCCTATTTTTAACAACCTAGATACATCCCTCAGTAATAAGCTGCAATCTTCCCACTACAAGATAAAATTCTCCTCTAACATGCCCAACCACTCACACCACTCAAAGCTATCTCAAACCTGTCCTGGCTTGAATTTCACCACTATCGCTATTATGCTCAGTTAACATTTGCTCATAAGCTAATTTTTAAACCTGATAGCTGTCCTTCACTCCAATCTATCTTACACACATACACTCCAACTAGAACCCTCTCATCTGTAGAAAGGACACTTTTAAGCATAGCTAAACCGAGCAAAAGCACAGGACAATGCCTATAGTCCTACAGCATTGCCACACTATGGAATAGACTCCACTAATACATCACTCAACTTGATTCCCTAATAGCCTTTAAAGCTGCACTAAAACCTCATCTATTTAAATAAACCCAGCTGTACCTGTGACCTACAGTGTAAGCCCCCTTAACTTTATACACTTAACTACAGAAATCCTACTCTTTAACCCTCTGTTATACTATCTTCTTCCTCCTCTACATGGCTGCTTCTCCTACCTACGATATGTGCAATTTACTAATAATTATGATTACTTGCTTGTGATTGAAAGTATATTATGTATCTATACAGTCTAATAATTATGTATTAACTATATACCATTACTCCCCACCCTATGCTAATGTATGTATATCTCTTTCACTTTGTATTTGCTCTGTACAACATTTGATTACATGTGGAGCCTTTCTCCTCGGACCTCCACAGAAAATGGGTTTCTGACCCTGTGGACTCTCCTGGTCAACAAATGTCAATAAATAAATACTAAATAAATAAAATATTAGCTAATAGCTATACCAGCAGACCTCTTAATTGCTATCCTGCATAACTTTCAAACAAATTTTAAGTAATGCTCTTATAAACTTAGAAAGTTGCTGGATAAGCAGAATTTGTGTTGGCATGCATTTTCTGAAGGGTATGAAGTCTGGGATTCAAATGTATGTCTGTGTTTATTGACTTCAATCCTCGGTGATTTGCCAGAAAACCTCAAATTTTATGAATAAAGGACCATAAAAAAATGAGGCAAAAATTTGGACATTCTGTGAAAATCTGGACAGCTGAGAGGTATGCTATCCCAAATATACAATGTTTTTAATCAGAAGAAAGATTTAATTGCATCAATATTTGACTCAGCAATGGTTCATTCACTGCTGTTACATCTTCAATGAAGTGTTTTTCACGAAAGTGTGCTTTTGTTTAAATGCACTTTCACTAACGTGGACTCATCTAGCTGGGTTTATATATATATATATATATATATATATATATATATATATATATATATATATATATATATATATATATATATATATATATATATATATATTTATTTTTTTTATTTATTTTTTTTATTTAACATTTGTTGACCGGAATGTCCGACTAGGTTCCACAGAGCCTGTTTTCAGCGGAGGCCCGGGGAGAAATGCTCCAGATGCATGTCTTTGGAATGTATGTATGTATCTATGTATATCTATGTATATATATGAATCGATGTATATATAGTCTTTTTAAGGGGCTGGGAGCAACTTATGTACTAAATTATAATATAAGAAGGCCTGAGGTGAAAGGCAAATATAATATTTACTAATTAAAATAAAAACTTGCATGAGGTGCACACTTATGTGAAAAACATATAACATCTACTCTGTGAACAGACTGCAACATGCATTAGTGATAGCAAATTTATGTTAATACGTCTTTGCAGTTATTTTATGGCATCCTATGTAAAGGAATCTTGTTTATTAACCTTGTTGTTTCAGCATCAGTACACATGTTGGACTGGAGACAAGAGCAGCGTAGATGTTTTCTGAAAGGACTCTTCATGGTTTATGAATGACTGTGTTCATTTGAAACAGATTAGAAAAACACATCTCTTCTCTGCTAATAGGACAGGAGCCGATATGTTACTAAATCTTTGACTGTAATAAAAGTATATTATGACTGATTAAAATAATACCATGTTTTTTTCCTCTTTCTGGATCTTGCTAACTAAAAGAAATAGGAGCATGTTTTTGATAGTTAAGTAACTTGAGCAGAATCACAAAGTAGGCATAGGTTCATGGGTTCATAGGTAGGTACTAAGCTATTAGCCCTAGGGCCTATATAAGCCTAGCCAAAAAGGTACCCTGGCTTTTGTCACCCAAGAAAATTATTTCCATGTGCCCCTGTCGAGCAGAGCCACAGAATTGATCCCTGGGGTGAATTTCCTATTCCCCATCCAATCATCAAGATTTTTTTTGAAGAGTTCTAATGAGGAGCTTTGTTTGACATAGCTAGGTAGTCTGTTCCAGAGTATGGGAAGTCTCTGGGACAGGAATCTATCCCTCTGGCACGTTCTGTTTATTGTGGTGACAAGGTTTAGGTCCCTAGAGCGTGTAGCTCGGAGGGATTGGGATTTCTTTAAGTGGAGCATGTCCAACAGCTCTGGGTTTGACATACCTTTGTATGTTAGGCAGAGATCGCCTCTGAGTAGGCAATATGCGATGGAGTAAAACTGGAGTTTTTTGAGATGGTCTGCTTAGGGCATCTGTTTGAGGCCAGTAATACTCTTCGTGAGGTATTTCTGTGACCTTTCCAGTTGTTGTAGATGTCTTGTGAGGTACATACCAAAAGGGGCATTGTACTCTATAATGGGTCTAATGAGTGATGAGTAGAGGAGGACAATGACCTCTTTTTTCTGGATGAGAAACCTTTTGTGATGAGGTGAGCCACGTAGAAGGATTTCTTGACTACTGTGGCGATGTGATTATCAAAGGAGAGACTATTGTCCACCTGTGTCCCAAGGTCTCTTATCACACTTCCAGCATTAAGTAGACTACCACTTATGTGGTAGTTCATGGGTACAGAGTTTTTACCAAAGGGGATGACAATACACTTTTTGGCATTGAGCTTCAGGCCATGGCTTTGACACCAGGCATCTGTCTCAGTGAGGCCCTTTTGTAGTATGTCCATATCGTTAGGAGTTTTGATTGTGGCTCCTAGTTTGCAGTCATCTGCAAACTGTGTTATCCAAAGACCTTCTGTGTTAGCCTATGCTTCAGAGAAGTAAATACCAAACAGGAGAGGACCCAGGACTGAACTCTGTGGTACTCCACTTGTCACTGGTCTGAATTCGGAGTCTGCTACTTTCACAGTGTGGGTTCTGTCCATGAGCCAGTTGGCAACCCATCTTGTGTCATAGGGATTTATACCTAGTTTAGTGAGCTTATCTATAATTCCAGAGTGGGGGATGGTGTCAAAAACCTTGGCGAGATCTAGATAAGCTGTGTGAACCACCGTAACCTCATCTATGGCTTTGGTGACTGCTTCAAAGAAGACAATCAGGTTTAGGAGACATTATCTGCCTTTTACAAACCCAAACTGGGTAGGGTCCAGAGTTTGGAGATTACCAATGTCTTTGTTTATGAGTTCCATGATGATACGTTCCATGGCCTTGCAGACCAGGCTCATCATGCTAATGGGGCGGTAGTTCCCAGGGTCCGTCATGGCTCCCCCTTTGTGGAGGGGGATAACCGTCGCGGTGCGCCATTCAGTGGGCACAAAGCCTGAGGTGAGGCTATGATTGAACATGGTACTAAGGTAGGGTGCCAGTTCATTCTGTAGTTCATGTAGAACGCAACCTGGGATGAAGGATGAGGGAGTCAAACCTTAGTCTTACTGAAGCAAGTTGTGAACAACTCAGAGCCTTAATCTCTGCCATCTCTGACATACATTTTTTGTTTAGCCCTTTCTTGTCTTCCTAATGTGTTGGCAGTGTTGATAAAGGCATTCCAAAAAAATGCAAGCCTGTGTCCCAGTGGTGCACCTCAGATGACCTGTGTTGATTAGTGGCATAGGCGATGGAGGGGATGCAGTGGGAAGATGTTAAGATGTTAGTACCACAAGAAACAAGGGTATATCTGCCTATGATATACATTATTTCAGTTGCAAAACAGTGCATTAAGTAAAAAAAAAAAAAAAACTAAAAAACTAAAAAAGGATAATTATTGGTGGGCCAAAGTGAAATCCTAAGACTACAATATTTCTGTGTGAATCTTCATGTAATTTGCCTAACAACTATTAGGAATTGTACTCTGTTTTTTTTGGGGGGGTTATGGTGTATTATTGAATGAGATGGTAAAGTAAACATACTTTTATATTTCTTTTTTTAAAAAGTCAGGATGGGTTTCATTCTATCACTTTGCCCAGTATGTAGTAGAAGGTGAAATATACTGCATTATGATGTTTACCAAACTTAAAATTGTTGATGATTTGAGACATTAGAAATAATTATCTCATATAGAGGGAATGATCTCCTTATATTTTAGTATATTAGATTATGTAGATATATAATACTGAAAAGGACGAATGATGACAAGCTAGCTAATACAAGTACATCACAACCACATGACTGATGCATATTATAATTTCATATATGCAGATGTCTGATAACAGTTGCAATAATGTCAGCCTCTGTGAACCTTTTTTTCAATAAACAGTTTATGCCTGTTTCAATCAATAATTTTAAGACTAAACCTAAAAGGACACTTTTGTACATAGACAAATGATAGTAAATTATATTAGATGGTACATTACAAAAACACCTACAGTTGGCTGAAATATTTTCTGATTACCTGTGAAAGAAATACATGCATCTTTGTTATCATGCTTATTCTGCATTTATTTGTACAAGAATAGATGTATTTTCCCATTCTTTAGTTATGAGTTGCAGGCATTTTATAGTGTGAATATCTATCTTCAGTGGGCATACTTCTCTTTGAGAACATTCCTTCTATGAAAACTTTTTTCTGCATTTAAATTGGCTTGCGTTCAACATATTATCTGGACATTTCAGCAATGATATCTCACTGGCAGTTTTAAATTTACAGAAAAAACTTTGGGGATACTATGTTCTTAGTAGAGCAGAGCAGATTGTTATAAATTACTTGTTGCCTGACTGAAAGACTTGATTAATGAACATATATCTGGCTTCACAGTTTCAGGCCCTGGGATCCAATCCATGATCTGATGCAGTTTGAGAAAGATGGTATTATCCAGACTAGAGTGAAACATCAGACTCAAAAGGTAAGTTCTGACAATGCATGTAGACTCATCAACTATGGGAATGTCTGGTAGAAATGCTTATGTCGCTTATGTTAAGTGGGTTGCCAAACAATTTACTTTTTTCTCAGTGATGGCCTGCAGAACTCTCATATATCTTTGCTTTTAGCACATGGGCAAATATTAGTACCATTATGTATTTTTTATATTAACATTTCTTATAATGTTTTGAAATCATTCTATTTCCTATCACATCATTTTCGTTATATGTATCTGTCATTTCTTACAATAGATTAACACCTTCCTAAAGTTATTTGCATATTCTTTTTGCTTGGCTTAATGTAACGAATGGCATTGCTGCATGCAGGTAAGCCATTTCTTTCACTGACACATTATGTTTGCTGTGCCATTTAAATTACTATCATTCTACCTTTTTCAGGACTCTGTTCAAAATATTAAGAAGAATCATGGTGACCAGCCAAAGGATGTGAAGAGTGACTGCTCATCTGCAGAACCCAGGTTTGAAGATTCTTCCAGGAGTGAATGTGAGTTGTATTCATGTCCTTTAGGAGAAGCAGTCTTATATTCTGTCCTTTTTTTCCCCAAATACCTTTTATTAAGAATTTTCTTACAGAATTTGATATATGAAACAACTTGAAACAAACAAGACACAACTCAACTGGTAAAAAAGTAACCATATCAGGGACTATATACAGCATTGACAGATTTTACATAAAAACAGTCCCAAAATGTATTTACATAAAATAACAAGAATGTAAGTAATACTCTGTCTAGGATATTGTTGATATAGAGAAGTTTGATGGTTAAAGTTGAAGAATATATACAGAAGCAGTCATAAACATAAAGCATATGTGTAAAAATGATGAAATTAAGTAGAATATTTACAAGTAGTTTCCATACCCGCGGTGGTGGTACTGCGGTAGCATTGTCGCCTCACAGTTAGATGTTGCCCGTTCGATTCTCAGTTAGAGTGTCTTCTGTGTGGTGACATGCATGAATGGGCGTTCCTTCATTGAAGGTTGTGCATTAGGCCTGGCAAGCCAGCACGTAAAAATCTACTGCCAATCATTAGCGGACCGGAGTTCCGCTGTGGCGACCCCTAACCGGGAAAAGCTGAAAGGCACAACAACAACAACATTTACAAGTAGATTCTGTGTCCCCAAATGGATATGTGTTTTGAAATTCTGCTGAGGAATTATTTTAAACAGTTTGAGTAATCAACAGCTGACTCAGTAAAGGCAGATGAATTTATTTTTGATAATGACTGCCATTTTTGTTATATAGAAGTTTATCATGATGAAGAGAATACTAACTGATCTTAAATGAAGACATATATATTTTTAAGTTTCATAGACCACAGACATTACAACTATTAAGGAGAGATTTATTGTTTTCTGGTACGATAAAAGCATTGTTTATTATCATAAACTGAATATAGTAGATTTTTAAGGAATATATTTAATATTTAGTGCAATTAGATAATCTCTATGTACTTTTCTATTGCTGAATATTTACTAAAAGATATGAGTGATTGAATTTTACTTTTAAGTAAATTTCATATGATAAGGACAAAGATTACAGGACTACAAGAACTTTAATAAATTGTTCAAAAAGATCAGTTTTATATGGTCTTGTATGAAATAAATGATGGTGGGTTGAAGTACTTTTTGCTTATATTAGTTGGAAAATGTCATTTAGGAACATGAAGACATTCACATGTATGCAATACTGAATCGATATTTTCAAATAGGAAATTCTAAACTGAAGAGGTCATTCATAATATTGTGTATCAAAAATAAATGGGTTTGTATGCACAGATTAGAAGAGAGTAGTGATCTGGTCTAGGTCCAGGATTATCATTAACTGCTGAAAATGATCAACATGTGCCTTATAATTTTCATTTGTAGTTTTTTTTAATATGTTGAGTTTTAATAATGGGATGGAAAACGGATTGCAGTTTTTATTTTTTGATACATCTATACAAGATATGAATCCATGCTGGCCCCTAGGAAGTTTTGCAAGATTATAATTTGTATGTCTAAGAAGCCAAGGTGCTCTTATAATTAAATAGTAGATCTGAAAGTCCTGTAGTTTCATACTTCTGTAGTCTTTGTGATGTTAGTTTATTATATTCAATTCTAGAAGATTTTTAGAACCAAATACATTTTGACAGATTGACATGCGTTATTCTAACCACAGGTATTGGAATAGACTTTATTGTAGATAAGAGAAGAAAAGAAGTCTTGGAAAGATGTTTATTTTAGCTATACCTGTATTAGATAGAAATAAAAAGTGAAGCAACTGCCATCTATTAATATCTAAAGTAATATTAAACCATGTTTTTTATAAGTTGTGGTAGATGAGATTTGGATCTGTTGAAAAGTCTGATTAAGTTGATAGTGCAAATTATTTTTGATAGAAGGATAAGTATAGTGGAGTTTTGGAAAATTAATTTAAAATTTCCAAATATTGAATATTTTGGATGTTTTTCAGAATTCAGACTATTTCTATGTTAGGACAACAGAAATAAATAATTACATCATCCATGGACAACAGAAATAAATAATTACATCATCGATGAATGCTTTAAAAAGGACTGCAAAGTTGTAGGAATGAGTGTTAGCAGATTAGCTGACTGGGTTAAAGAGAGATGTCAAGATTAAAATAGATAAGGTGACATTTGAGATCCATGGCAAACTTCATTTTTAAGAAAGATTGTATTAGAAAGTTTTTTTGTTAATCACAGTGTTAATTGCAAGGTTGTGGAAGAGTACTGTAATATATTTTGTACATTTGTCAGAGTCAAAAGCTGGGATCCATGGTAGAAAAAAAACTGAATATTTATTTTTTTAATTTATTTAGAAGTATCACATATAATTTCCCTCCATAAAGGTGGCCCCTCCACAGAACTAACCAATTACCGCCCCATAGCTATTCTCTCTCTCCACCCTCCAAAATACTAGAGAGATGCATACATTCTCAGGTCTCAGACTACCTCCTTACTAACAACCTCCTTTCCAATACTCAGCATGGTTTCCGACTAAACCATAGCACCACCACTGCCTTACTCTCCTTTACTAACACTATCCTTCAGCATAGAAACAATGGCTATCTCTCCTCTTCTACTTTCCTAGACCTATCTAAAGCATTTGACATGGTCCCACACAAACAACTCATCTCTGTCCTCAATAACCTATCTTTCTCCCAATCAGTCACCAACTGGCTTCAGAGTTACCTATCTAACTGCCAACAATCCATTGTATGGCAGAATGACATATCTCCCCAACTACCTGTCTCAATAAGGGTTCCCCACGGATCCATCCTTGGACCCCTACTGTTCTCTGTATTCACCAATAATCTAGCCTCTCCCAATACGCAGATGACTTAACCATCATCTGCTCATCCCAGTCCCTACCCAAACTGCAAAAAGTCACACAGGAAGCTTTTTCCTCTGTTGAAACTTGATTATCCGATGCCCATTTAATACTCAACCTAAACAAAACTAAACTACTCATCTTCCAACCCACCAAACATACTCAAAACAACTCTCACTTTAACATCACAGCAAAAGACAACACCACTATATACCCAACTGAACACACCAAATTGCTAGGAGTGGAAATAGACAATAAACTAAAATTTGAAATTCACATATCCATGACCATAAATAAAGTCCACAAAAAACTAGGAGCGTTATACAGAAATAAGCAACTTCTCACCAAAGCAGAAGATTTCAATAGCAAAGTCCCACCTTATCTCCACCCTATTTTATGCCTCTCCAATATATACCAACCTAAGGCAATGTGATCTAAACAAGCTAGAGACCTGCTACAACAAAATTGCCAAATTCTCCACAGGGGCATCCTACTGTAGTCACCACTGTCTCTCACTTGCTGAACTGAGCTGGCTTGAACTCCCTCACCTCCTTTAATGGTATCAACTATCACTCGCCCACAAACTAGTAAACCATCCACTAAATGTCCCATCCCTCCAGAATCTACTCCAACCCTATCGCACCACCAGACCACTAAGATCCAGCAACAAAAATCACTTACAGATCACTAAAGCCAATAACTCTGCTGGTGAAGCACTATTCTCTTGTGCCATAGCCAAATAATGGAACTCCCTCCTACCCACAATTACCTCTGTACCATCAAGTACCCACTTCAAAACTTTACCAAAAACCCACCTAATAATATGCTGGCTATGGCCTTGCAACTCACACTCTAATATCACTGACCCCATCCAACCACTACCTTTCGTTCCACCCCACTAACTACCTTGATGATAGCAAGCTCAGATGCTCATAAGCCTAGTACTTATTATACAGCAGGAACTTCTTATTGTAACATTTGTTAATGTCTGTTATGTACTTCTCAGATAAAGATTCTAATTGTCTACTGATGTACTATGTTCTTCATCTGTAGATATGTTTGTAATTAATTGCTATGTTAAATTGTTAATCGCTATGTAATCCAATGTAACTACTGTCTGTTTATTTTAACTGTGCAGCTTTTCTCCCCAGGCCTCCACTGAAACTGGACCTATGTCCAGTCGGACACTCCTGGTCAACAAATGTAAATAAATAAATAAATGAATGAATAAATAAATAAAAATGTATTAAGATAGAGTTGACCATATTAACATTGGGGCAGAAAGCCCATGCACTTTTATATAATTAAAGAGATTTACTGGACTGTATGATAGTTGATCATTAAATGTTATGTAGAAGTCAGACATAAACCTATCAGTCTTAGTACTTTGTCATAATTTTTCAGACTACTTTTGATTTTTTTCTTTCTACTAATTGTTTCAACTTGGATAAGATGCACTGGAATTTTGATTCAATTTGTGGAAACTTTATTTGATCTAGATAATGTTTTACTTCTGTCTCATTATATAAGATAGTATTGCTCTCCTAAATGTTGATATAGAAATGTTCAAATACTAAAATGATACCAGAGGTTGTTCAATTTCACATTTTTAACCTTTATTTCATGTATATAAGATGTTGTATTTTAGTTAAGTATTAATTTAATATTGCTAATGGTTTAGAGGGGTCTTTGTGCATTTGGAGTAATCAACAATAATTTTGCTTTTATGCTAGCTTATTGTGATGGATAAAATAAGGTAAGTTGTTTTCTGTTATTAATTTGCAGTTCTTTGATGGGGTCATAACTTTGTATTAGGATATGCTCTGGACATTGTAACTTTGCTAAAAATATCTTGCATTTTTTTGTAGAGAGATATCTTATTAATTAAGATTCCTTGTAAATGAGCTTTAAATGCTGCCCATGGTATATCAAAGTGTATGGTATTAGTGGAAAGCTTATTCAAGAATCAAGTAAAAGAGTGCTTATTTTGTGAGTAACTGCTTGGTTTTGGAGTTGTATAGGATTTACTTTCCAATTATTTGAAGGGATGAGTTTAAAGAATGTGATCAGAAATTGTGCAAGGTTATATGTGAAATTCTGAAACATATCTAAACAAAGACATGGAAATAAAAAATAATCAATTCTGGACCAGGATTTGAAACAGGATGAATAGTAAGTAAACTTGAAATTTTGAGGAGAGGAAAATCTGATTGGATCTGTTACATCAAAGTCAGTCTATAAATCTAGAATAGCTTGGAATGTGGTAATATCTTTATGTACATGTAGGTTAGACCTATCCTTGGTTGGATCAATTACTGTGTTTCAATCTCCTAGAATAATGATAAAATAGTCCTTAAAGTTACCCAGCACTATAAAGTTCAACTATTCGGCATAGGGTTCATAGGGATTAAATAAAAGCATAGTTTGGGTAAAGAGCTATTTTCCATTTGACTTAGCACCATCTTCCTGCAGTTTTATAAAATGAGTTTAAGATGTTTCCTGGAAAAAATAATTAAAATAGAAACACCAGATTTGTTTGCATGGATCCTTGCTGATTTGATGTATTGGATGCATTTTTTTCCTAAAAACAGACTTTTGATTGTGTAATAGGTGTGATTCTTGAAAAAAAGTCATGCTGGCATTTGATATGAAAAACAAGTGGAGAAAGAATTTTCTTTTCTTAAGTTTCTGGATACCTTTTAGGTACAAGCTATCAGTTATAATGTTCATGCATGTAACAGCTGGTTATGTTATCTAGAGAGAAAATGATTTAGCATAATAATCTCAGAAAAAATTTCAATTATCAAAGTAGTTATAAAATTGTTGATCTTAAAATGTTTTATAATATTTTGAAGCTTTTCTCCCAGTTTTCCCCTGGTCTCCACTGAAAATGGCATCCTACCCAGTTAGACTTTCCCAGTAAGCAAGAGATTGCTTTCATTGAGAACAGTCCTGCTGTTGTCCAGTTCTTTGTAAAAGTGTCATAATGACTTATCATATTAGACCAACAAGACCAACAAATAATTTTTTTCAAAGGTAATCAGACTTATATATCTGCAGGTCAGAATCATGTACCTGGCCAATATCATTGAAGAGTTGACCTCCATTCATTGTTGTTGTTTTTATCCACATGCAGTATACGATTTTCCTCACTTAGTACTGATTTTGCAAGCACTGAAGACTGAATTGTCAGCATTTCCTCAAATTGTTATATTAATAACTTGTTACTCCAAAGAATGTTTTTCAGTATCAAAGCCCAGTGTAATATGTTACTTCAACTTGTATACTTTCACCTTAACAATAGCTAAGCAGGATTTTAAGTGATATAGAGTAGACCGGGGGGGGGGGGGGTCAGAGTGAAGAAAAAAGTGATTTTCTTTTATTTTATCGACCTTTTTGAATATCATTTCTTTATATAGCTCTCCTTTTTTTCTGTTAAATCATATTGGTCCCAGGGCTACTGCCTAAAAAACAGACTGTCCCTCCAATATTGAATGCTTTGAAAATGTGCTAAATAATTTTCTCCATTATAACAGTCATCCTGAGTTGTACTTCTTTCTAAATATATTTAATGTTGACTGATGCATTACAATTTGTATGGATTGACTTTCGATACTGGCTCAGTATATTGACTGGCATGGCTCTTGCAAGACATGTTGGGTTATGTATCCTACATGTGACAAATAGGCCTATTCCTTGACCTCTATAGCCTATCAGACATAGAAGGTGTAGGGGGCCCATTAGAATATTTTGAGGAAGCAATTGTTTTGGTATCCACTTTAATGGCAGTCTGGCTAAATTGTTTGATATCATAAGTTGGAAGAAGCTCTAGAGCAAAAGTCTTTATTCTAATAGCAGAATATTAAGCAGAGTCCTTTCAGAAATACTGTGGTTGTGGGATTGGGGATAATGCTTCACTCATTAAATCATGCTGCTTTTACAAGGTTTAGTTCCCCTTAGATAAGAAGATAGTTTGCTATATGTTCCCCTCACTTGACAGGTGCTATTCTGGAGGCTCTACCTCTTGCAGCTACGTCTGTCATTCACTGCAGTGCCATGTCTAATATCTTGCCAGATTATTAGGCTGCACAAATCTAGGTTACTAGAATATGTGCTTTAGCAAGTGGTAAGACTGGAGCCACATTAGGGATGGTGTTCTGTAGTTATCCTGCAGTGCTACGAATAAGATCTTGATCTTGAGGTGATGATTGTCATTTTTTTTTTGTTTCTGCTTTCTGTTATGTCTTCTGTGGTTCCTCATCACCATGCCCTACTTCCAAAAGATTTTGTAAACGTCACTGTCCATTGTGAGCTCTCTGGTTTGAAATAATTGAAAAAGTTCATATATTTTCCTTTTATTTAATTTGTTGTAACATGATAGCTATTCTCCATGATTGTTATAGCATTCTTATATTTTTATTATTATGCATTTTTAAACAGGTCAGTCAAAACGTAGCTGGTCACGGGAGAAAAGGACGCATCTCACGTATTTTCTCTGTGTTCTTCATTTCATTCGAAAAATTGAAAAAGATGTCAACAGGTAACTACAATCGTAGCATAGTTATAAAAACACTGAAGTGCTTTTAGTAGCTCAATCTAATGATTGTAAATGTAGCAGTTTTTATACAAATTTGTTTATTTAGTTAACTGTAAGTTTTGGTTCATAGATAAATGCTAAACTATCAATCTGCAGACTATTACAAGCCTAGCCAATATCCAGAAATCAGAATCAAACTCTGTACCTTGTCTGTGAAGTAAACACCTTTACTATTATGTCAACTGCTAACAAAGTAATCTTGTTGTTCTTGAATATTCCTGAAATATGACCTGGGCAATAAGGCATAGTTAGAGTGCTTCACTCCGAAGTTATCCCTGGAACATGCACAGAATGTGTCAGCATTTGTAGTTTCGATGTTTTTACATCGGGACTCTGCATGTCAGTGTAGGTCCATAGTCTATCCAGTGCCCTACACCTATATATATATATATATATATATATATATATATATATATCAATGAAATATACACACACACACACACACACACACACACACACACACACACACACACACACATATATATATATATATATATATATATATATATATATATATATATTTATACATATAAAATTAACCGCACTAAAAAAATTGAACGAAGAGAAGAAATTTTAACTAAGAACTGAACTTCGTGACAATAAAAGCATTCAAAAAAATAGTAAATCACACCAACAACTCTTGTTGAACTTTAGCGCTTTCGTCTTATTTATTATCAAGACATCTTCAGAAAGAATGTCTTTCTGAAGAAGTCTTGATAATAAATAAGACGAAAGTGCTAAAGTTCTACAAGAGTTGTTGTGATTTACTATTTTGAATGCTTTATTGTCAGTTCAGTTCTTAGTATATATATATATATATATATATATATATATATATATATGTATATATATATATATATATATATATATATATATATATATATATATATATATATATATATATATATATGTACATATATATATATATATATATATATATATGACTGTACTTCTGATTGTCAAAAACACACTTTCTCGACAACCAGACGATTGAACCCATTAAAGCGAAAGTGCACTAAATCGAAAGTGCACTTTCGCAAATGACGGTCTCTGAAGCACATTACAGTGGGGATAAGGAAATATATCCTTTTCCACACTGTAGTGCGATCTTGGAGTTAGTATAATTAAGTAGGGGGGTGTGGGGGTACTGTTTAAATTAGTTAATTTTTTGTTTTCTTCTGGTTCGGAGAACCAGCTTTTGTGAAAGTGCACTTTCAATGTAGCGCACTTTTGCTTTAATGTGACTCAGTGTTTCTTGTTCAAGATTGTGAAATTTCGATCAAGAAACATAAACCCATATATATATATATATATATATATATAGATATATAGATATATATAAAAAATATATGTATATGTATATATATATATATATATATATATATATATATACATATATATTCATACATACATATATATATATATATATATATATATATATATATATATATATACATATATATATACACACACACACACACACACACACACACACACACACAAATATATATATATATATATATATATATATATATATATATATATATATATATATAATACAGGAGTGCAAGACTGTTGATCAAAAGCTCAACTGTTTGATAAAAAAGGTAAAATATCAAACAAGTTCAGTCTTTCTTAAGCTGGTAGTTCCTCTGCAGCAGGTCCTCAATGTACTCTCTAAGGGCAGGAACACTGCATTGATGGATCTTAGGAATATTCCGTCATTCCTCCTAACTACATGGAACATGATGACATGTTTGGCCACTAGAATCACTACCAAACCAAGGTCTCCAGAAAGGTATCATGCCAAGGAAATGGAGGACTGCAACCGTTGCCCCTCTGCACAAGTGGAGGACCATCTGCAAACCCAGGAAAATATACAACTATATGTCTTACTTGTTTTATATGCAAAGCCATGAAAAGAATCATGATGGAAATAATAACTAATAACATAAGAAACCTGCAGATATTGGATCCATCCCAGTTTGGTTTCATCATGACTTATTCCTACTCACCCTGGTGGACTTCTTCAAGAAAGTCACTAAAGTCACAGACAAGGGCCAAATGGTATACATTGCCTACCATGACCTGGCATTATTCGCAATAATTCCCTCTAGCATTGTAGATAAACTCACTAAACAAAGCATAAATCTATATGATACCCAATGGATAGCTAGCTGGTTCACCAATGGGACCCAAAAAGTTAGCATAGTGGAAGCTACCTCCACAAAAAGTCCTGTCACTAGCTGAATCTCTCAGTCCTTTGTGCTGGCCCCTCACCTTTTTGCCATCTACAGCTCTGAAATCAAAGCCAATGTCAAGGTCCCCTTCCTGGCCAAGTATGCAGATGACGGCAAACTCAGCACAGTTATCAAATCCCCAGAGAAACAAATACCCTTCAGGAAGTCGATACAGACAAATAACTGGTGCTAGAGCTATGGTCTAAAACTGAATGCAAAGAAGTGTGTAATAGTATCTTTTGGAATGATGACATCCCCTGGAAATTCCCACACTGATAACAGATTCCTAAGAGTAGACACAATGGTCATGGATTTGGGTACACATCATGTGTCTACTGTAATGAGAAAATTAATCTACGTTGCAATACTTTTTAGCAAGACTATGGCACCTATCTCCATGGACATCATTGTTATGCTGTGTTCGACTGTCATTAGACCAATCTCTGACTAAAATGCATTGTTCAGTATATATCCCTGTAGGCATTTGCAACAATTGGATCATCCACAGTGATTCCTCACAAAAGGAATACAATAGGTAAATGACATGTTCTATGTGGCCTGCCTCAAAGACCTTTCCCTCTACATGGTCTCCTACTGGCTGTGGGAAGCAGTCTAGGCCTGGCCTAGAAAACACCATTTGATCCTGCTCTGATGGGTCTGTTGCTCATCAGCAAAACAAATAACATCAGAAATGCTCACTTGATGAAGTTAAACCTTGTCTGCAAAATGAATAGGACATGTTAGCTGGATAGGTATTTGTCTAAGAGGCCACTCATCCTCTGGAACATCCATGTTAAACAGAGTAGTACCCTAACCAAATTCAAGAGCCACTGGGTGGGAAAGCAGAAAATTACCCCTGGCCTGTAAACTCTGCCTCTTATGGATAGAATCAGCCTGTCAATGCCTGTCTATCCATTGCCCAAGCCCATACCCAACCCTTAAAAATATCATGTGGTATGAAATCATGTCTGATGCATTTGGAAAATCATATCCAGGCTTAAAACATTCCCTAGTGTTGTTAGCTTAGTAATCATCTACATGTCCAAACAGTATTTAAGATTATTTCACTTTTTTTGCTGCTGAAAATTGCAACCTCGCCCGGACCTCCCAGCAGTGTCACCGACCCCCCCCCCCCATCTATTCATTTATATTTGAATTTTGAGATCACTCAACAGCAGTAAAGGTTATATTCCTAGTTCCCATTGTATTGCAATCTCATTCATAAAAAAAAAAAAAAAAAAACAGATATGTCTTATAGCGCTATGCATGCAGTCAGTCATGAAACAGCTGATCCAGCAAAAGCAGATATGCTTTTGACTGATTGCAAATAACCCATACATTTAAGTATGTAAATGTGTGTGTGTGTGTGTGTGTGTGTGTGTGTGTGTGTGTGTGTGTGTGTGTGTGTGTGTGTGTGTGTGTGTGTGCGTGTGTATGTGTGTGTGTTTGTTTAAATTAGATAGATACATAGACAGATAGATAGACAAAAGATGCATACATATATCTACATGCATATCTATATCTACATATAATTCTATCAGCAAATATCAAACACTTAAAAGAGCAAATGTAAAAAGAAAAATTATATTTTAGAGTGAATCTAAACTTACTGAACGGAGAAGCTAAAACCATTTTTCAGGATGGGAAAGCTCGCCTGCACCATCCACGTGGAGGTATATGGTCACCACACAACCTGCTAATTACATATACCATCTCAGAGATTGTACAACAGCAAAGTATGGGTAAATTCCCTTATCCCACTGCAATGTGATCTCATTCAAATGAATGATGTAAAAAAACACCATTAAAGAAAACAATCATTTTTATCAGTAATCGCATTTTTTTGCATCTGTAAAAGCATTCGCTCATATGAGTGTTCACTCTTCTCAGCTGCAACTATATATACACACACATATATATATATATATATATATATATATATATATATATATATATATATATATATATATATATATATATATATATATAGATTTTATATA
Source organism: Protopterus annectens (assembly GCF_019279795.1). Lineage (NCBI taxonomy): Eukaryota > Metazoa > Chordata > Ceratodontiformes > Protopteridae > Protopterus > Protopterus annectens. The sequence goes on from NC_056745.1 coordinate 850,221,991, forward strand.
TATATATATATATATATATACACACACACACACACACACACACACACACACACACACACACACACACTATATATATAAAATATATAATATCATCTATATCTATCTATATTCATATCTATATACACAGACATATATGTGCATATGTTCATGTGCATGTGTGTGTTTCATTTACAAATGTAAGGTTGTAATCTGAATATCTAATGACTTAATTAAAGAATTAATCTAGATAGCTTGTTACATGAAGAAAATAAAAAGAGAATTTGTCATTCTTGAATTTGCAAGATGCTTTTAAAATATACGTATTTATATATATATATATATATATATATATATATATATATATATATATATATATACATGTTCACATTCTTCCTTTGTCAGTATGGATACAGATGCAAAGAATATACCATGGACAGTTGAAAGGCAGCAACATATATTACATTTGCTTGGATGCTTTAATGGTTTATTGTTAAACACAGCAGTAGCACACAATATGTCACAAATCAAAAATGCCAGAAAAAAGTACCTGCTATTTTTATTTTGAGTAAAACATGGTTTCTCTCTCTCTCTTTTGCAGTATTTTGACAGACATCCAAAAGTCTTTATCCACCCATTTGCCTCATGAAGAAATGCCTTTCTTAATGAAGAGACTAAACATTTTCATTACATTTCTGACTCTACATAAGATACTTTTCATTTACTGTCATAGCATCTATAAGCAGTAAACCAAAATACTAATTGAAAAAAGTGAGGCATATGAAAGAATAAAATTTTGGCAGGTGTGTATATGTGTCTGTCACAGTGTTTCTTTAAATCACAAGACATTGAAATATTAAGTTTAAATACTGCAGTAGATTCACACATCAGTTACATCAATGATACCTAGTCTGAGGAATCTTGCATCTCCTGATGTCTGCAGAGTTTTTAAGTTTTGGCGTGCTCTAATTTTTTAAGAACACAGTTTTGCAATCTGCATGTAAAGAAATGCACGTCATTAAACTGTTGACATTACATCAAAAGTTAAACTATAAAAGTTGTTCAGCACACACTCCGCTTTCACAGTAATGCTATCAACATGTAATCCAGACATAACTGTGCTTTTATAGTGAACAGGTTCTTTGATGATATATAAAATGCATTATTAGAATTATTCTAACAACTGTGTTATCCAACTAGAGTAGATTGATTCGAACAGTCAGTGTCAGTTTTGTTGATGGAGATGTGATCTTCAATTTGCAGTAAACCAGTTTCTCATTACTTTCATAATTATGATTTGTATGCATATTTGCATATTTAATGGACAAATAAGTATAAATATCTGCAGAACAGTGATAGTTAGACAATAAATATAAATACAAAGGTTATCCAGCATTGTGTATGCCTTCATTTGATACCTTGGAATATTATATGAATACATTCTGATTCAAATTTTTAATACAACTTTTAACATATATCACATGTTCAGAGTGATTCCAAAAATAAAATTTCATATTTCACAGGATCTAAGTATTGCTTTGGCTCAAGAGCCATTCCTGACCCTCAGTGCAGACTGATAAGTGAAATGCTGTTTGATAATATTTCCAAGTGGGCAATGATCTCGAGATATTTACATAAATACGATATGTATGCATATATGTGCATGTTTTATTCTAATCAAGTAAAAATGTCTTTAGAGTGGTAGAAGATACACAGCTGATATGAGTGACATGTTTTACACATTATGTAAGCTTTCATTAATAATGTAAAGTACCATGTAGAATCCTATTACCAGAAATATTAATATAAAGTACACATAACCTGGCATGAAAAAACACACATTTGCACTTGCTGACCAATTTTGTTTGGGTGTCCTGCCATTTCTGATCTGTGTGCTGATTTAGTCTGTGAAATGTTATTTCATAATGCTACCAAGTGAACAGGGCATATATTTACACAAATAAGAAACAGATGCACATCAGCATATTTTATTATATTTTTTAAGTACAACCATTGGCATGTCAGTGGTAGCTAAACACACAATATGACTTAAAAGTGTTCAAGCATTATGTAAGCTATTATTTAATGCCACCTTCTGATGAGACATTAAACCAATGTCTCATCTGATTGAGAGAGTGGTATCTCATGTAGATGTAAAAACTCCCATGGCACATATCAAAAAGTGCAGGGGTTTTAATAATTGTATTGCAATGAATCTCAAAGCATACACTGATATCCCATTGCATCATATTATTTCAGTGGTAAACTGCTGTGGCATAACAGTGAAAATATTGAAACAAGTGCACTCCATCTCGCAGATATTATTATATAATACCTTAGCACATCCAGCACATCAAACTCTCTAAAAGACATACTTCCTTGTAGCAGCTTCTTTTAAAGAAACTCTAACCCTGCAACAAACTAAGTCACCACTTAAATCAATAACAGAATCATACAACTTAAATTCATATTTTTAAAAATATTCCAAAATGATTTTAATGTATTATATCTAAGAAATAAATGATCAACAATTTCTAACACTCAACAAAAATAAATTTCACTCATACTTTTGTATAGCAATGACAGTTTTATTGACATTTTTGTGTTTTATTCACCAAAACAAATCCTCCAAACATTTGTACTTATTACATATAAATAATCTTGTATAGAACCCTCTAAAAATCTTACCAGCATCTCCCAATGAGGTTTATAATAAGCGTTTTTAATCCATCATCAACTATTCAGAAAGATTCAGAGGCTACCTTTGAGTTAATTAATCTCCACAGTCTTTTTTAATTCCCATTTTTACTTTTGTAAACCAGCAAATATTTTTTACTATCCTTTTCATCTTTCTAATAATTGCTGACATTAAATACTCAAATAATATTCAAAGAATGTGTTACTTGTGAACTTTAATAATGTTCACAAAAATGTTGCATAATTGCTGAGCTCTGGATGCATCATATCTAATACACCATCATGTCTGTTTTTTATATAAGATTCCACTTTTAATAGGGGTTTAGTTTGCTTCTCTATATACCTGAAAATAAAATGATCTAAAGCTGTATTTCTAATTTCTCTGGAGGTGACCAGACTGAGCTTTATAGCTTACAAATGCGAATATAAATGTTTTCATTAGTTTTACTTTTTTCATATCTTATGTAGAATACCTTCCATTTTCTGAAATCTACCCTTCATAAATTTTAAGATCTATTCCCAGTGCTCATAAACATTTTCCACTGAACCAAATTGTATTCCTAATATGGAAAGGGTATCATTTACAAAGAAATGCTTCTTATCTCCCCTTGTAATATGCAATCAAGACTATTCTTATAATTAATTTTAAGTGTAAACATTGCAAATTCCTTTTCATTATAGTTATAAAATATTGAAATTTCTCAACTATATAATATAGTCATGCAACAGTATGTCATTAGCAAGCAGCATTAACACAGCAGTATGTAATCTTATCAAAAACATCTGCATATTAAATTTATTTTCCACTGTACCCAAATATATGTGAAATAAAAGTATGTTATTGGAAAATGTTATCTTATTCATCTGTTTATAAGTGTAGGTTTACAAAATACCAAAGTAATAAATGATTCTGCATAAAAATATATTTCTTTAATCTAATTCAAGAAATTCTCACTGATATCTAAACCTCATAAAATATGCAACAATCATTCCTGAGAAACAGAAAAATAAGCTTTTCCTATATCCAGTCTGCACAACTTCTACATTATTTTTCAACATACTGTTTTCACATACTCCTTCATAATCCACAATATTCCTGATCCACTCAAAATGCCAGTTATTCCCTGTATTTCTTTATGTATATAAGCCATCAAGCATATTTTTTCTATAATTGTTTAAGATTTAAGCCAATAATTTATAATTAAGGAGGGGAGAATAGGTCTCCAATTATCAAGATTCCTTTTTTTTTTTTTTTACTTTCCATACCTCCTTAAGTTCTGCTTTCAATTTTGTAGATTTAAAGGGTTTGTCTAGTACAGCATTATCAAATGACATTGAGGTAATTCCTATTTCCAAGGAATTATCATCAATTTTTTAAATATGTTCTCAAATACTAAAACTCTGTCATTTACACTAGTTCAGACATATATTGAAGTATAACTTTACATTCGCTAATAACCTCAATCATCTCATTATTCTTTGTCTTGTCTGTTAGAAAAGTTGGAAATATCTCTTTTTCTTCTGATCCAATTTTTTTATCTTTCAAGTGGTATAGCTATAAAGCTACCATTTTTCCCACTATGGTCCTGTACTTACTTTACAAGACTTGAGTTCTTTCTCTCTTAAAACTGTTCTGCCATGTTCCAGTAAATAATATAATCTGATTCTGTACTATTATGATTTTACCTCTAGTAAAACAATTCTTAAATTTCATTAATATTTCTTTTTTTCTGTTTAGGTCACTGTCATTCTTCCCAAGATGTATAAGAAAATTTGAAATCTGCATGATGTTTCCAAACCTATCCATGTAACATTTTATTTCATTTGTAAAGAAAACTTTTCAAACATCTTTTACAAACAGCAAGTTCCTGAAGTTTTAACTTTTCTTTCCCCAAACAGACCCATAACACTTTATAGTCTGTAAAATAGTTCCCTAAAATTGTGCCTTCTCCTCAATTCAAATTACTACTTGAAAAAAATAAATCTATTTTTGTAGTATCATTGTTTTGTATTGTTTTATTAGTAGATTCATATATTGACTTGGGCCACTGGAGCATAGATATTTTTTTAAGTAAATCCTTACATTTTCTTTTATATTCTTTCCTCTTCTTTATCAATCCATAAAGTAGAATTAATGTTCCCACTCAAAAGAATTATCCCTTTATCAGTCAAGCAAAATTTTAAACTAGTCCACAACTGTTTTCTTTAAGTGAAAGTTGTATAAGCAAAACTATATATTATTCATCCTCAAGGTCCTTGAAAAGTGAAATCCAAATTTAATACCCTTCCTTGATCCAGTACAGTAATAAGTGTTTATATATATTATAATAACTTATATATATTATATAACTTATACGGGTTCTTTAAGGCCGAATGGACTATCCTGGTAAACCAACTGCAATAAATATATATAAATAAATATATATATATATATATATATATATATATATATATATATATATATATGGATCTACTACTTTACAACACATTTTCACTTAACCGAAAATGAAAAGTAGAACCCCACTTCAGCAAAAGTGCACTTTAACAAAAGTTCACTCTCACTGATGTCTAGGCATCCGATCACCTCACAAATAAAAAAAATAACAAAAAGCACGCTTTTGCAGTTGGGCAATCCCCCCTGCACCCCCACACCCCTCTACTTAAATATACCAACTCCAAGATCACGCTACAGTGAGGAGAAGGGAATATTCCCATTCCGCACTGTATAGTGATCTCTGTAGTCATTTTTTGAAGTTTCAGTACTTCGAATAAGTTGGTTCATACAAGTGAAGTTTGAAGTACTAAAACGTCAACCAAAAACAGTAGATCCATATATATATATGTTACCTTCATTTGACTGAAAGCTCATTTGACTGACAGACATTTTAGTTAGATCAAATGACTGAAACTTCATTTCACTGACACTTCATTTTTACTGACAGTTCATTTGACTGACAGTTCATTTGACTGACAATTAGTACTGGCAGTGTCTAGAGCACTGTAAGGCAAGTAAAAGGAATATGTCCTTTCCCCCACTATAGTGTGACCCTTGAGTTAGTATATATATTTGGGGATGTGTGGGGGTCACAGCCTTAACACTGGGGAGTCTGAGGAGCATCCCACTTACCTTGGTTTTACTAAACAATATAAAACCAAAAGCAGAGAATATAACATGAAACTAAGTGGGGGGCTATGCCCCCCATACCCCCCAACTATATATACTAACTCCAGGGTTGCACTACAGAGGGTAAAAGGACATATTCCTTTTACTTGCCTTACAGTGCTTGAGAAACTGCCAGTACTAATTGTCAGTTAAATGAACTGTTAGTCAAATGAAGTGTCAGTAAAATCAAGTTTCAGTCATTTGGTCTTAGTCAAATGCGTGTGTGTATTTAAAATGAAAGTAACTATTCCAGAAGATTAAACAGCAAAAGAAAAAAAAATGTCCTGTACCATTTAAATATGCATCAGGTTCTTTATCTCAAAAAACTCTTCAGATATCTTGCAATAAACAAATGAACAATGGTATTTTTAATCCACTAGGTTACAGTTTGTAACAGACTTATCTATGTGATCCCTGACACCCTCATGTTTAGTGGAGTCTGTGGAGAAAAGTCCACGTTTGAAAGGTCTAAATAATAAACGTATCTACATTTGCATTTTTATTGTTTTGTATTCATGATAATTAATCCCAACTGGCAATTAATATTTGGCTTCCCTATACATACTCAAGTTGAAATTGCTGAAGCATCAACAGCTGTCAGAAAAAAAACATGAACTACATAATGTTGAACACATTTTTCCATAGGAAACCATTACTAGTGTGATAGTAACTATCAACTTCTTCAGGGAGATTTGTCCCTTCCATGAATAGGTGCAACTGTGGAGTTGGTATATATAAGTTTGGAGGGTGTGGGGGAATCTACCCCCCCCCCAATAAATAAGAAAAAATAATTTTTATCCCTTCTTGTAGTTTGGATAATTTCATTTTTTTTTTTGGGATGTCAACTTTCAGAAAGTTGACATTTCATAGTAGAGCCTTAATGTTCTTATGACATTGCTGTTCACATTCCGTACAAAATAAAACAGGGTGGTTGCAATAAAAATGCCATAATTTTCTCCACAAAAAAATAATGTTTGTATTGTTTAGCCAATTAAACATCTTCTTTTCATAAAAACATGATTGATGAAATGTTTCAAAAGTCTGTTATTCACTAATACCTCAGTAATACCCTCCAATTCCCCTGTCCATAGCCTGACTGCAAATTTAATTTTCCACAAAGGTTTATCACATCCATGATTACTCTTTCCATGGCCTTACATAAGAGGTTGGTCAGACTTATAGGTCTCTAGTTACTTGGATAGATTGTTGGACTTCCTCTGTGCAGGGTAATGACTGTAGCCATCTTCAATTTCTTGTCCACAAAACTCGACTGGAGGCTCCAGTTGAAAAGTGATTCAGGTGGACCAGAGTGGTTATGCGTCCTTCTATTTAGTAAGCAACCCAGATGTTTTTGGGGTCCATTGATGTAGTGTTTTTGCCCTTGGAAAATCCATTGATGACATTTTTCCTAGTAATGTTTGGGGTGATTGTGGTATGTTATATTTCCTTTGGTCTACTGTGGAGAGTAGGCAGAGAAATTTGAGCTGAACTTGTGAGCCAAAAGGTTGTCAATGAGTGACACCATTTACAATAAGTTCTGTGCATTTCTGCATATTTCCCTTGAGGTTTTGGACATAACTGTAGAAAGTTTGGTGGTTGTCATTTGCCCGAAAAGCTATTTTTAATTCAAATTTAGCCTTTGAAGTATTAATTAACTCTCTTAGCTGCCTGTTTAGGTTGGTCGGAGGAATTTTAGTATGTTGGGCTTTGTTCCATCTACAGTTGGCCAATATTCTTTTATTTTGTTATATATCCAATTGACATTGTGATTCCTCCTGGGTGGCTTGTCTTTTGAGTTTGTCTTACTCTTAATATAGGTGAGTACAGCTCACTGCATAGTTATCAATATGGCAGTACAGAGATTTTGTAAATAGCTCAACATGTTAAATGAGTTTGGGGATTCCTGGAATTTAGCCAAGTTGTAACTTAGTAGAGAGAGGTTAGCCTTGGAATAGTTCTTAAGGTTTTTGATTTTGCTGAGTCTCTGGATTTAATTTTTATTTCAAGCTATACGGCATTATTACCAGAACTGATGAACAAGGACAATATATTGGGCAAGAAGCATCATTCTCCCATGTTAGTGAATGCAATGTCAAGGATGGTTATACTTCTGGTAGGAGAAAGGACCAGCTGTTCTTGAATGTTGATATTAATGAAGTTTAGGAATCAGTGGGTTTGTGCATTAGAAGTTGTGTAGGATTCACAATCAGCAGAGAGTTAGGTGAGATCCGCCTGTGAAGATCATAACTGGTTGAATGGTGATGGACTCTAGTACACTGAGATAGATAATATTGGTTTCCTGAGACATGGAGGGAGACCTGAAGGATGCAAGGATATGGTACGAGACTTTATTCATCATGAGTTGCACATGTATGAGTTCCAGTGGGTCATACACATTAACTAGTCTGGATGTGAGGTTGTTTTTAATATAGATCAAAACTCCTCCACATTTAATTCCCTCCTGTGCGGTAGCTTGTGTAAAGGTGTGAAAGGCATTATAAATTTGTACTGCCAGGGTACTCTCCACTATTTTAAGCCATGTCTCTGTAGGTACACAGATGTCTATACTCTCCAGGGAGAGGAAGGCTTGCAGGGAGTGGAGTGCCTTGCCAAGTCTTCTAGCACCAAGAAGAACCACCTTCAGATATTCTTTTGTAGGTTCAGTTAAGTTAGGAGGTTTATTAGTTTGGCATTGCCTACAAAAGGCACTAGGGGGGTGGACAAGAGCTTTGCCAATATCTGAAAGCCTAGAGAGTTCAAGTATAGACCATCCTGGCAAAACAGTGTGGTCTGTCAACCATGTCCTCCCTGGCTGTCATATATTGTACCACCTAGGTTTAATACCAGAAGCTATGCCAATTGTTAAAATCATTTATTTTCTGTTTGTAACATGGCATCATCAGTGCTAGCCTCATACCTGCCTGAGACACATGATCACTGAGCTTGATCATGTCTCACTTCATATAGTCAAGGGAGGTACTCCTCGGGTCATTAACTCTAAAATGCACTATGACTGAGTTATACTGGGGCCTGTGGTTCAATGACCAGATCATAGCCTTAGAAATGCAGCTAACCATGCCTCTCTCCTTATTCATTCTGTTGAGGGGAAACATACCAATGACCAGGAAATGTATCTGTGTGCTGGTTTGCCTTAAGGGCTTGGCATTCAAGGTGTTGGATACAATGTTACTCTGCATAGCTATGGGTGGTGTTTTAACAGAGTCTTTACATAATAGCCGAGGACCCTTTTTCTGATTGCTTTGTAAGTCTTTGTGTTTTAGGATGGATATCTGTAAATGCCTCAGCATAAGTAGTTTTATGTGTAGTCATTCATTACCTTGTGTAGTAGGCGTGGTGTTTGTGTTGCTGATAACCTGCGTAGGTTTAGTTCTGGTTGTACGTGAGAATTTTGTCTCCATCATTAACGTTTATTTATACCTGTTGCATACTTTATCTGTTTTAATACGAGTAAGTGAGCTGTCAGTATGCATGATGCAATTGTTACAATGTTTCAGACTCTCCATCTCAACCAGACTGGCCACAGAGACATTCAGGAAGTGTATATCCATGAATACTGTTCTACTAAGGACAAGTAAGGGAATGTAACTATTGAATAGGTGAATAACACAAGGAACATGACGAGCAATGCTTAGCTCTGGGCAAACTAGATGCTATTGTAGTTAGCAAAAGTCTGTCTAGACAGTGAAGGGATTTTAAGGAAAACATACGCTGTGAGAGATTGGCATCTACACAGTTTGTAAGGGGGAATTACACACTCATCCATCTACCTACTTAACTGAATAAACTATCTGAAACTTCACAAGGCATCTTTATTCCTCCCACAAGAGAGGGCTTCAGCGAGAGAGAGAGATTCTCCTAGATCTGCTAGCTAAAGTTATTTTATCTGGACTAATCGTTGTTACTCTGTTTCTTGTTAGCCCTGTCACCCTCTGGACCACAGGTAGGATGCCAGTCTTGACTCTGGCTTTTTGGATTACCTCTATCATCTGGTCAAATTGGGACTGAATTGCTGAGCTGTTAGAATTTCTGCACTGAGAAATGAG